>NC_069507.1:211060059-211366059 GCF_027579735.1 Bombina bombina
AGGAGCAAGAAAGGCTACAGTTTTCAGACTTAAAGGACCAGTGGATTTGTATAATCAACAAATGAATGATAAAAATACAATTAAATATCACTTAGTCTGAACTTCAAATGAGTAGTAGACATAACTGAAATTTGACAGAAAAAAAATCTATTTCCATTTCTCCTGTATCATGTGACAGACATCAGCCAATCACAAACGCATATACATATATTGTGTGAATTCTTGCACATGCTCAGTAGGTAAGTGTAAATATAAAAAGGCTTTGCACATTTTTGTTAATGGAATTAAATCGGAAAGTTATTTAAAATTGCATGCTCCATCTGAATTATGAAAGTTTCATTTTGACTTGAGAGTCCCTTTAAAGGGACACAACTGCTGATCACTACTACAGTAGAAAAGTTTCTACAGACAATGTTCTTATATTGCCTTCTGTGCCTGCAGCTCTTTTCAAAGTTCTACAATTTTAAAATATTTGAGTGCCAGATGCTGAAGCTCCGCCTCTTCATTCTGGGCACTGCCATCTTGAATCTTTGTTATTCTCACATCCTGTGACAGAAGCAGTGCACACTAACAGGTCATTGATATCACAGTGGACAGGGCTTTTTGGTATAACACTTGTTCACTACCACAGCTGAGAACGCTGACTGAGGCAGTGTGTCTCAAGCAATCGTTACTCTAGGCGATTCAGTGTACTTAGTCTTTGAAAACCCAGTGAATGTTTACCCATGTTTTTAACTGTTTTAATAAATGTGTAACTAACCGGATCCTGTGTTAGCTTTCTGCTTGGATCCACAGAGGGATAATTGATATGCACAAATACTAGGAGCTGTTTTATAGCTCCAGAAAGTCTAAGTACCGCTTCAACATTTTTTATTTTTTTTTTGTTTCAAAAGTTTATTGAGATTCAAACTTTTACATAGAGATAAACATACAAAATAAAATCAATTACATTCGTGAATCATTTTGCGTCTTACTTTTGAAGGGGTATGGATAGAGGGGGTGGGGGGGGGTGGGGGGGGAGGGGAGTTCAAGTATTGTTACAATAATTATCAATGTTGAGAGAAGAAGTCATTGTACAATAAAGTATACCGTCCAGGCCTGCGTGTGTTTCTAGCGTTGCTAAGGGCTTTTCTGAGGTTTTTTCCTTTTCATTTAGAAGAGGAGTGTATGTAGGTTTCCCACACAAAAAGCATCTGAGCGTATAAGTCTAAAGTTTTATTTTTCATGTAAAAATATTCTTCTAGAGATATAGTGCGATGGCATTCTGCGAGCCAGTGTGCCAGGGAGGGGATCTTATCTGATTTCCAGTTTCTTGCAATCAGAATTTTAAAACTATTGCTCAGGATATGAAATAGTTTTTTTAGTGGAGTAGAAAGTTTTCTCGGGGTCTTGTTAAAGAGCCATAAGCAAGGATCTAAGTCCGCTCCAACATTTTTAGTTCCATCTTTGTTACAGAACTACACTATTATTCTATTATCTCTTTATTTGAGGTCATCTCGTTGCTGCATTCCAGATATTGAAGAAGTGACTCCTCCTTTTGCAATATACTTCCATTAGCAAAAATGCTTTGTGTGTGTGTTTGTGTGTGTGTGTGTGTGTGTATATATATATATATATATATATATATATATATATATATATATATATATAAGATAGTGTGTGTGTGTGTATATGTGTGTGTGTGTGTGTATATGTATATATATATATATATGTGTACACACACATACTTTTCTGATTACAGTACTGTAATATCTTTCTGATGGTACTATGTATACAAAAATATTAAAAATTATATATAAATACATTTAGGTTGCAGGTATAATCTGTATTATGGCATGTAAATATTGCCTAAATTATATAAGAAATTGTTGTTTACATTTGGTTTCATCCCCTCACCAAGCTGTCTCATTTTACAAATGCAAATATTCCAAAATGCAAACTATTCAGAAATCCAAACCTTTTGTGCCTTTAGTAGCCATGCACACAGAAAGAGAAGCACTCTACTAGGAACGGACAACTGCTCAGTAGCTTGTTTTATGGTGAGTTACCAAATAGGAGCAGTCTCTTTTAGCCCAATTGTGCTTTTCACAAAGGAGAACTTTCCTGAAGTGTATCAGTCTGATCCTGCCAAGTAAGGTCAGTCCAGCCTTCTTTGAACAAGAAACATGACAACCCCAGATGATCATTTCGGCCTTTATTGGGCCTCATCAGTGAGCTGCAGCCATATTCCTCTAAGCACATTGGGCAAGAAGTCTGTTTTGTTTTCCTCATCACCATTAGGGAGACTCCCCAGAGTCATAATACAAATGCATACAGAAAGAGAAGTGCTCTACTAAGAATGTACAACAGCTGAGTAGCTGGTTCTATGGCAAGTTACCACATAGGGGCAGCCTCTTTTAGCCCAATTGTGCTTTTTACAAAGGAGAACTTTCCTGAAGTATATCACTCTGATGTCGCCGAGTAAGGTAAGATCTCGCCATAGGACAAGCTACTGAGCTGTTGTTCGTTCCTGATAGAGCGCTTCTCTCTTTTGTATGCATTTGTATTATGACCCTGGGGAGGTCTCTATATGGGTTATGGGGAAAACCAGAAGTGGACTCCTTGCCTAGTATGCTTAGAGGAATATGACTGCACCTCACTGGTGAGGCCGAAACGATCTCAGAAGAGTTTTGACTGGTATTACGGGGCTGGACTGACCTTACTTGGTGGGATCAGACTGATATATTTAAAGAGATTCAGATAGAGCATGCAATTTTAAGCAACTTTCTAATTTACTCCTATTATCAATTTTCTTCATTCTCTTGCTATCTTTATTTATATATATAATAGGGATTTTTTGTGGGGGTATTTACCGGTACTGAATACCACCACCTCTGCCATCTTGTAACAGGTAACATTTGTAATTGTCATGTAAATACTAAAGTTTTCACAAGAGGGTACTGCAGAATATATCAAGGATTGTAAATAACATTATCCCTTTTGCTTTTCTTGAAGTTACTTGGCATAATATTAATTAATAATTAATGAGTACCACTTTTTTTTATACACTTTACTAAAAAAAGCACTATAGAGAGAGAAAAATAAAGGAGAGAGAGCATATACATTTTGTATTCTTTGAAATATTTCACTGTTTAAGGTATCGCTGTTTATTCACAGAACAAATATATTCACATGATGTATTATATCCTTTGGATTAGTGTGCATTATAGAGCAGGGGTCGCCAACCTTTCAGACCTCAGGGACCACTAAACTCACAATTTTGAATCCTGTGGACCACTAACATGAATTTTTTTTTTAAAAAGGTACAAACCTCTATGTGTTTATGAGAGAGAAATTGTTTTTTTTAAGACTTTTTTTTTATATACTTTGATTCCACTATTTCAAGCCAAGACTATACTAACCTCTGCTGGCTTTACAATGGAAGCATCTTTCTCTGAGCAGCGCGCCGGGCGGGAGGAGTTAAAAATACAATCTAGCTACATAAGTTGCACAGTGCTACGCAGTGTGTGTAGGGAGACTTTAATTTAACTTCCCCTCCATCGGTTTTCACTGATGTCCAGTCAGGCACTGTAGGAAGTTGCGGCGCAATGGTGGTGACATCATCAGAGGAGATTAATTCCTGCTTGATGGTGTCAAGGACCACCAACATCGTCTCGTGGACCACCAGTGGTCCATGGACCACTGGTTGGTGACCGCTGTTATAGAGAATGTGAGTTTTACATTTTTGTATATTTTTTCATCAATAATACAGAGCAATGCTACTGCTGCAAAAATGTGAGCTCCTGCTCTGTATTGTGCTCCCTAACCATAAGCACATTGTACTGTCAAAAAGCTGGCAACCTTTTTGATCTGTAAAGCACACTGCTTCTGTCACAGGGTGTGAGAATACCTGTGCTCCAAGATGGCGGTGCTCAGTATACGGAGGCGGACCGTCCCCATCTTTCATCTTTTAAGGGGTTTAAAAAGTACTGCATTCAATAGAGCTGCAGGATCAGGAGGAAAAGCAATATCATGGTGAGTAGTAACTGCTATTTTAGTTTTGCCCAGCAATTTAATGTCCCTTTAAATTACAATAAAATAAATATTTAAAGTGGATTGCAAGTTTTTTTTTTCAATTTCTCCATTATTTAATGTCATGGGGAATGAAAATCTGAGTTGTAATGTCCCTTTTAAATCAAACACTACTACTAAACTAGCTGTCAAGGATATTACTTTTAGTTATAATAATGGTATTTGTGTAGTGTATCCCTATCCATTGCTATCTAGGCATGTATCCTCTGCTTTTAAAGGGTCAATAACACTAAATACATTTCTCTTGTAAGATGTATCGAGTCCACAGATTCATCCATACTTGTGGGATATTCTTCCCTACAGGAAGTGGCAAAGAGAGCACCCACAGCAGAGCTGTCTATATAGCTCCTCCCTTAGCTCCACCCCCCAGTCATTCTCTTTGCCTACTCTAAGTACTAGGAAGGGCAGAGTAAGTGTGGTGACAAAAATGTTAGTTTATTTTCTCAAGCAAAAGTTTATTTTAAATGGTACCGGTGTGTACTATTTACTCTCTGGCAGAAAAGGGATGAAGATTTCTGCAAGGAGGATGATGATCTTAGCACTTTGTAACTAAGATCCACTGCTGTTTTCACAAGGCCTGAAGAGTACAGGAAAACTTCAGTTGGGGGAACAGTTTGCAGGCTAAACTGCATTGAGGTATGTTCAGTCTATTTTTTTCTAGACAGACTGATTATTCTAGAAAAGACTGGCAATATCCCCATGAGGGAAGGGTAAGCTGTATTCAGACACTTAGTAGGAATCCTAGCTTGCATTAAGGGCTCATTAGTTACTGGTGACACTGATAGGAAAAAACGTTTTTGTTTTTTTATTTAAAAAAAATGCAAATATAACGTTTTTTGAGGGACTTTAAGGGGTAATTGTAGCTTGGTTAAGGGTTATTAACCCACATGGCTAGTTTAGGAAACACTCTGTTGTGTTTCTTTTAGGCCCCATAACATCGAGTGAGGTGGGAGGGGCCTATTTCTCCAACATAGGTGTGTCCGGTCCACGGCGTCATCCTTACTTGTGGGATATTCTCTTCCCCAACAGGAAATGGCAAAGAGCCCAGCAAAGCTGGTCACATGATCCCTCCTAGGCTCCGCCTACCCCAGTCATTCTCTTTGCCGTTGTACAGGCAACATCTCCACGGAGATGGCTTAGAGTTTTTTAGTGTTTAACTGTAGTTTTTATTATTCAATCAAGAGTTTGTTATTTTGAAATAGTGCTGGTATGTACTATTTACTCAGAAACAGAAAAGAGATGAAGATTTCTGTTTGTATGAGGAAAATGATTTTAGCAACCGTCACTAAAATCCATGGCTGTTCCACACAGGACTGTTGAGAGCAATTAACTTCAGTTGGGGGAACAGTGAGCAGTCTTTTGCTGCTTGAGGTATGACACATTCTAACAAGACGATGTAATGCTGGAAGCTGTCATTTTCCCTATGGGATCCGGTAAGCCATGTTTATTACGATCGTAAATAAGGGCTTCACAAGGGCTTATTAAGACTGTAGACTTTTTCTGGGCTAAATCGATTCATTATTAACACATATTTAGCCTTGAGGAATCATTTTATTTTGGTATTTTGATATAATAATATCGGCAGGCACTGTTTTAGACACCTTATTCTTTAGGGGCTTTCCCAAAGCATAGGCAGAGCCTCATTTTCGCGCCGGTGTTGCGCACTTGTTTTTGAGAGGCATGGCATGCAGTCGCATGTGAGAGGAGCTCTGATACTTAGAAAAGACTTTCTGAAGGCGTCATTTGGTATCGTATTCCCCTTTGGGCTTGGTTGGGTCTCAGCAAAGCAGATACCAGGGACTGTAAAGGGGTTAAAGTTCAAAACGGCTCCGGTTCCGTTATTTTAAGGGTTAAAGCTTCCAAATTTGGTGTGCAATACTTTTAAGGCTTTAAGACACTGTGGTGAAAATTTGGTGAATTTTGAACAATTCCTTCATGTTTTTTCGCAATTGCAGTAATAAAGTGTGTTCAGTTTAAAATTTAAAGTGACAGTAACGGTTTTATTTTAAAACGTTTTTTTGTACTTTGTTATCAAGTTTATGCCTGTTTAACATGTCTGAACTACCAGATAGACTGTGTTCTGAATGTGGGGAAGCCAGAATTCCTATTCATTTAAATAAATGTGATTTATGTGACAATGACAATGATGCCCAAGATGATTCCTCAAGTGAGGGGAGTAAGCATGGTACTGCATCATTCCCTCCTTCGTCTACACGAGTCTTGCCCACTCAGGAGGCCCCTAGTACATCTAGCGCGCCAATACTCCTTACTATGCAACAATTAACGGCTGTAATGGATAATTCTGTCAAAAACATTTTAGCCAAAATGAACACTTATCAGCGTAAGCGCGACTGCTCTGTTTTAGATACTGAAGAGCATGACGACGCTGATAATAATGTTTCTGAAGGGCCCCTAACCCAGTCTGATGGGGCCAGGGAGGTTTTGTCTGAGGGAGAAATTACTGATTCAGGGAACATTTCTCAACATGCTGAACCTGATGTGATTACATTTAAATTTAAGTTGGAACATCTCCGCATTCTGCTTAAGGAGGTATTATCCACTCTGGATGATTGTGACAAGTTGGTCATCCCAGAGAAACTATGTAAAATGGACAAGTTCCTAGAGGTGCCGGGGCTCCCAGAAGCTTTTCCTATACCCAAGCGGGTGGCGGACATTGTTAATAAAGAATGGGAAAGGCCCGGTATTCCTTTCGTCCCTCCCCCCATATTTAAAAAATTGTTTCCTATGGTCGACCCCAGAAAGGACTTATGGCAGACAGTCCCCAAGGTCGAGGGAGCGGTTTCCACTTTAAACAAACGCACCACTATACCCATAGAGGATAGTTGTGCTTTCAAAGATCCTATGGATAAAAAATTAGAAGGTTTGCTTAAAAAGATGTTTGTTCAGCAGGGTTACCTTCTACAACCAATTTCATGCGTTGTCCCTGTCGCTACAGCCGCATGTTTCTGGTTCGATGAGCTGATAAAGGCGGTCGATAGTGATTCTCCTCCTTATGAGGAGATTATGGACAGAATCAATGCTCTCAAATTGGCTAATTCTTTTACCCTAGACGCCACTTTGCAATTGGCTAGGTTAGCGGCTAAGAATTCTGGGTTTGCTATTGTGGCGCGCAGAGCGCTTTGGTTGAAATCTTGGTCGGCTGATGCGTCTTCCAAGAACAAGCTACTTAACATTCCTTTCAAGGGGAAAACGCTGTTTGGCCCTGACTTGAAAGAGATTATCTCTGATATCACTGGGGGTAAGGGCCACGCCCTTCCTCAGGATCGGCCTTTCAAGGCAAAAAATAAACCTAATTTTCGTCCCTTTCGTAGAAACGGACCAGCCCAAAGTGCTACGTCCTCTAAGCAAGAGGGTAATACTTCTCAAGCCAAGCCAGCTTGGAGACCAATGCAAGGCTGGAACAAGGGAAAGCAGGCCAAGAAACCTGCCACTGCTACCAAGACAGCATGAAATGTTGGCCCCCGATCCGGGACCGGATCTGGTGGGGGGCAGACTCTCTCTCTTCGCTCAGGCTTGGGCAAGAGATGTTCTGGATCCTTGGGCGCTAGAAATAGTCTCCCAAGGTTATCTTCTGGAATTCAAGGGGCTTCCCCCAAGGGGGAGGTTCCACAGGTCTCAGTTGTCTTCAGACCACATAAAAAGACAGGCATTCTTACATTGTGTAGAAGACCTGTTAAAAATGGGAGTGATTCATCCTGTTCCATTAAGAGAACAAGGGATGGGGTTCTACTCCAATCTGTTCATAGTTCCCAAAAAAGAGGGAACGTTCAGACCAATCTTAGATCTCAAGATCTTAAACAAGTTTCTCAAGGTTCCATCGTTCAAGATGGAAACCATTCGAACTATTCTTCCTTCCATCCAGGAAGGTCAATTCATGACCACGGTGGATTTAAAGGATGCGTATCTACATATTCCTATCCACAAGGAACATCATCGGTTCCTAAGGTTCGCATTCCTGGACAAGCATTACCAGTTCGTGGCGCTTCCTTTCGGATTAGCCACTGCTCCAAGGATTTTCACAAAGGTACTAGGGTCCCTTCTAGCTGTGCTAAGACCAAGGGGCATTGCTGTAGTACCTTATTTGGACGACATTCTGATTCAAGCGTCGTCCCTTCCTCAAGCAAAGGCTCACACGGACATAGTCCTGGCCTTTCTCAGATCTCACGGATGGAAAGTGAACGTGGAAAAGAGTTCTCTATCTCCGTCAACAAGGGTTCCCTTCTTGGGAACAATAATAGACTCCTTAGAAATGAGGATATTTCTGACAGAGGCCAGAAAAACAAAGCTTCTAGACTCTTGTCGGATACTTCATTCCGTTCCTCTTCCTTCCATAGCTCAGTGCATGGAAGTGATCGGGTTGATGGTAGCGGCAATGGACATAGTTCCTTTTGCGCGCATTCATCTAAGACCATTACAACTGTGCATGCTCAGTCAGTGGAATGGGGATTATACAGACTTGTCTCCGAAGATACAAGTAAATCAGAGGACCAGAGACTCACTCCGTTGGTGGCTGTCCCTGGACAACCTGTCACAAGGGATGACATTCCGCAGACCAGAGTGGGTCATTGTCACGACCGACGCCAGTCTGATGGGCTGGGGCGCGGTCTGGGGATCCCTGAAAGCTCAGGGTCTTTGGTCTCGGGAAGAATCTCTTCTACCGATAAATATTCTGGAACTGAGAGCGATATTCAATGCTCTCAAGGCTTGGCCTCAGCTAGCGAGGGCCAAGTTCATACGGTTTCAATCAGACAACATGACAACTGTTGCGTACATCAACCATCAGGGGGGAACAAGGAGTTCCCTAGCGATGGAAGAAGTGACCAAAATCATTCTATGGGCGGAGTCTCACTCCTGCCACCTGTCCGCTATCCACATCCCAGGAGTGGAAAATTGGGAAGCGGATTTTCTGAGTCGTCAGACATTGCATCCGGGGGAGTGGGAACTCCATCCGGAAATCTTTGCCCAAGTCACTCAGCTGTGGGGCATTCCAGACATGGATCTGATGGCCTCTCGTCAGAACTTCAAAGTTCCTTGCTACGGGTCCAGATCCAGGGATCCCAAGGCGGCTCTAGTGGATGCACTAGTAGCACCTTGGACCTTCAAACTAGCTTATGTGTTCCCGCCGTTTCCTCTCATCCCCAGGCTGGTAGCCAGGATCAATCAGGAGAGGGCGTCGGTGATCTTGATAGCTCCTGCGTGGCCACGCAGGACTTGGTATGCAGATCTGGTGAATATGTCATCGGCTCCACCTTGGAAGCTACCTTTGAGACGAGACCTTCTTGTTCAGGGTCCGTTCGAACATCCGAACCTGGTTTCACTCCAGCTGACTGCTTGGAGATTGAACGCTTGATCTTATCGAAGCGAGGGTTCTCAGATTCTGTTATCGATACTCTTGTTCAGGCCAGAAAGCCTGTAACTAGAAAGATTTACCACAAAATTTGGGAAAAATATATCTGTTGGTGTGAATCTAAAGGATTCCCTTGGGACAAGGTTAAGATTCCTAAGATTCTATCCTTCCTTCAAGAAGGATTGGAAAAAGGATTATCTGCAAGTTCCCTGAAGGGACAGATTTCTGCCTTGTCTGTGTTACTTCACAAAAAGCTGGCAGCTGTGCCAGATGTTCAAGCCTTTGTTCAGGCTCTGGTTAGAATTAAGCCTGTTTACAAACCTTTGACTCCTCCTTGGAGTCTCAATTTAGTTCTTTCAGTTCTTCAGGGGGTTCCGTTTGAACCCTTACATTCCGTTGATATTAAGTTATTATCTTGGAAAGTTTTGTTTTTAGTTGCAATTTCTTCTGCTAGAAGAGTTTCAGAATTATCTGCTCTGCAGTGTTCTCCTCCTTATCTGGTGTTCCATGCAGATAAGGTGGTTTTACGTACTAAACCTGGTTTTCTTCCAAAAGTTGTTTCTAACAAAAACATTAACCAGGAGATTATCGTACCTTCTCTGTGTCCGAAACCAGTTTCAAAGAAGGAACGTTTGTTGCACAATTTGGATGTTGTTCGCGCTCTAAAATTCTATTTAGAAGCTACAAAGGATTTTAGACAAACATCTTCCTTGTTTGTTGTTTATTCCGGTAAAAGGAGAGGTCAAAAAGCAACTTCTACCTCTCTCTCTTCTTGGATTAAAAGCATCATCAGATTGGCTTACGAGACTGCCGGACGGCAGCCTCCCGAAAGATTCACAGCTCATTCCACTAGGGCTGTGGCTTCCACATGGGCCTTCAAGAACGAGGCTTCTGTTGATCAGATATGTAGGGCAGCGACTTGGTCTTCACTGCACACTTTTACCAAATTTTACAAGTTTGATACTTTTGCTTCTTCTGAGGCTATTTTTGGGAGAAAGGTTTTGCAAACCGTGGTGCCTTCCATTTAGGTGACCTGATTTGCTCCCTCCCTTCATCCGTGTCCTAAAGCTTTGGTATTGGTTCCCACAAGTAAGGATGACGCCGTGGACCGGACACACCTATGTTGGAGAAAACAGAATTTATGTTTACCTGATAAATTACTTTCTCCAACGGTGTGTCCGGTCCACGGCCCGCCCTGGTTTTTTTAATCAGGTCTGATAATTTATTTTCTTTAACTACAGTCACCACGGTACCATATGGTTTCTCCTATGCAAATATTCCTCCTTAACGTCGGTCGAATGACTGGGGTAGGCGGAGCCTAGGAGGGATCATGTGACCAGCTTTGCTGGGCTCTTTGCCATTTCCTGTTGGGGAAGAGAATATCCCACAAGTAAGGATGACGCCGTGGACCGGACACACCGTTGGAGAAAGTAATTTATCAGGTAAACATAAATTCTGTTTTTCACGCCTCAGTTGCGCAGTTTCTTTTCCTCAGAGACATCCAGCTACTTCTCCAGAGGTTCCTACTGTGTTTGAGGGCTGTAAAGAAGTTTTTTTCCCCACAAATCGTTTATAAAGGGCAGGTAGGCGCCACAGCAGAGCTGTGGCAAGGTGCTGAACTTTTTTTTACCGGTTTTTGACGTTTTGTCAATCCGGTTTTTACATTAAGGGGTTAATTGTTTATTTGCATACCTGTGCAAAGTTACTAAGGCTTTATGATGCTACTGTAAAATTTTTGTTGAGTTTACTGCTTTTTTACACTGTTTTGCAGAGTTTGTGCAGCTTTTTTTCTCTTAAAGGCACAGTACCGTTTTTTTCTAAGTGTTATTTGCTTTGATTAAAGTGTTTTCCAAGCTTGCTTGTTACATTACTGGCCTGTTTAACATGTCTGATACCAAGGAAAATCCTTGTTCAATGTGTTTAGAAGCCATTGTGGAACACCCTCTTAGAATGTGTCCCACTTGCACTGATATGTCTATAAATTATAAAGAGCATATTTTAGCACTTAAAAATATTGCAATAGATGATTCTCAGACGGAAGGAAATAAGGGTTTAACATCTAGCTGTCCCCAAGTGTCACAACCAGTAACGCCCGCACAAGTGACGCCTAGTACCTCTAGTGCGTCAAATTCATTTACTTTACAAGACATGGCCACAGTTATGAATACAACCCTCACAGAGGTTTTATCCAAACTGCCTGGTTTGCAAGGAAAGCGTGACAGCTCTGGGTTAAGAACAAATACTGAGCTGTCTGATGCTTTAGTAGCCGTATCCGATATACCCTTGCAATGTTCTGAAGTAGGGGTAAGGAAATTGTTATCTGAGGGAGAAATTTCTGATTCAGGAAAGACGCTCCCTCAGACAGATTCTGATATGACGGCATTTAAATTTAAGCTGGAACACCTCCGCTTATTGCTCAGGGAGGTTTTAGCGACTCTAGATGATTGTGACCCTATAGTGGTCCCAGAGAAATTGTGTAAAATGGACAAATACTTAGAGGTTCCTGTTTACACTGATGTTTTTACAGTCCCTAATTGGATTGTGAATATTGTTACTAAGGAGTGGGATAGACCAGGTATTCCGTTCGCTCCCCCTCCTGTTTTTAAGAAAATGTTTCCCATATCTGACACCATGCGGGATTCGTGGCAGACGGTCCCTAAGGTGGAGGGAGCTATTTCTACTCTGGCTAAGCGTACAACTATACCTATAGAAGACAGTTGTGCTTTCAAAGATCCTATGGATAAAAAATTAGAGGGTCTCCTGAAAAATTTTTTTGTTCATCAAGGTTTTCTTCTCCAACCTATTGCGTGCATTGTTCCTGTAACTACTGCAGCTGCTTTCTGGTTCGAGGCTCTAGAAGAGGCTTTTCAGATGGAGACTCCATTAGAGGATATTATGGACAGAATTAAGGCCCTTAAGTTGGCTAATTCTTTCATTACAGATGCTGCTTTCCAACTGGCTAAATTAGCGGCAAAGAATTCAGGTTTTGCCATTTTAGCACGCAGGTTGTTAGGGCTTAAGTCCTGGTCTGCTGATGTGTCATCAAAATCTAAACTTTTGAATATCCCTTTCAAAGGAAAGAACCTATTCGGGCCTGAACTGAAAGAGATTATTTCAGACATCACTGGAGGGAAAGGCCATGCCCTCCCTCAGGATAGAACAAATAAAATGAGGACCAAACAAAATAATTTTCATTCCTTTCGGAAATTCAAGGGTGGTCCCGCTTTGGCTTCCCTTGCTGAAAAGCAAGAGGGGAATTTTGCCCAATCCATGTCAGTCTGGAGACCTAACCAGGCTTGGAACAAGGGTAAACAGGCCAAGAAGCCTGCAGCTGCCTCTAAGACAGCATGAAGGGGTAGCCCCCGATCCGGGACCG
Source organism: Bombina bombina (assembly GCF_027579735.1). NCBI lineage: Eukaryota > Metazoa > Chordata > Amphibia > Anura > Bombinatoridae > Bombina > Bombina bombina. The sequence continues at coordinate 211,072,875 of NC_069507.1, forward strand.
GATCTAGTAGGGGGCAGACACTCTCTCTTCGCTCAGGCTTGGGCAAGAGATGTTCACGATTCCTGGGCCTTAGAAATTGTGTTCCAGGGATATCTTCTGGACTTAAGACTTTCCCCCAAGGGGGAGATTTCACATTTCTCAATTGTCTGCAAACCAGACAAAGAGAGAGGCGTTCTTACGCTGTGTAGAAGACCTACATACCATGGGAGTAATCCACCCAGTTCCAAAAGCGGAACAAGGGCTAGGGTTTTACTCAAACCTGTTTGTGGTTCCCAAAAAAGAGGGAACTTTCAGACCAATCTTGGATCTCAAAATTCCGCAGATTTGCCTTTCTGGACAGGCATTATCAGTTCGTGGCCCTTCCCTTCGGGTTGGCCACGGCTCCCAGAATTTTCACAAAAGTGCTAGGGTCCCTTTTGGCGGGGCATAGCAGTGGCGCCTTATCTAGACGTCGACTTTCCAACTAGCCAAGTCTCACACGGACATCGTGTTGGCTTTTCTGAGATCTCACGAGTGGAAGGTGAACATAAAAAAAGAGTTCTCTCTTCCCTCTCACAAGAGTTTCCTTCCTAGGGACTCTGATAGACTCGGTAGAAATTAAAATATTTATGACGGAGGTCAGAAAATCAAAACTCTTAACCACTTACCGAGCTCTTCATTCCATTCCTCGGCCATCAGTGGCTCAGTGCATGGATGTAATCGGACTCATGGTAGCGGCAATGGACATAGTCCCTTTTGCCCGCCTACACCTCAGACCACTACAACTATGCATGCTCAAACAGTGGAATGGGGATTATGCAGATTTATCTCCTCAACTGCATCTGGACCAGGAGACCAGATATTCTCTTCTCTGGTGGTTGTCTCAGGACCACCTGTCTCAGGGACTGTGTTTCCGCAGGCCAGAGTGGCTCATAGTAACAACAGTTGCCAGCCTGTTAGGCTGGGGTGCAGTCTGGAACTCCCTGATAGCACAGAGCTTATGGTCTCAGGAGGAAACTCTCCTCCCGATAAACATTCTAGAACTGAGAGCAATATTCAATGCGCTTCAGGCTTGGCCCCAGCTTGTTGCGGCCAAATTCATCACGACTGTAGCTTATATCAATCATCAAGGAGGAACACAGAGTTCTCTAGCGATGATGGAGGTAACCAAAATATTCCGATGGGTGGAGGATCACTCTTGCCATCTCTCAGCAATCCATATCCCAGGAGTAGAGAACTGGGAGGCGGATTTCCTAAGTCGTCAGACTTTTCATCCGGGGGAGTGGGAGCTCCATCCGGAGGTATTTGCCCAGCGGACTCAGCTATGGGGCACACCAGTATTGGATCTGATGGCGTCCCGTCAGAATGCCAAACTTCCTTGTTACGGGTCCAGGTCCCGGGATCCCCAGGTGGTACTGATAGATGCTCTAGCAGTGCCCTGGTCCTTCAATCTGGCCTATGTATTTCCACCATTTCCTCTCCTCCCACGTCTGGTTGCCAGAGCTTTGGTGATTCTGATAGCACCTGCGTGGCCACGCAGGACTTGGTATGCAGACCTAGTGGACATGTCATCGGTTCCACCGTGGACTCTGCTAATCCAAGGTCCATTCACGCATCCAAATCTAATTTCTCTGTGTCTGACTGCTTGGAGATTGAACGCCTGATTTTATCAAAGCGTGGTTTCTCTGAGTCAGTCATTGATACCCTGATTCAAGCTAGAAAGCCTGTCACCAGGAAGATCTATCATATGATTTGGCGCAAATATTTTTATTGGTGTGAATCCAAGGGTTACTCATGGAGTAAGATTAGGATTCCTAGAATATTGTCCTTTCTCCAAGAAGGATTGGAGAAGGGATTATCAGCTAGTTCCTTAAAAATACAAATATCGGCTTTGTCTATTCTTTTACACAAATGTCTGGCAGATGTCCCAGACATTCAAGCGTTTAGTCAGGCCTTGGTTAGGATCAAGCCTGTATTTAAACCTATTGCTCCGCCATGGAGCCTAAACTTAGTTCTTAAAGTTCTTCAAGGGGTTCCATTTGAACCTATGCATTCCATAGATATTAAGCTTCTATCTTGGAAAGTTTTGTTTTTAGTAGCTATCTCTTCGGCTCAAAGAGTTTCCGAGTTATCTGCTTTACAGTGTGATTCAGCTTACCTTGTTTTCCATGCAGATAAGGTGGTTTTGCGTACCAAACCTGGGTTTCTTCCGAAGGTTGTTTCTAATAGGAATATCAGTCAGGAGATTGTTGTTCCTTCACTGTGTCCTAATCCTTCAACAAAGAAGGAACGTCTGTTGCACAATCTTGATGTGGTTCGTGCTTTAAAGTTCTACTTACAAGCAACTAAAGATTTCCGTCAAACATCTTCATTGTTTTTTGTTTATTCTGGTAAACGGAAAGGTCAAAAGGCTACGGCTACTTCTCTTTCCTTTTGGCTGAAAAGCATCATCCGTTTGGCTTATGAGACTGCTGGCCAGCAGCCTCCTGAAAGAATTACTGCTCATTCTACTAGAGCAGTGGCTTCCACATGGGCTTTTAAAAATGAGGATTCTGTTGAACAGATTTAGCCTTCGGTCGAATGACTGGGGGGTGGAGCTAAGGGAGGAGCTATATAGACAGCTCTGCTGTGGGTGCTCTCTTTGCCACTTCCTGTAGGGAAGGAGAATATCCCACAAGTATGGATGAATCCGTGGACTTGATACATCACAAGAGAAATAAATTTATCAGGTAAGCATAAATTCTGTTTTTATAAGCATTGAGGTTATTCCCCTTCTCCCTGTAGTCATGGGTGCTGTCATTTTTAAATCCTAGCTTTTACTGGATTCAATTGCGGACAGATTTTTATATGAGCAGCAACTCTTCTTCTGTTACCTGTAGTGAAACGTAGGTTCCAAATTCATTACACCCATTAGTGGGAGGTGTGTGAAATTTATTTAGTGTTTAATGTCCCTTTACAATTAATTGTTTAATAGCAAGAACCTCCGAAGGGATGAAAGCCTGAACTGAACCTGTAATCCAGAGATTTGAACAAGAACTGCAGTTGGCCGTTTAAATGGATATAAAAGTGCACAAAATGCTTTCATATGCTACAGCATTTTATTATTGCACTGTTGCTTGTCTATAATCATTTGTTTAATCCCTGCAAAGTACAGCAATGTACTAGCTGAGCATATCTGATTAGCCAATGATAAGAGGCATATGTGTGTAGCCACTGATCATCTAGCTTCTAGTGGTGCATTAGTATTCAACATATCAAGAGAACTAAATAAACGCAATAATAGCTTTACATTGAAAAGTCATTTAAAATTGCATGCTCTATCTGAACCATGAGAGTTAATTTTAACCTTGATGTCCCTTTAACCAACTGAGCCATCACATCTGCATAACTAGTCCTATGGCAGAAATACACTGTATCAATAACTGCTCTTTGCTGTGCAATTAAACATGACCTGTGTCACTAGATCCATAAATATTTGGTGTGCCAAAAGGTTTTGGAGACATTCCAAAACACCTCTCACTTAGGGAAGTGAAGTTGCACTTGGAAACAGCAAGCATTGCAAGTTGGACTTTAACTATGCGTTAAACCTGTTTGCGTATCTAGGGACTGTAATGCAAAAATTGTATGCTCTAATTAACAAAAGCATGTCATTTTCATTTTACAATATCCTGTTACCATTGGCCAGGATATAGCTGACACTAGAATCTAATTAATATATTAGGCTCCAAGAGTTGTCATGTTACTTGTTCAGTGGTGAATTACCTGGTATTTCGGGGTCTGAAAAGCACAATTGGGCTAAAAGACGTTGCTCCTACAGGGGTGTGGGAATGTAAAAAAAAAAAATCTACTTGTCCATGGGACTAAAATGGTAGCCAAATCTACTTCTTGTCCCTCATGACAAGCTACTTCTCCTGGCACACAAAATAATGCCTATATTAAATATAACACTGAAGTAGTTGTCATAGCAAATGTGTATTTACAAAAAATATCATCATATAAATGACGGTAGTAAATAAGCCTGAATATAGTAAATAATATTAAATGCATATTATTAAAAAAGCAATGAGTAAATTGCATATATAGTATGGTGAGTTTAGGTACATAACCATTTTAATAGACTAGCTATATCCTTGTAGCGTTTTAAAAATATATATAATACATACAATATGATGCATATTTATAATTTTATAAATAATGAATAATAGTAGACAAACTAAATATAAATATGTATATGTTTGGGGGTATCAAACAGTCCCAAGGGCTCTGCACGCACTTGTAATCAAATATCTTGCCCAGGGTGCATTCAGAGAATACACATGTAAAGAAATAAAGCACGCACTCTCCGGGTTTTGCTTATAAGGTATTTAACCCTTTCGTGACAGGGTTAAAGTGCCTACATCGGAACAACTGTTCCGATGTAGACAAATTGAAACTACGCGATCGTGCATACGATCGCGAGATTTCAATTATTGGATCGCATCTGGGGGGCGTCCCTACAATCCTAGGAACGCCCTCCAGACCGCGATTAAATCCCTGAAGCACAGAAGGCTTCAGGACAGCCGTTAGTTATGACGTTCCATTCCGTCATAACGGCTTTAAAGCCCAGTCTAATTATGACGGAATGGAACGGCATAACGGCTTTAAAAGGTTAATAATATAAAAAGCGTGTGACGTTTCGGGGTGATTAGCCCCTTCCTCAGACGTGTGTGTATGTATATATGTGTGTGTGTGTGTATATACAACCTTTTTTCAGTCATGTGACTGCTATTGAAAAGCAGTGCATTTATTAAAATAGCCAGTAGGTGGAGCTGTCCCCTTGTGTTGCAGCAAAGATATGCAAGCAAAGCACACAAGCAGGCTTAAATGAATCAGTGTAGCTAGCTAGACCTGAGCTATGGAGCAGCTTTCAAAGGAACAAGATCTTCCTGTCTATAAATCAGTCCAGATTAGAATGCATAGAAAGAACTGTTTGCAAAATGCAAGTAAAGTCTATTGTGTGATTATTTTATTAGGTTTATAATGCTGTTTAGCAAATGTTTTTGTTCATTTAACTTAGTTTAATTATATTCTGTGTTGTGTGATTATTTAATTAGGTTTATAATTCTGTTTAGCATTTAAAGTTTAATTTCAAAGCTTTAAAAAATAAGGTATTAGGTGTTACTTATGACAATTTTAAGAGGGGGCCTGGAACCTAACTTCCTCACTTCCCATTAACTTACATTATAAACTGGGTTTCAATTTACAACGGTTTTGAGGTTACGTACAAGATAGGGACTGTAGGTTTGTTCTTAAGTTGAATCTGTATGTAAGTCAGAACAGGCACTTTTTTAGGTGAAACTCTAGCCAAACAATCTTTCTAATGAGGATACAGACAGCAGTGAAACCTCAAGTGGCTCGAACCCCATACCATACTCACCAGAACTAAATTGATTGGTGTTCTACTCCGGAAATGCAACAAATGCAACTTGGACAGATGTTTGTCTTAATATATTATTTATTTTTAATTGTGCATGTAAATGCTTAAACATTTTCAAATACAGGTATTGTACAGTATAGTACTGTACAGTACAACCTTAAACAAACATTTTCAAATACAGTGTACTGTATTGCAGTACAACCTTAAAGGGACAGTATACACTCATTTTCATATAACTGCATGTAATAGACACTACTATAAAGAATAAGATGCACAGATACTGATATAAAAATCCAGTATAAAATGGTTTAAAAACTTACTTAGAAGCTGTCAGTTTAGCTCTGTTGAAAAGGTAGCTGGAAAGCCCACTGCAAGTGGCAAATAAGACACTCCCCCCCTCCCCTTCTTTTGCATATGAAAAGACCCTTTACACAAACAGGAGCAAGCTGGAGAAGGTAGCTGACGGTATTCACATAAAACTTTGGGGCTTGGTTAGGAGTCTGAAAATCAGAGCAATGTTAGTTAAAAATAAGCAAAACTATACATTTATTTTTTAAAAAAAAACTTTATGGACTATATAAATAGATCATCTACAAAACATTTATGCAAAGAAAAAATGAGTGTATAATGTCCCTTCTTGGTAGAGGAAGATGGACTTGTTGGAGAGTTTGATTTTGCTACTGGAGTTAATTTATTGAAGTAGGCATCAAGGGAGGTTTGTATAGAGCTTTTCTTTTTCCCATCATAAATAGCCCTGTAGCATTTCAGACCTTCAGTAACTGTACGGTAAACTTTTGCAAACCTCTCTGTATCAGAATCTTGCTCCTCTAACTTTGCCATTCCTGCTTCAATAAGACGAAAAGCATCAGCTAACTCTTTTGTAAGAAACTTTTTCAATTGTGGAGTTTCTACGTCCTGGGTTTCTTCCCTCAGTTCTATCTCCTGCTCTAGTTCCATTAGGTCTTCATTGGTTAGTTCCTGGCTATGGGAGTCGAGAACCTCGATGACATCATTTTCAGTGATGTTTAACTGCAGTTGATTACCCATAGCAACCACAGTTTGCCTGGTTTCGGCGATTTCATCATCTGTAAAACCCAGAAATTCTTGTGTCAATTGGGGGCACAATTTGTTCCAAACTCCTCTCATATTTGTCTCTTTCACTTCATTCCAAGCATCGGCAATATTTTTGATGGCATCATAAATGTTATAATGTCTCCAGAAATCCCTTAAGGTCATCTCATCATTTTGGGTAGCCCTGACAGCTTGTGAGAATGTTCTCCGTAAATAATAGGCCTTAAAGGAGGCTATGACTCCCTGATCCATTGGCTGAATAAGTGATGTGGTGTTGGGGGGCAGAAATACTACCTTTACATTGGGGTGCATGTCATCTAAAGTGGTTGGATGTCCAGGGGCATTGTTAAGGAGAAGGAGAATGTTAAAAGGAATGTTTTTGGCTAAGCAATAACGTTCAACAGCAGGGATAAAATGGTTCAAAAACCATTCTTCAAAGAGTGCCAATGTAACCCAAGCCTTTGAATTTGCCCTCCAAATAACAGGAAGAAATGCCTTGGTGACATTACGTAGTGCCCTCGGATTTAGGGAGCAATGCACTAGCAAAGGCTTGAGCTTTAAATCCCCTAATGCATTACCCCCAAGTAATAAAGTCAGCCTGTCCTTTGATGCCTTATGTCCTGGTGCACTTTTTTCCTCTTTTGAAATGTATGTCCTCTCAGGCATTTTTTTCCAAAACAAGCAAGTTTCGTCTACATTAAAGATTTGTTCTGGCAAATAGTCTCCATCGTCAATAATATCTTCCAATATCTTGTTAAAATCACTTGCAGCACTTGCATCGGCACTCGCTGCTTCACCTTGAACTTTAATATTATGCAGATTTGCTCTTTTTTTAAAGCGATTAAACCAAACCCTACTTGCAACAAATTCATCATTACAAACACCTTCAATTGCTGTATGAGGTGTACCTGTAGCTTTTAAATCATTAAAAATGCTTCAAGCCTTTTCTTGCACTAAAGAAAGACCGATAGGTATATTATGCTGATTTTGGTCTTCTATCCAAATTGTCAGCAGCCTTTCCATCTGGATAACTAAACCACTGCGTTGCTTAGTAATAATTGTAGCATTCATTGGGCTGTAGCCTTTCACATGGTCCATTATTCTACCTTTATCTTTTAAAATTGTTGCAATTGTTGACCTACTGTAACCCAATTCTTTGCCAATGGATGATGGATTTTCACCTCTCTCTGATCTCTTTATTATTTCTACTTTAATTTCCATGGTGATGGTTTTTCTTTTTTTTTGCTGTATCACCAGCACTTGTTTGGGAGGCAGATTTGTTTTTGGGAGGCATTGTTGCAGGGTGCAAAAACACTGTATGTACAGTACAGAACAGGTAATGTATGCAGTACACACTGTCCTGTAACTTCCTGTACAGTAACTTCCTGTGTACGTACAGTATTTTTCTTCCCTCAGCTCAACTACAGGTATTGTAATTGTACGATCCATTCAGAAACATCAGGACTGACTTGTTACATAAGTCAGTCCTGATGTTTCCAAATCAAGCTATGACCACACGCCACCTTATCTGGATATACAGTAATTAACAAATGTAGAGCTGTAGGCACCAGTTTGAACAATCAATTATCCTTTATTTAGGCAATAAAATGATACAGTACATGGAAAAAAGGTTATAACAGTGCATAACCCCTCAGGCAAATAAGCTCCTGAGAAGAACGGCATCTAGGGACGCAAGTGATCATTATCCCCAGTTTACACGCCCACCTCAATGACGTCACACGGCGATCGGACCAGAATCCGGAAGAAGGTGATAAGGTCGTCACAGACACACGCTGGAGTGCCATAGGGATTCTGTCGAGAAGTGGCAGGTGAAAAGGCAGTCAAGCGTTGATACCCAGGATTGGCCTCAGTAACGACAAACCAAGTAAGTGCGAGAATATTTCCTTACTTGGCGTGTGGACTGTACAGTATTTCTCTCTTTTTCTCTCTCTTTTTCTCTCTCTTTTTCTCTCTCTTTCTCTCTCTCTTTCTCTCTCTCTTTCTCTCTCTCTTTCTCTCTCTCTTTCTCTCTCTCTTTCTCTCTCTCTTTCTCTCTCTCTTTCTCTCTCTCTTTCTCTCTCTCTTTCTCTCTCTCTTTCTCTCTCTCTTTCTCTCTCTCTTTCTCTCTCTCTTTCTCTCTCTCTTTCTCTCTCTCTTTCTCTCTCTCTCTTTCTCTCTCATAAAGCTGCTAAACAAAGTATAGTAAAACATATTCTAGACGCTGGATGTATTCACGGCACCTGCTCAGAGCCAGCCACGAACACAGGAAATATTTGAGCGCTTGCAGGAGAAGTTTGTAGTAATTGTGCTTCACAACCAGCAGCAGCGCTTCTGTATCCGAGTTTACATGGCTGCTGCTGGCACAGCGCTAACGTGGTCCAGAGCTCCCAAGCATTTTCCACTCTCTGCTCAGTGCTCACAGCCCTGTCAGTGATCTGCTGCAGCTAACACATTAAAAATGACTGTGATCAGAGGCAGAAAATGCTTAAGAGATCTGGACCACATTAGCACTGTGCCTGCAGCAGCCATGTAAACTCTGATACAGAAGTGCTGCTGCTGGTTGGGAGCCACAAAACTCGGTTGCGGCCTTCTTCCCTTTAACTGCTAGTGCCTAATGGATTAATTGCGCAGTGAGACACTGCAGACCTGCTTGCCGGTCGGGCTATTTAAGAAAAAATACTCCCTGCCCAGCGCCCAAAACTTAATGTCCCGGGCGTCGGGCGATACAATTCACACAACCCTGCTCCTAGGTTGTAACTCACCATAGAACAAGCTACTGAGCTGTTGTTTGTTCCTAGTGGAGCACTTTTCTTTCCTAAGATATGGTGAGTCCACGGCTTGAGTAATTACTGTTGGGAATATCACTCCTGGCCAGCAGGAGGAGGCAAAGAGCACCACAGTTAAACTGTTAAGTATTACTCCCTTACCCACAATACCCAGTCATTCTCTTTGCCTTTGGTGCATGGAGGTGGTGAAGTTTAGGTGTCTGAAGAAAATTTTTGATTTTAACTACAAGCAAGTTTTGAAGTATAGCTGTATTCCATGTCATTCCTTACAGTCGGGTAGTGGTGGCTTTTAAAGCAGTTAGGAACTTGTAAAGAGGTACTTACTGCATTTTCCTAACAATAACTGCCCTAGTTTAGAAAGCCAGAGTTGGCTACTCTGTTCTTTCTTTTTCAAAGGTCTTCTCATATCTTGTAACTGTCTACATTCCGGACAGCGGAGCAGATAAGTGCTTTTTCTTCCAGTTGGGGAGACAATGCTCTTAACAAATTAAAAGACACTGCTTTTTTATTGGGACATAGATAATCCTGTTGTATGGGTTACACTGGGGCATGAAGCAGGCCCTGTAGCATGTGTCAGACTAACATTTAAACTCTCTTAAAAAGAAAGGGTAAAATGTTTTTATTAGGCTTTATTTTCTGACACATATTTACTTGATAAAACAATACAAGTTTAAACTGAAAGTAAGGCTGAATTTTCAATTTCAGCAGCTTATTCATTTCCCCTTTGCTTTAAAATAAAATGATGCAACATTTTAAACTGTCAGGTTTGAAAAACTGTTATTTCTGCTACTCAGTGTATCAGGAAGCTATTTTTAGTGCCTCTCTGTGTCGCAGCAGTAATTTGAAAGTCGGACAAACGAACGGCAGCTGTGGTCACATGACCGGCTTTACTTCATAATGTTTCTGAAGAAAAAGTTGTTTTCTGGGTGATCCGGTCTTACTTGGTAGCGGTAAGGCATCTCAATAATTGAGGTGTGGGGTTGCCTGAGGGGTATTTTAGAAGTTTATTTGATGTTTATTAAATGTTATTTTCTTAATTTTCCTCACATAATTTTAGCTGGGGATCGATCCTAATTTGGGATAAAAAGTGTAATTTTTCCTTGGCTTATTTTCATTGAATATTAAAATCTTTTAAACTTATCTGTACAAGTTTGTTTACTGTTTCAAAACATGTCTGATATGGAGCAAGAGCCTACTCTCATGAATTCATGCTTATTATGTTTAGATGCACACATTGCAGCTCCTATGCAATTTTGTTCTTCATGTGTCAAGAAAACCTTGCAAAATAAAGGTAACATTTTTGAGGCTAATGTCTCTCAGGATGATGCTGTTAAAATAAAATAATACCTCAGCTTTCTCCTGCTATGTCCCAAACCTCAATGGGGTCAAATGCATTGCCCTGCGGTTCGACAAAACCTTGTTTGGACACGGTTTGGCAGAAATTATCTCTGATATTACGGGTGGAAAAAGGTCTTTTCTACCTCAAGATAAGAATAGGCCTAAGGGACGTCCAGAGTAATTTCCGTTCCTTTCGTAACTTCAGAGGAAAGCCTTCCCCTTATTTTTCCAAGCAGGAACAATTTCTTCTTGGAAACCCAATCAGTATTGGATCAAGGGGAAACAATCAAAGAAACCTGCAGCTGATTCCAAATCGGCATAAAGGGTTTGCCCCTGATCCGGGATCGGATCAGGTGGGGGGCAGACTTTCTCAGTTCTCTCAAGCCTGGATACGAGATGTCCCAGATCCCTGGACTGTGGACATAGTATCTCTGGGTTACAAATTGGAATTCAAGACTTTTCCTCCCATAGGCAGATTCCTTCCCTCAAGATTATCTGCAGACCAGATAAAGAGAGAGGCGTTCTTGAAATGTATACAACATCTTTCCTCCCTAGGAGTGATAGTTCCAGTGCAGGAACAGGGTCTCGGGTTCTACTCCAATCTAATTGTTGTTCCCAAAAAAGAGGGAATTTTTTCGTCCCATTCTAGACTTAAAGGGACAGTATACACTCATTTTCATATAACTGCATGTAATAGACACTACTAGAAAGAATAAGATGCACAGATACGGATATAAAAATCAAGTATAAAACTGTTTAAAAACTTACTTAGAAGCTCTCAGTTTAGCTCTGTTGAAAAGGTAGCTGGAAAGCCCACTGCAAGTGGGAAATAAGACACTCCCCCCTCCCCCTTCTTTTGCATATGAAAAGACCCTTTACACAAACAGGAGCAAGCTGGAGAAAGTAGCTGACGGTATTCACATAAAACTTTGGGGCTTGGTTAGACTTCTGAAAACCAGAGCAATGTTATTTAAAAATAAGCAAAACTATACATTTTTTTTCTAAAAAAAAAAAAAAACAACTTTATCGGTTATATAAGTAGATCATCTACAAAACATTTATACAAAGAAAAAATGAGTGTATAATGTCCCTTTAAATTGTGTCTAAACAAGTTTCTCAAAGCTCCATCCTTCAAGATGGAGACTATATGCTCCATTCTTCCTTTAGTACAAGAGGGTCAGTTCATGACAACCATAGACCTAAAGGATGCTTATCTTTATGTTCCTATTCACAGGGACCATCACAGATTTCTGAGATTTGCCTTTCTGGACAAACATTTCCAGTTTGTGGCCCTTCCATTTGGTCTAGCCACGGCTCCCAGAATTTTTTCAAACTTTCTGGGGCTCTTTTGGCAGTGATCCGTTCTCCTGGAATTGCTGTGGCACCCTACCTGGACGACATATTGGTTCAGGTGCCATCTTTTCAACAAGCAAAATCTCACACAAAGATATTGTTGTTTTTTCTTTATTCCCACAGATAGAATGTGAATCTGGAAAAAAGCTCCCTTTCCCCTGATACAAGAGTAGTGTTCTTAGGGACCATAATAGATTCTCTATTGATGAAGATATTTCTGACAGAGGTCAGGAAAAACAAAATAATTTCCTCTTGCCTCTCTCTTCAGGCTACTGCTCATCCTTCAGTGGCTCAATGTATGGAGGTAATCGGTCTGATGGTGGCTCCATGGACATCATTCCTTTTGCTCGATTCCATTTGAGAGATCTCTAGTTGTGCATGCTCAGACAATGGAATGGCGACCATGCGGATCTATCTCAGAGAATAGAGTTAGATCAGTCGTCAAGGGATTCTCTCCCGTGGTGGATTTTTCAGAAACATCTGTCGGAGACCTTCCTGGGTGATCGTGAGACGCCAGCCTGCTGGGCTGGGGAGCAGTTTGGAACTCGTTAAATGCACAGGGTCTTTGGACTTGGTAGGAGTCTGCTCTTCCCATCAACATCTTGGCGTTGAGGGTGATTTAAAATGCTCTATTGGCTTGGCCTCAGTTGTCCTCAGCCCAGTTTATCAGGTTCCAGTCAGACAATGTAACCTCTGTGGCTTACATCAATCACCAGGGAGGAACTCGGATTTCCTTAACCATGAAGGAGGTTACTCGGATTCTTCAATGGGCAGAGACCTACAATTACTGTCTATCTGCCATCCACATTCCAGGAGTAGACAACTAGAAAGCAGATTTTCTGAGCAGACAGACTTTTCATCCCGGGGAGTGGGAACTCCATCCGGAGGTTTTTTCCAGCTTAGTCCTCAAATGGGGGGTGCCAGAGTTAGATCTGATGGCATCCCGTCAGAACGCCAAGCTTCCAAGGTACGATTCAAGGTCAAGAGATCCGCAGGCCGCTCTGACAGATGCTCTGGCGGTTCCTTGGGTTTTTCAGGTTAGCATACCTGTTTCCTCCGTTTGCTCTTCTTCCATGAGTCATTGCTTATATCAAACAGTAGGGGGCGTCAGTGATTCTAATAGCCCCTGCGTGGCCTCGCAGGATCTGGTTTGCAGACCTAGTGGAGAAGTCATCTCTCCCACCTTGAAGACTACCTCTGAGGAAGGACCTCCTGATTCAGAGTCCCTTCCTTCATCCAAACCTTGTTTCTCTGAAGCTGACTGCTTGGAGATTGAACGGTTAATTCTGTCTAAGCGTGGTTTTTCTCAATCCGTCATTGAAACCATGATTTAGGCTTGCAAGCCTGTTACTAGAAAGATTTACCATAAGATATGGCGTAAATATCTATTGGTGTGAATCCAAGGGCTACTTTTGGAGTAGAATTAGAATTCCTAGAATGTTATCTTTTCTTCAGGAAGGCCTGGAGAAGGGATTGTCAGTCAGTACCTTGAATGTCAGATTTCTGCTTTATCAGTTTTACTACATAAACTTTTGGCGGCTGTACCAGATGTGCAATTTTTTTGTGTCAGGCCTTGGTCAAAATCAGACCTGTCTTTAAGTCTGTTGCTCCTCCTTGGAGCCTTAACCTTGTTCTTAAAGTTTTACAGCTGGCTCCGTTTGAGCCTTTGCATTCCATAGACATTAAGTTGTTATCTTGGAAGGTTTTGTTTCTTGTTGCTATCTCTTCTGCTCAAAGAGTCTTGGAACTCTCAGCTCTGCAGTGTGATTCCCCTTATATTATTTTTCATGCCGATAAGGCGGTTCTTCGTACTAAGTTAGGTTTCCTTCCTAAGGTTGTTTCTAATAGAAATATTAACCAGGAAATTATTGTTCCCTCTCTGTGTCCTAATCATTCTTCTTCCAAAGAACGTTTGTACACAATTTGGATGTTGTACGTGCTCTTAAATTCTACTTACAGGCGACTAAAGATTTTCGCCAGACCTTTGCCCTCTTTGTCTGTTTCTCTGGGAAATGTAAAGGTCAGAAAGCTTCTGCTACTAATCTTTCTTTTTGGTTACAAAGTATAATTCGTTTGGCTTATGAGACTGCTGGACAGCAGCCTCCTGAGAGAATTACGGCTCATTCCACAAGAGCTATTTCCTCTTCTTGGGCTTTCAAAAAAGAAACTTCTGTGGAACAAATTTGCAACTTAGTCTTCTCTACATACTTTTTCCAAATTTTCCAAATTTGATACTTTTGCATCTGCTGAGGTTTCTTTTTGGTAGAAAGGTTTTTCAAGCGGTTGTGCCTTCTGTTTAGGACTGCCTGTCTTGTCCCTCCCTATTTATCCGTGTCCTCTAGCTTGGGTATTGGTTCCCAACACTAATTACTCAAGCCGTGGACTCACCATATCTTAGGAAAGAAAAACAAAATGTATGCTTACCTGATAAATTGATTCCTTTTTCTGGATATAGTGAGTCCACGGCCCCACCCTTTTTTTAAAAACAGTTGTTCTTTTGACTATAAACAGGCCAAAAATGCGGATAAATAAAAGTTGTTTTTTTTATTGAGACGTGTTTAAAACATAGCTCACAAATTAAAAACAGAAAAGGCACCGACTTGACAGACTAGTTCTTTTGACTATAATCTCAGGCACCTCTATACCTTGTGTTACTCCTTTTTCTCCATTTTCCTTCGGTCCAATAACTGGGGGTTGTGGGTAAGGGAGTGATACTTAACAGTTTAACTGTGGTGCTTTTTGCCTCCTCCTGCTGGTCAGGAGTGATATTCCCAACAGTAATTACTCAAGCCGAGGACTCGCCATATCCGGAAAGAAATTTATCAGGTAAGCATAAATTTTTGTTTTCTTTTTGTATGTATTTGTATTATGACACTTTGAAAGTCTCCCTAAGGGTAATGGGGGAACCAGACGTGGACCTCTTGCCCAATGTGCTTAGAGGAATATGGCTGCACCTCACTGTCTATACCCAAAGAAGGGAGAAATTATTATCTGAGGTTGTCATGCTCTTTGTTCAGAGGAGAATTGCCTGGTATTTGGGGTCTGGACTGACCTTACTAGATGGGCTCAGACCAATATACTTCAGAAAAGTTCTGCTCTGTGAAAAGCACAATCTTGCTAAAAGAGGTTGCCTTTAGGTGGTAATTCTCCATAGAACAAGCTTCTGAGCTGTTTGTTCCTTTTACACCACAATTCACACTGGGTCCATGTTCAGGATGACATGGGGACCTGGAAAATGAAAAAAGAACAGAGTTTACACTTAGAAGTGAACCCCCTTACAGAATGCCATATTGTACCACAACCACTAGTTTTGGGCAAGCACATTTAGATAGGTTTGTCTATAAGTATATAGGCTATTGAGCGACGCTAATTATGTGGTCCAGCAGTCGAGATGTAATCTAAAGTTTGATGCAGACACAGTATGGAATGAAAGAACGCTGCTGCAGCTCATAAGGACTTCCTAAAAGTGGTAACAATTTTGCAGGCTTGATCCCTGGATGGAGGTCATTTGCACAATCCCTCTCAATTCACACAAGTGTTGTTTATTAATAACACCAAGCAGATAGTGCTGTAACGTGGTATTGTATAAGAGCTACAATATGGGCATATAAGCAAAACTTGGGAAACAACTTTAGTCCGGCTTACATCACTTCATGATTTCAAGTACTTTTTTCCTTATGTCCTATACTTACCTTGCTGCTTGTGTCCTTTGTGCTGTTTTTTTCTTCATGCTGCTGGTATTTCTCCAATAGCAATAACATAGAATCTTACGTTTTACTGTGCAGACACTACCACCGGCATTTCTGGTGGGGGTCTGTATTCAGTTGTCGTGTTGTTAGTCTGCTAAGCTATACGGAAGTACTGCCATTAGTTTTTAATTAGGATATTTTGATTTCTGAGAGTGTAATGTCTGCTTCTAGAGATGGCATAGTTTTGCTTTAATGTATGCTGCATTCTTCTTGCGCATTACATATGGTGACACTGTGAATACTTTTTTGAACTAATAATAAAGATTTTTTTTTATAAGTTCTGAATGCCCTTACTTAAATATTGTGGAGTAGCCTTTCCAGTGAGAGGGTATATGACACTAAATCGAGTCATTCTGTAGAAGAGGAAATTTT
This sequence comes from Bombina bombina, assembly GCF_027579735.1. Classification (NCBI taxonomy): domain Eukaryota; kingdom Metazoa; phylum Chordata; class Amphibia; order Anura; family Bombinatoridae; genus Bombina; species Bombina bombina. The sequence continues at coordinate 211,088,939 of NC_069507.1, forward strand.
TTGTTTGTTCCAGTACCTTGAGATTAGTAACTGCACAATTAAAGAGACACTTGAAAATTGTTATTTTTTTAAAAGATAGATAATCCCATTAGTACACATTCCCCAGTTTTGCATAACCTACACTGTTATATTAATATAATTTTTACCTCTATGATTACCTGTATCTAAGCCTCTGGCCCCTTAGTGCTTTTTACAAACTTGCATTTTCACCAATTAGTGCTGGTTCATGCATAACTTCATGGGCACACATGAACTAGGACTGTCTAGCTTTGAAAAGCAGCCTGTGGGAGCTTAGAAACAGGCAGGGATTTAGAGGTTATAAAGTATATTAATATAACAATGTACCTTTGCAAGGGTTAAACACATATTTATATATACATTTCTACATATATCCCTATTCAGAAGCCCTTCTCTTGTTTCAAAAAAGTGCAGCCTGCTTAAGTTTGCTATAAATTTGTCATGCCCAGCTTTACAAGCTAATGTTAATGATTTGTAAAGAACTGGGTGATAAAATTATGTGACTCCATACTAAATATAGCTGTCTGAGTACACAAATGTTCCTGCGGCATCTTTGGAAATGTAATGGTGGTTCAAAAGACCTTGCTATTTGCTCCCATTTGTCTTGTTACTAGTTTGATGGGGGTTTTTGTGTTTTTTTTTTTGTTTTGTTTAAGTGGGAATCAAACTCTTACCGCTTTCTCTTTAGCAAGTAAAATTGATAATAGTCAAAAGTTTTTCAGGCGTTGCGTGTGTTTATGTATGTATTTATGTATATACTGTATGTGTGTATAGCAGTGTTTTTATTTTCTTTATTTAAAACAATTTAAAGGGAAACTAAATATTGGTTTGTAACAATTTGGACTAGAATTCATCCACATTCTTCTTAACACGCTATGGGAGTCTTCTAGAGGCAATAAAAGCCATTTTATAAAAAATACATTGTGATTAAATCTTTTCAACTTGTTTCCGTATATCTAATTAGGGAGTAAAGTATCTGTAGGCAGTTAGGTTGGTCGACTAGTATCTAGGATAGGCGATGACAAATTTGCTTAAAGGGATAGTAAACACAAAAAATGTTATTGTTTAAAAAGGATAATTCCTTTTATTTACTATTCCCCAGTTTTGCATAACCCACACTGTTATAGAAATATACTTTTTACCTCTGTTATTATCAAAACTTCTGTTGACTGCCTCCTTATCTCAGATCTTTTGACAGACTTGCATTTCAGGCAATTAGTGCTGACTCTTAAATAACTTCACTTGCATGAGCACAGTGTTATCTATGAAACACATGAACTAATGCCCTCTAGCTGTGAAAACTGTCAAATTCATTTAGCTGAGAGGCGGCCTTCAAGGGTTTAGAAATTAGTCTACCTAGGTTTAGCTTTCAACTAAGAATAACAAGAGAACAAAGCAAATTTGATGATAAAAGTAAATCAGAAAGTTGTTTAAAATGACATGCTCTATCTGAATCATGAAATTTAGACTTTACTATCCCTTTAAAATCTAGAATGCTGCCACCAATCAGCAGAACCCACAGTTATCACAGTCGTCGTAATATGTAAATATACAGTTGTCTCAAGCATATGTTTAAAAAGTGTCAGCACCCAGAAATAAAACTCAACACCAATACATCACTTAAAACATTTTATTGCAGAACATATTCACAAACCTCAATTATAAAATTAAAAGCATAAGTAACTTTTTCTTTTCGTTATTGTCAGTAAATACATTAAATATATCTGTAAATTGACACTAGAGTGTACAAAACTTACTATGGTAAATACGAATGTCTAAATAAAAATGTATAAGCAAATATTTTATAACTCAGGAAAAGAACCCAATCTGCAATACTTCTGGCCAGTTGCAAAAGTGCTCTAATCGTGTTAGATAATTGTATTAATTGTGTTTGCATATAACTGGTTAACCCCTTGATTACCAGGGAGGAGGGCTCTAAAATGAGTATTGGTCATTTTATTATTGCTGATACATATTACTGTTTTGTTTTGCCAACTCATATTTCTTATAATTTTGTTGAGTCAATGTTTATTCATTATTTCGTGGCTCTTTTTTTCTTTTGGACCCTGCAAGCTAAGTCTAGTTTGCTTGTAACACTTGTAAATGTGGCAACTTAACTGCTATTTTGTATTCCAGTTCAGATTGATATCTTTATATGTAAAAACATTAGGTGAACTGTTAGAATTTGAAACTCTTTTCTTTAAAATGATGCTAATTTATAGACTATGGCTTGATATTTTGAGAGACGGGGTTCGTAAAATAATTATAGTGGGTATCATTACAGCTTTTTGCATTTACGGGTACTGAGATTGTATTATACCATGTTTAATTATACTTGGTAAAACAACATTAAAGTATACTTTATTTTTATCCCCTTTTCCTGTAATTTAATTCTGAAAATTCTGAACTTTTTAACTCCAGATTAATATAGTGATTGGCTGATCATTCTACTGACTCATTTATAGCTGTCTCTGATTGGCCTCGGCAGAGAAGGAAGCCTAGTTTACAACATGGTGACATAGATAGAGATTGGCTGATCATTCTACTGACTCATTTATATCTGTCTCTGATTGGCCTCAGCAGAGAAAGAAGCCTAGGTTACAACATGGTGGCACTGATTGATTTATGGACACTAAAACATACTTATTTTTTCAATATTTTATCAACTAAGGTTGTCGTAACCTACGGACACAGACAGTATTTTTAAGGTTTGGATCAAAGTTGAAAATAAAGATTAAATAAAGATACTATCATGGTCAAACTTCTAACTGTGTTGAAATTATTACTGTGAGACACGACATGAGAACTAGCACAGCGAAGGGGGTAAGTCGTGCTACGATGGGCAGCAAATTTATTTATATATATATATATATATATATATATATATAAATAAATATATATATTTATATGTTAATATGTGTATATATACATATTAATACTTAAATATATATGTACATAGGCATATACATATATATTTACTGGAAATGCTCAGTTCACATAGACCGCAATGAAAAACACTTTTCAGTGCCGTTTTTTTTTTTTTAACCCCAAAAAAACTGCTCATCGGTTTAATTCAAAAAGGCACTACACATTGGGGGGGGGGGCAGTTGGAGCACATTTTAAAAAATAAACAGAGGTCTGACCTCCTGGTTAATTTATTTAGCGCTGATTGCTACAGGAAGCTTGCTGTAGCAATAACCAGACACTTGTAATGGCTGGTTATTTATTGTACGCCTGTAAACAACAGCGAATTTGCCAGTTTGAGGGCACAAGATAAATTAGCGCTCCGCTTGTAATCTAGCCCTATATTCTTTAAATATGTACCGCAGAATCAGGTATTTTAGGATGCTGAATTTCCTCCAAAAAAAAATTACTATTATGCTTTTTGCCCCCAAAGCTTTAGACGATTTATGCAGACACTGATTGCTCTAAACAAGCTTGCAATTTCACGACTTCGTGTTAGCTACTAAATATGTTTCACATAAGTTAGAAAAATACTTTGGTACAGATGATGTGTTTTTCATTACAGATCTAGCTTTGTAAATCTGCCATCCAGGTAAAAAAAGAAAGAGCCCAAGAATTGTAATAACATAGCTTTTGTGTATGTGTGTTAAATACACACACCCCAGGACTAGAAAAAAATCCCGTTCAATGTGCTCAAATAAAGAAAAGCTTAAAGAGACCTGAAACCCAAAAATGTTCGTTCATGATTCAGTTAGATCATACCATTTTAAACAACATTCTAATTTACTTTAATTATCAAATTTGCTTTGCTATCTTGGTATCCTTTGTTGAATGAGCAGCAATGCCACTTAGCTCAACACATCAGGTAAGCGAACAAGAGGCAATATGCGCAGCCATCAGTGAGCAGCTAGCTCCCAGTAGTGCTTTACTGCTCTTGGGGCTACCTAGGTATGCTTTTAAATAAAGGATTACAAGAGAATGAAGCAAATTAGATAACGGAAGTAAATTAGAAAGTTGTTTAAAATTGCAAGCTCTATCTGAATCACAAAGAAAAAAAAATGGGTTTCATATACCTTTTATTTCCATGCATGAGAAAACTTGTGTGCTTTTTAAAATTTTACTTTTATTTTACTTTTAATGCAGTTTCTTAAAGGAACATTATAGTAAAAAAAATACTTGCTCTGTGTTAGTGTAATTATTGCACTACTCACTGTGGAACTCTACATAGGTAAAGCCCTGCAAAAGATGTGTAACTTCTGAGCTGCACATAGCCATTTATTGGTGGTGTTGTGCTGTTACCGATTGCTTCACCTGCTTTTTTATGCCCAGTACAAAACAGGCTTTGTCTATGTGTTTAACCCATTTTTGGGGGGGGTTGAACACAGAGTGAAAAAGTGAGTAATATAGTTCACTACATTGTCCCTTTAAGGTAGGAGAACATTGAACTGATGGTAAACTTATTCAAAGCAGAGGTCAGTATATTAAAGTATGTAATCTGTACACTTAATTAGTATCAAAGCAGAAGAGTTATTTAAAACATTTTTTTTTTTTTTTGCCTTAGATTTTCTGCTCTGTGACCAGCAGCCAAGCAACCACCCCCTTCTACACTGTCTTTTTATCTAAAAGTCACAAGGAGGATGGTACAGCCAATAGGAAGCTGTGTCGTCTGTCCCATTGAAAGTTGTAGCTCTGCGCTCCCGGCCTCTGCTACAGAGGCAAAATGAATAGGTTTTAAATATCTTTTCTGCTTCTGCTTTGACACTCATTAAATGTACAAATGACATACTTTAATATGCTGGCCGCTGCTTTGAATACATTTACCATCACTTTAAAGGGACATAAAAGTCAAAATGAAACTTCATGATTCAGATATAACATGCCATATTAAACAAATTATCGCTTTTACTTCTGTTAGTAAATCTGCTTTGTTCTCTTGGTATCTTTTCTGGAAGAGTAAAGCTAGGTAGGCTGATAATAGGTTAGAAGAGTGCACGTGTCTTTAGTATTCTATGGCAACGGTGTTAGTAACTATGCATGACATTGCTAAAAACAATGTTGCCAGATGGCTAAAGACATCTGCATGCTTCTGAGCTCACCTAGAATTACTCTTTAATAAAGGATACCAGGAGAACTTAGCAAAATTGATAAAAGAAGTAAATAAAAAAGTTATTTTGTAAAATGTTATACTCTATCCAATACATTTTTGTTTAATTTTGGCTTTACTGTCCCTTTTAACCTCCATAAGATTTTGAATCCACATTTTCAACAAGTAGCTGCTTAACAGAAGCGCTCCTGTCTAAGGATGTGTGTAGTCATAATACAGTTATTGTATGCTGTCTGTTTACTGGTCGGGGAAACAGGTTAACCCCATACCTGCTGAGCCATGTCACACCCCTGTGCTGTGATGTTTTTAGTGCTCACTAAATTTAAATGAACATGGAACCCAACATTTTTCTTTCATGATTCAGATATCAAATATCAAATTTGCTTAATTTTCTTGGTATTCTTTGTTGGAGCAGCAATACTCTACTGTGAGCTAGCTGTACACAAATCCAATGAGCCAATGACAAGTGGCCTATATTGTGCAGCCACCAACTCCCAGTAGAGCATTGCTGATTTTGATCCTACCTAGGTATGGTTTCAACAAAGGATACCAAGAGAATGAAGCAAATTAGATAACAGAAGTAAGCTGGAAAGCTGTTTAAAAATTCTCTATCTGAATTATAATAGTTTCATTTTGACTTTACTGTCTCTTTAACTTCAATTCCTGCAATTTTTCTGTTTGTAATATGTAAAATATTCAGCAAATCATATATTTTCAGGAGATACAGGTATATCCAAAATTGGCAGAAACTCATCACAAAGAATGTACAAAAGAGAAAACAATTCTGAAATAAAAGCCTTTATGATTCTGCATTTAGTGTCAACTCACTTTTACAAAACATGAACAGTTAGGATTCTGTACCTGTATTTTGTTTTCCAATTCAAATTAGTCTTTTAAAATTAGAAGACAAAAATGTTGCCACTTTGCACCATCTTGTATTTTATGTTGAAATTGAGTAGAGGTAAAATATCCATTCATAATATAATAGCTAAATATGAATACTAAGTACCAATAAATCATTGTAAGTCTTCCATAATATAATGGATTTTGTTTCAAATAATATCTTCTCCAGTTTATTACTCCCAAATGTGTATTTACTAAGAAAAACCAGGATCCCTGAAACCAATAAGAAAACAAAATGAGGCTAGCGGTTGCTGCTGCCTGGTGACCATTATTTCTACGATAAGATCATATGACAAAAAAGAGAGAAATACTGGCACTGTGATTTGATTACACAGGAAATAATGAGACCTCTGGGACCTACCCAGAGGAATCGGTGCTGCCCCTTTAAATATAAGCTAGATGTAAAAAAGAGAGAAAGACAGTAAGGGGTTACAAAGCACTCTTTCCTTTAAACTAAGTGACGGTCAGCTATTAACACCAGCTGTACTGATCTGAGAGTAGCGTAATGTTTAAAAAATAAACTTTTATTAAGTAACTTAAAATAGGGATAAACCCTTCACAACACACCCACCGGATCCATTAAAAACAGAGATAACAGAGTCACTCCCCTGTATTGCTGGCCGGTAACAGGAAGCGTTGGCTTAAGGTGCCAGGAGTGACTTTCCCAGAGATCTAACCTATAACTGTACAACCGCGTTTCGGCCTTGTAGCATGCCTTTTTCAATGTAGAATAATTTGACAAACAGAGTTAGGATGTATCATGGCCTTTAAACCCTGCTATCTAACAAGATGTCCAATCACGTGTCATTTTTCATGCACGCCTACTATAGAGCCTATCAGAGACGTTACCAGCTCCCAATGGGGGAGTGTATGCTTTTTCCGCTCACTGATTGGACAGAGTCATTAAGTGTCATCAAAACAGGAGGCGTTGATACAAGTAACTAATTTTACGCCTAAAATTATTTCCACCTTATCAAGACTATAAGCCAGAACTGAAACTTAAATGGGAAGGGGCCCTAACTGAAAGATTTAGTTATTTCATTCAGTAGCAAGATATTATGCACCTTTGGGTATGGATTACCTATAGTGTTTATCGCTATCTTTCCCCATATTAGTGTGCTATACGCCAAATTGTTGGGAAAATTCTAGCAGTATTCAAGTTATAAGCAACTGAAAATGTCTGGGTTTTTTTTACATATAGATACAATACTTTGGTGGAGCATATGAACTTAGGTCTTATATCCAGTTATTTGAATGTTCATGCCTCAAACTGATTAACTGATGGCTAAACATCTGTAAACTTTAATAAAAGTTATTCTAACAACATTTTTATTAGTTAGTGTGGTTTCCAAGAAAGGCACTTACAGTATGCTGTTTTAGCCTAGGTCTGGGCTCGACAAACCCAGGAGCCAGGGAGTCACTGGCTCCTAGAATTTTAACAACTGACTCACAACTTTTTGGGTTATTCTCCATATATCTATATACAAATACTACTGTTTGGTACCTAAATTTTCATACTGGCTCCTCATTTTTTAAACAGATTTGTCGACCACTGGCTTAGGTAAAATAAGTAACTTTCGGCTAGATTATGAGTTTTGCGTTATGAGGGGTGCGGTGCTAACTTGCACGTTATTGTCACCGCTCACTTACATACAGCGCTGGTATTACAGGTTTTTACAAACCCGGCGTTAAAAGACAAGAAGTGAGCGTAGAGCAAAATTGTGCTCCATACCGCACTCCAATTCCAGCGCCGCTTAAATCAGCGGTGAGCTGGTTGTACGTGCTCATGCACGATTTCCCCATAGACATCAATGGGGAGAGCCGGCTGAGAAAAAGTTTATCACCTGCCAAAAAGCAGCGTAAAGCTCCGTAACGAAGCCCCATTGATTTACACCTAACATGAACCCTGAGTCTAAACACCCCTAATCTTACACTTATTAATCCCTAATCTGCCGCCCCCGACATTGCAGACACCTACATTATATTTATTAACCCCTAATCTGCCTTTCCGGACATCGCCGACACCTACATTATACTTATTAACCCCTAATCTCCTGCCCCCAATGTCGCCGCAACCTACCTACACTTATTAACCTCTAATCTGCCGCCCCTATAATAAACATATTAACCCCTAAACCGCTGCACTCCCGCCTCGCAAACACTAGTTAAATATTAACCCCTAATCTGCTGTCCCTAATGTCGCTGCCACTATTTTAAATTTATTAACCCCTAAATCTAAGTCTAACCCTAACCCCCCCTAACTTAAATATAATTAAAATAAATCTAAATAAAACCTACTATTAATAACTAAATAATTCCTATTTAAAACTAAATACTTACCTATAAAATTAACCCTAAGATAGTTACAATATAACTAATAGTTACATTGTATCTAGCTTAGGGTTTATTTTTATTTCACAGGCAAGTTTGTATTTATTTTAACTAGGTAGAATAGTTACTAAATAGTTATTAACTATTTAATAACTACCTAGCTAAAATAAAACCTTACCTGTCTTACACTAACACATAACCCTACAATTAAATAAATTCCCTATCTTAAATACAATTAGCTAAATTACAAAAAAAAAAAGAAAACACTAAATTACAGAAAATAAAAAACAAATTACAAGATCTTTAAACTAATTACACCTAATCTAATAGCCCTATCAAAATAAAAATTAAAAACCCTAGCCTAAACTAAACTACCAATAGCCCTTAAAAGGGCCTTTGGCGGGGCATTGCCCCAAAGAAATCAGCTTTTTTACCTGTAAAAAAAAAAATACAAACAACCCCGCCCAACAGTAAAACCCACCACCCACACAACCAACCCCCCAAATAAAAGCCTAACTAAAAAAACCTAAGCTCCTCATTGCCCTGAAAAGGGCATTTGGATGGGCATTGCCCTTAAAAGGGCATTTAGCTCTATTACGGCCCAAACCCCTAATCTAAAAATAAAACCCATCCAATACTCCCTTAAAAAATCCTAACACTAACCCCCGAAAATCCATTTATAGTTTTGAAGAGCCGTCATCCATCCTCAACGAAGCCGGGAGAAGTCTTCTTCCAAGCAGCAAGATGTCCTCAACGAAGCCGGCAGAAGTGGTCCTCCAGACGGGCAGAAATCTTCACCCAGACGGCATCTTCTATCTTCATCCTTTTCGATGTGGAGCGGCTCCATCTTCAAGACATCCGGCGCGGAACATCCTCTTTAATCGACAACTTCTTCTGGAATGAAGGTTCCTTTAAATGATGTCATCCAAGATAGCGTCCCTTAGATTCCGATTGGCTGATAGAATTCTATCCGCCAATCGTAATTAAGGTTAAATAAATCCTATTGGGTTTATTTTATAGGTAAGTATTTAGTTTTAAATAGGAATTATTTAGTTATTAATAGTAGGTTTTATTTAGATTTATTTTAATTATATTTAAGTTAGGGGGTGTTAGGGTTAGGATTGGACTTAGGTTTAGGGGTTAATAAATTTAATATAGTGGGGGCGACATTAGGGACGGCAGATTAGGGGTTAATAATATTTAACTAGTGTTTGTGAGGCAGGAGTACGGCGGTTTAGGGGTTAATACATTTAGTATAGTGGTGGCGACGTTGGGGGCGGCAGCTTAGGGGTTAATAAATGTAGATAGGTGGCAGCGATGTTAGGGACAGCAGATAATGGGTTAATAATATTTAACTAATGTTTGCGAGGCGGGAGTATGGCGGTTTAGGGGTTAATATCTTTATTCTAGTGGCGGCGATGTCCGGAGCGGCAGATTAGGGGTTAATAATTTTATTACAGTGTTTGCGATGCGGGAGGGCCTCAGTTTAGGGGTTAATAGGTAGTTTATGGGTGTTAGTGTACTTTTTAGCACTTTAGTTATGAGTTTTATGCTACGGCTTTGTAGTGTAAAACTCATAACTACTGACTTTAAAATGCGGTACGAATCTTGACGGGATAGGCTGTACCGCTCACTTTTTGGCCTCCCAGGACAAGCTCGTAATACCTGCTCTATGTAAGAGACTATACGCAATTTGCGTAAGTTGATTTGCGGTAAGGCCAAAAAAGTGTGCTGTGCCCCTAAATCTGCAAGACTCGTAATACCAGCGGAAGTAAAAAAGCAGCGTTATGAGGCTTAATGCTGCTTTTTTACTCATAACGCAAGACTCGTAATCTAGCCATTTGATAGAAGAATTCAAGCGCTTGGTAAATAAACTCTAAACAATATGATTACGACGCCTGGGACTGTATTATATTCCTTCGAATAAATTTAAGATTATGAGATGTCTACTTCACATCTGTTTTTGCCTAGAAAATACCGTAACGTATTTAAGTCTAAATTGTCAACGTGAGACATATTTTAAAAGGTTTTTGTTTCTAAATTGTGCAGACAATAGCCATTTTTCATGTATGCCCTACAATTGACTCATTTGTCTGCAATACATCCCCTGAGTCCTGGCCAGTGTAAACATATCATTTGTTTCCTGTGTATCGCAGGTGACTAATTGCTCTTACAAAATCACTATCTTTTAAAGGGACATAAAAGTGGAAGCAATTTAGTTGTTAATGATAATCCATTGGGCATATTTATAAATCGTTTCCCAATTTACTTAAAACAAATAAATGATCTATTTGCAGTTAATGTCACTTTAAAGAGATATGAAACCCATTTTTTTATGATTCAGATAGATTTTGCTTTTAAACACTATTCCAATTTACTTCTAGTATCTAATTTGTTTTGTTCTTTTGGTATAACTTGTTGAAAAGGATACCTAGGTAGGCTCAGGAGCTGCTGATTGGTGGCTGCACATATATGCCTCAGGTTGTTGGCTCACCTGTGTTCATCTAGCTCCCAGTAGTGCATTGCTGCTTCTTCGACAATGTATACCAAGAGAATGAAGCAAATTAGATAACAGAAGTACATTGGAAAGTTGTTTACATTTGTATTCTCTATCCATTTAAAGGGACATAATACTCATATGTTAAATCACTTGAAACTGATGCAGCATAACTGTAAAAAGATGACAGGGAAATATCCCCTGAGCATCTCTCTATGTAAAAAAGGAAGATATTTTACCTCACAATTTCCTCAGCTCACCAGAGTAAGTGCTGTGTAAAAAGTTATACTTCAGTTAATGCCCAGCTGCAGGTAAAAAAAATGAAGAAATGAACTGCAGCCAATCCGCATCAGCAGTGCTGAGGTTATGAACTCTTTTACTGTGATCTCATAAGATTTCACTTAAAGGGACATAAAACCTAAATTTTTTCTTTCATGATTTAGATAGAGAATACAATTTTAAGCAACTTTCCAATTTACTTATATTATTTAATTTGCTTCCTTCTCTTGTTATCCTTTGCTGAAAGGTTTATCTAGGTAAGCTCAGCTGATTGGTGGCTGAATATGAATACCGATTGTCATTGGCTCACCCATGTGTTCAGTTAGAAACCAGTAGTGCACTGCTGCTCCTTCAACAAAGGATACCAAAAGAATGAAACAAATTAGATAATTGAAAAAAATTAGAAAGTTGTTTTAATATTGTATTCTCTATCTGAATCATTTAAGAAAAAATTTGGATTTCATTTCCCTTTAACTCTCATGAGATTTCAAAGTAAACTTTCTGAAACTTAATAGGGAAATAAGATGAGGCTCATGAGCATGAGGCTCACTCCCTTGCCTGTCCTGGGACAGACATTGATTTGCTGCTTAAAGTCCTTTGCAATGGGATGTGAATACTTAGGACATTTTGAGGTAAAATATCTTTCTTTTTTACAGAGATGTTCAGGTGATATTTTCTAGTCAGCTTTTTACAGCTAATCTGCATCACTTTCAAGTGCTTCAACATTTGGGTATCATGGCCCTTTAAGTGCATATAACAGGATCACGATAGTAAAATAGTATTTGTAGTGCAATCCTTTTTAATACTGTTTGTTATTGACCATGAGCATAATGTTGGTGGAAATGCAGTGTCTCTTACTGACCAATGGAGGTTTTGTTGATTTAAACAATATAGATTAAATGGTTTACTTTGAAAGATTTCTTATTTAAAGGACCACTCAGTGCTGTAGAATTATATAATTAACAAGTGCATAATAAAAAGACAATTTTCTGGCCCCCTGTATCATCAGCCAATCACAGACTAGAAAAAAGTATACCCTGTGAGCTTCTGCACATGCTCAGTAGGGTCTTGTTCTCTAAAAAGTGTGAATATATAAAGACTGTGCAAAATTTGATAATGGAAGTAAATTAGAAAGTGTCTTAAAACTGCATGTTTTATCTGAATCATAAAAGTTTATTTTGACTTGAGTGTCCCTTTAAGCATATCCACCACTGCAGATGTAGTGAATAAAAGTTATAAGCAATTATACTTATAGGGAAATATGTATAATATTGTAAGAAATATTGTTGCAAACACTACAACAATATAGCCCTAACATGTGCTCACTCACAGGCCTACCTCAGTATTCTCTCAGAGGAACTAATTTACCCCAAAGGATACCTAGTAAAAGGTAAACTTTTAAAACAGAAGTACATTAGAAAGTTTTCAAAAATTATATCCGAATTATGAACGTTTAAAGTGATGGTAAATCCAAGCGCTACGATTTACCATCACTAAAAATCAAGGGGAGTTTCATTGATCAAACAGGCGCTAAACTCATCCTTTGCACTGAGCTTAATTCAGCGGCTCTGGCCACCCACGGCACAACGATCTTCTACCAACGAGGTGCCGATTGCACGGCTATTGGTTCAGAGGTGCAAACGTCACCTCAGTGAAGGAGATTGTTGTGCCGTGGGCGACGGGAGCCGCTGAATTTAGCGCTGTGCATTGGCACAGAAGAGCGTGAGTTTAGCACCCTTTTGTGCACGTTTGATCAATGAAACTCCCCTTGATTTTCAGTGATGATAAATCCTAGTGTTTGTTAAATGCTTGGATTTACCATCCCTTTAATTTTGCCTTTCATGCTCCTTTAATGGGACCGTAAACACCTTTGTAATTACAAGACATTTCTGTTGTGTTGCCGTAGAATAACATATCAGCCAAGTCTAAACATTTTAATACAAATTAACATCCTTTTGTTTATCAAAAGCAAAACTCCACGCACCATTTGCCTTATTTGGAGGAACCAATCTGGTCTTAAGTCTGCAGACAACAAGGCTAACAACGGTTATAATGTTAGTATTACATTGTTTTTGCAGTTGTTATCAGCAAAAGCCAATTAAAGAAATATATGTAGCAGAGTTAGTCTTGAGAAGTCAGCAAGGTGCATCAATTTCTGAGAATTTGAAAATCCTCACGTTTTATAGGTAAATTACATGAAAAGGGGCCAAATAAATAATGTAATAAGTATATTACAAGGTAGTTTTATTGCACATAACTAAACATTTTATATAATATTCTCAAAGTGTTTGCTGTCCCTTTCCTGCAAACAGTTATGCAATGTTTTGTTGTTTTTGATAAAAATGCATTTAACAGAACATCAGTAAGTAGCCAGTATCTCTCCAGAGGTCTGCATGTTACCCACAAGATTTTTCCCCCGAGGTAAAGCAGCGTCAGAAAGTAGCCTGTGGGCTAGGAGAAGTCTTTGAAGTAGTATGTTCCTTTGGCCACTATACTTACAGGCTGAATAAGATAAGACTTAAATAATAGTTCAAAAGATGCTGCACCTCATGTTCCAATTTAGAGCATAGTATCTCTTATTCTGACTGACACATCTTAGTTATGACAGATCATCTTCTATGTGTCCACAGATATAGAAAGTGTACCGTGTCTCCCCACGACCTATATAATGTGCTCAGCCCGGATGGCAGGATTTTCGTTTGAGAACGCTGGTGTACATTTCTCAATGTTAAAGTGATGGTAAACTTTCCAATTTTTAATATCAGATCCGGAATGTAAGTGATATTTTAGATGGAGTTTAAATCATTGAAGATGCGCTATAATTTTTTTAATATAAATATAAAATTCAAATAGCTGCCCACTTTAAAAGTAACATTTTCTGTGAGCTAACAGTTTGAATTGTTCTCCAATCAACGCACTAGCTACAACAAAAGTGCCATATGGGGAGAGCGCTGATTGGACAACAATTCAAACTGTTAGCTCACAGAAAAATTGGCTTTTCTTAATAAATGGAAAGAGTCCACAGCTGCATTCATTACTTTTGGGAAATAAGAACCTGGCCACCAGGAGGAGGCAAAGACACCCCAGCCAAAGGCTTAAATACTCCTCCCACTTCCCTCATCCCCCAGTCATTCTTTGCCTTTCGTCCCAGGGGGTTAGGAGGTTGGCAGAGAAGTGTCAGAATATATTTTGTCTCTTATGGAGGGTAGTACTCTTCGACATGGGACAGGAGTTTTAAGTAATCCTATCAGTCTCTCAGTAAGGGCTTGGATGAAAGTTAGATTTCGGAGATGCAGGGAGAGTCTGTCTGCGAAACCATTCCGACTCATGTTAACGGGTCCTCAAGCAATCGGCGTTGTCCAACTTCGCTCCACTGCCTGCTTTCTTCTCTCAAGTCCATGGCGGAGGCGATGCTACTATCCCATCACACTTGAAGGGTCGTGTTCCTGTTCCACGACGTAGATTCCGGTAAGATTGTTTCATTTTACTTTTGTCATGATTGTATTGTATTACAAATGTTTTCCTGAGAGGCTGCCACCTTGAGGGACTAACTATATATACGGGTCTCAGTGAGGCGCCTTTTGTATCTTGGAATCAAGGGTAATATCTCCTGAGGGGGGTTATTGAACAGGTTTTTTTTTAATCATGTTTATGTGATTCAACCTGCTTATGCGTATTGTTACTTAGGCTCATGGGTTGTGGAACATAACGGCCCTTGGAAGTGACACGGCCTTTACGGTCGGGCAAGCTTTTTCTGGACTGTACGTTCACCTTGTGACTGGGCGTGGTCACATTTTTGACTCTTCATTTCCGCATTCCTAGCCCTGTGGCGACGGAGAAATTCAGATCTGCTGGTATTGGGCTCTTAGGAGGTGGTGAGTGCCCCAGCCACTGTGGGTGTCAGGTGCCGTTTTAAGTTTTTGGGTCCAAATCTCGTATCAATATCCTAGCTATGGAGGAGTCTGATTCCGTGGAGACGGACATCTGTTTTATTTTCTACTCCGTGCGCAGAATGCGTATTGCCTCAGATGATACTAGCCTATCAGTTATGTTCTGAATGCCGTATTAGAGTGCTCAATTCCTCAGGTTGGGGGAATCAAGGAGCCACTGAGCTATCCTCTGTCCTTAGAGTGGTGGGTTCCCTTCCACCATTGCTTACTACGCATGCAGGTAACCCAGAATTTGCTTCCCCTTCTTTGGAAGGTAGCTTCTTCCCGCCAGGGGTTTTGGCACGATGTTGCATGTCCATAATTTTGGCACTAGCGCGTATGCAACTTCCAGAAGTTGGTTTTGTATACTGTTCGTGTTTCTTTATCCAGGGCTCTTCAGGCTTAAGGGGACCTGTTCAGCTCTCTGGGGGAACGACTGTCCCTGAGGCTTCAGGGGGGGCTCATCCTTCGAACTGGAGTCGTCCTTCGCTCCTGCGGGGGTATGCTGCGCTTTTCGGTATAGACTGACTAGCCTTCGTGTTCTTTTGAGGCACGCTTTGGCCTTGTCGGAAGATCCCATCCTTATTGGATCTGAGACTTCTCAGTCTGCTTCTTCAAATAGCTTGCAGAAATAGACATAAATGGATGAAGTAATCTTCTTATAGTCTTGTTATCAAGTACTTTTTCCAGTTTGAGCTTGTTAGTACAGGGGCCCTGTTGGGTGTTCCTGCGGGTATGTCTGTTCTGCTTAGGCGATAAACCTGCGGGTTGCCTTATCCTTTAATTTATTTGAATAATGCTCATATTTTATATTTCTTTTGGGAAGTTTGTCTGGAATCGATACTCACGACGTTTGATCGCACTGTTACTTCTAAGGAAGTTTTGTTATGGACGTGTTTAGTCCTATGTTTGTCTGCTGTTTTTCCCTCTCTTGGGAGGATTCTATACGACCTTGACAGGAATAGCCCTTGGTTTTAGACTGGTCCTGATTGGGTTCAGTCCTTCTGTCCTGAGGCCTAATTCAGACACGTGGCGCCTGTTCTGCCTGGCTGGTCCTGTTGGGCTCTGAGTGCCTCACATATTATTGTGTTATTCTTGTTCTCCTTTACAAGTTTCAGTTCATTCTGAGTGGACCTGAGGGTTCGTGAGGCATGGGTGATTGGTTCAGTCCTCATTGACCTCTCCAGCTGGTTGATGCCGGCGAGGTAGCTCAGTTGGTAAAATGTCCTGACTACTAGGCCTGTTCAAAGATCCTAGGGTCACAGGTTCTGTCCCAGCAGGGCCGACTCAGCCCTTGATCCTTCTGATGATAAATTGAGTACCATTCAGATTGGGTAATAATCACAACTATTACTATTCAGCTGCCGATTTGGTTCTTCCGAGAGTGGGCGCTGGAAAAGCACTTTGTGTCCCAGAGTGGGAGAAAGGCGCTATATAAATACTAGTTTGACTCTCATGATTCCGTCTTTATGTCGAGATGTGGAGTGTTCCTCCCCGCGTGGGTTGGAGGTTGGGAGGATTTCAGACCTCCTTGTCGCCGTTTCTGGCGGTCTTGCCCTTGTGGCTCTTGGATTTGTCCTTTGTTTGGATTTTTCCTTTTGAGGTTCTCCTCTTCAGATGAGACTTTGGGACTTGTATGTTGCCCCTTAGCAGTCTTGGCTGCCTTATGGGAGGTCCTTGTGGCTTTTTTCTACTTTGGGAATTAAGTCGTTCCCTTAGGGCACGGGTGTCAAACACAAGGCCCGCGGGCCGAATCCGGCCCACCAGACCTCATCATGTGGCCCGTGTAGCCGCCGCCAACCTTCACTTGCATACAGCGGCTGTGAGACTGAGTATCCACTTACAGTCGCTGTATGTAGGAGAGACAGGTGCTGCTGGCTGCGCTATGGATCCTGAACAGGGGCTTCCGAGATCTGGCTGGTAGGAAGTGACTGAGTGAGAACAAGAGACTGACCTCCTGCTCCCTCATCACTTCCTCCCAGCTTCTATCTGCACGCGCGGGAAAAGGGCTAGCAGCAGAGACCAGAGAGGCAGCAGCAGGCACACAGCGAGGCTAGTAAGAAAAACATGTTTTTTTTTAAATAATATGTCAGCAGGACAATTCTAAGTAAACAGCCGTTCTGAGGCTCTGTCTCTGCAGATTGTCTTATTCTGCTCTCAGCCTTCCCCAGGTAATAAATCAAATCTTTATCTCGGGAGTCTGCTCCTACACTTGTACTGTCTGTGACTGATTTGTAGTCTGCACAGATTTTATTAACCTTACCCCTGCCTGTTATGCTTGCATGCATGGGAAAACATATTCACACTGCATTTTTATTAGTTTATTGCCCACCTAAATCAGAGCAGTAATAAAGTTTTTGTGTGTGTGTAAATGTGTGAATGTATGTTTGTGTGTGTAAGTATGTGTGTGTAAATATGTGTATGTGTGTTTGTGTGTAAATGTGTGAATGTATGTTTGTGTGTAAATGCTTGTTATTACTTACACATTATTAGAAAAAACAGTAATAATTGAATGCAGTGACAATAATTTATTATGATAATAAAGAGTGGACACATAGTCCTAGATACAACCGGCCCTTTTGAGGCCCTTTGAGGGTGACCAAACTGCTGATGCGGCCCCCGAGTAATTTGAGTTTGACACCCCTGCCTTAGGGGGTTTAATGGTTTTTATATCGGGGTTTAGGATGCTCTGCATCCTTTTTCCTATGGTCCTCTGATACTCCGGAGAAGATTATGGAGACTAGCCTTTGTTTTGCTCACTCTTTGGGGACCTTGTCCTCTATGTTTTTTCAGGGCATTGTTTTATCGCCTTGGTGGGCTCTAAGCCACTTGTGTGACTCTGTCGTACTTTAGTTCCCTTTGGAGTGTCATCTTCCCTTTTGGGTTGGGATTTCAGAGTGTGACTTGTTCCTGTTTTCCGGGTTGGTCCAGTTATGTTCCTTGGGAGGTTCCCTGGAACGATCTGGGATTCAGGCCTATAGTTTTTGTTGTGGATCTTCTGGATGTCTGGAAGACTTTACGATCCTGTGGCTGGTTTGGTGCGATCCAGTTTTTCTAGGGAACACATGCTATGACCTTCGGTCTAGAAGGCTTGGCTAGGATTTCTGTGCCCTTTGTCTGAGATGTGCTCTACTTCCTTTTTGGGGAGTTCCTCTATGTTCATCTATGACATCTAGATGATTTCATTTGGAATTGTTGGAACTGGAGTTTTTTATCCTCTAGAGGAGAGCCTACGCTCTCTGGGGTGAGGATGTCTCCTCCATGTTCGAGACTGTCATGGAGTTTCGTGCTGGGGCTTCTAAGGCTCTATTGCATTTTTCTTTGTTCCCCCTTCTATGGATTCTCTTGGACTTCCTATTGTTCGAGTTTTTGGGTTGGCACCTGAGTTTTGTTGGGTCCATCTTTTTCCGTACTCATTTTGGGGACTGGTGTTTGGGGTTTTTTCTGTTCCCCTGTCCTTCAGACCTGACAGCCAGCTGTAAAGGCCTGTGGGTTACTTTGCTGCATAGCAAGCGGAAGGTTGCAGTTTGAAATCAGTCACAACCGTTTGCACTTTATCGGTGTGTTGGCAGATTTTTACCAGGACTCTGTCTGTGGTAGGGTTTGTGACCTATCCTCTGCTGTTCTTACTTGCCTGCAAGTATTTTACTACTGAAGTTATCCTGGTATGACTGTAGTGTCTGGTGTTGACCCAGGAGCTTGCCTTCAGGGTTTGCTGCAAGTATATCAGTTTCTGAAGACTTCAATATTTTGAGTTCCTTGAGGACTCTGTCTTCAGTCTTCTTTTAGGGTGCGGTTGCACTATCTTGAGGAGAAGTTCTTCTCTGTGTCGGATTCCTGGTTTTAACCTTGTGGCTTCTGTACATCTGGGGTCTGGGCATTGCCTCCCCTTGATCTCGCATCTGGCTTTGGTCTCTGCGAGTTTGACTTGGTTCTTGGTGTTTTCCTTTTTGGAAATTGTTATACCCTTTTTTGGGTTTTCAGGGAATCCTTGCTTGTTCCCCCATCTCTTTCCCTTTTGGGGAGTTTGTTTGTTGATCCCCTTCTCTGGTACGGGGTGTGTTGTTGAGGACCGCTTTCTGAGCGACGGTGTCTCCTGGAAGCGTGTTGGCTCAGTTGTGTTCTTTCTGTGGTCTCTAGCAAGGCTTGTGGACTATCTGCGGGTCAGTGTCCTTGGTGCCTTTTTTCTTTTCCAAATTTTCTCGGCTTCGGACGAAGCCGTTTTTCAGGCCTGGTGCCCTCAGAATGGGCCACTTTTGTACACTCCCGTTTGCGCATTCAGTGTCCTCTATAGCTTGGGTATTGTTTTACCAAAAGTAATGAATGCAGTTGTGGACTCTCTTCATCTGAAGAAAAGAAAATTATCAGGTAAGCATAATTTATGTTTTTCTTTATAAATGAAAAATGTCCACAGCTCCTCGCCTGTTTTTTTCTGGGGGTTGTCTGTTGTTTTCTTCTGGCACCTTTTCACCTTGGTATTTCTTCTACTGTGCCTTGTTCCTCGGCAGAATGACTGGGGGATGAGGGAAGTGGGAGGAGTATTTAAGCCTTTGGCTGGGGTGTCTTTGCCTCCTGGTGGCCAGGTTCTTTTTTCCCAAAAGTAATGAATGCAGCTGTGGACTCTTTCCATCTGAAGAAAAGAAAGTTATCAGGTAAGCATAATTTATGTTTTTGAAGTGGGTGGTGTAGCAAGGGGTATTTGCATATCATATCAATATTAAGTTATAGCCATCTTCATTACAGCTGATGAATTAAGCTCCATCTAAAATATCACTAACATTCCTGATTTGTTATTATATTTAGCATCACTTTAAGTACTAAAACTGCATCATTATCTAAATATATGCAAATTATTTTGAAAATATTATCTTTATTTGTAATGTTCAAAAACAGATTCTGCAGTTCTATACTTGAGGGGATAAATAAGGACAGGAAAAGCAGACTGCCATAGAAGGATTATGGGTTCCTAATCCTAAGAACTTAAAATCTGTGCATTACCTACAGTATTGTATGGCGATTGCACATTTTGTTTTGATTTTTTAAAATCATCTTTGTTCCTTTCATGGTATTGTGTGTTTTGTGATGCTGTCATTTTGCAGTGAATGAGTTAATGTTGAAGGGAATAAAAGCCTGATCAGCCATCCGTTTTTAGGAAGGTGGAAAGCTTGTGAGTTCCTGATTAGGAAGACTAATTATGTTCTCTCTTGGTATTGATTGCGGCCTTGTGAATTCTCAAGTGGTTTTGTTAGCAGTGCCATCCATCACCTGCTTTTGTTTTCAGCGCTGATGCATTTTCCGCTTTGTTTTCTGTCTTAGTTGATTTAAATGCTGATGATAATTTAGAATCAAAGGTAGTTCATTCAGTGATCATATTAATATGATTTGATTATTGCCCCTTTTCTGCCTGACTGGGTTGTGAGATGAATGTAAACATTTGTCTGTATGTCAGAGAGCAGCAGCCAATGTATTTTTAGTTTTTGGAACAGAAAATTTAGCTGTGTCAAATTGTGCTGTCATTTCAGACTGCTGTTCATTTGAAAGTTCAAATTTCATTTTCCACCAGATGTCATTGCATTGCAGAAGGAGAGCATAACATTGGCATTTCCAATCCATATTTCCTTTTTTTATCAAATCATATACTTAATTACAAATATTGTGAGTCATAAAAAAATGAGTCTGTAAATTTAAATTTCAAATGTTCGTCTTCTTTGAAAGGCTGGTGTACACATTTATGTGGCTTGAGGTTCTTTAAAAAGCTGTTATTACAAAAGCAGTGATTTAACCCATTGTATTGCCAGCAATATGTTTAATTACCAGTAACACAAATTTTACAGTGATATAAACACTTGATTGACCAAAGTACACAGCTGTTATTTAACTCCCTTGCCCCCTTACCTGTGAGCAATGTGTGGGGGATGCTGTGCCTTGATGTGGATTTGATGGGGAAGGGGAACAAAGTGCTTTGCAAGTGGATGCCACAAACTTGTAGTGTTACGGTCACTCCTTTGCTTGACAATGCCATGACATAAAAAAAACTGGGCGTTGTTTTTTTTATTTATTTTAAAGGTTTCCAGTATTTTTTAATCCTAGATGTATATGGTGTTGCTGGGAAGTATCAAGTAGGACAGTACATCTACATGGTAGGGATGTTCATTGTAGAAATAAAAAAAAATATATGTTTTTGTGAGAACTTTTCAATACGGGGGGGGGGGGGGGTTGTCTCTCTCTCTTTCTCTCTCTCTCTCTCTGTCTCTTTCTCTTGTCAGACTCTGCCCACTGGCCGTCAGCTTAGAAAATTGTGAATTTCTCTCTAAGGGGTTCCTAGGGATGGCTCATAAGTTGTTTGTATTTGCTGTTACTATTTATATGATTGTATTACATTAGGGACATCTTTGTGGGGTCAGAACAAGCATAAAAATACAACTTTCTAATTACTTCTATTATCAAATCTGCTTCATTCCCTTGTCATCCTTTTACTGAAGAGCACCAATGCACTACTAAGAGCTAGCTGAATGCATCTAATCAGCCAATCACAAGAGATAAATGTGTGCAGGCACCAATCACTACTAGTGTAGGATATGCACATATTCTTTTCTTCTTAAATGGAAAGAGTCCACAGCTGCATTACTTTTGGTAAAATAAGAACCTGGCCACCAGGAGGAGACAAAGACACACCCCCCCTTCCCTCATCCCCCAGTCATTCATTGCCTTTCGTCCCAGGAGGTTGGAAGTGTCATTTTTGTTTTTTGTCTCTTATGGACGGTAGTACTCTTTGACATGTGACAGGAGTTTTAAGTAGTCCTGTCAGTCTCTCAGTGAGGGATTGGATGAAAGTTAGATTTCGGAGATGCAGGGAGATTCTTTCTGCAAAGCCATCCTGACTCATGTTAACAACTCCTCAAGCAATCAGCGTTGTCGAACTTCGCTCCGCTGCCTGCTTTCTTCTCTCAAGTCCATGGTGGCAGCGATGCTACTATCCGTCACACTTGAAAGGCTGTGTTCCTGTTCCACGGCGTTGATTCCGGTAAGATCGTTTCATTTTACTTTATTTCTCAATGTACTGTAATGTGAATGTTTTCCCGACAGGCTACCACCATGCTGGTCTATCTTATCACAAGGGTCTCAGTGAGTCTCTCTTAGTATCTTGGAATCTAGGGTTAATATCTCCTGAGGGGGGTTATTGAACAGGGGGGTTTATAATCATTGCAAGGAAAAGAAAGGACGACGGCACTACTGGTGCTGCGTTCCTATTGGTATTAGTATCTCTTATGTATTAACTGTATTGATAGAGACAGTCTGAATATACTTTGGAACTTAGGTGCTGTACACTTAAAGAAAGCAACCAGAAAATATCAATTGCTGGGGGCAATTGAAAAGAATGTACTTACATAGCACTCAGCAGCACAGGTTTTTAACTAGCTAGGTACCATAGGTAAAGAAGCCCGTGAAAGGCAAGTTAAAACTTAACTTTTATTAACTCTATTAAAAAATAAAATTCTAAAAAATATCAGCCAGTGTGACCGAGAACGAAGGTGATTTCAAGGGGGTAAAATTACCTCCCAAATCTCAATATGTATAATATGAATACCCCTGTATGGTCTCCTAAGGTAATACCCTTAATACAAAGGGAGTAATACAAATGTACCTCTTAATTCTGTTTGTTAAGGTGTGTGTCAATATCACAATAAGAATACCCCTGCTGTTATTCTTTATCTGTGTCAGGGGATGTCAAAAGTAAAGTCACACCTTCCAAAATAAATAAATTTAAGGTACAGTTGTCTCTGGGAGATGTGAGCTTCCAACAATTTGGTAAAATTGAATCTGTTATTGGGTACCGGGATAGATAGGATACTCCTATTATTTACCAGTCAATTAATGGTTACTAGTAGGATTAAACACCTATTATTCTTTTAATTGTCTAGCATGACATAATGTCCTGGTATGGTTAGGATTATTGTATGGATTGTATTGTATAGGTTAACTAAATTCTTAGGTTTTCTAAATCGTAAATATGTTTCAACCAGGCACTCTCACATACATATAGGTTTAAATTAAATTCTAATAAAGCATTCGCTCAACAAGTCACACTGCTGTTTAGTTTAAAAAGGAGAGGTGATCTCCTGTAGCCCTGACATGTTTTGCCTGGAACGGCTTTGTCAAAGGTGGGGCGCCCGCCATTCTTAGGGCTTTTTATTGGCCGGTCTAAGGGAGGCTTGTCCCTATTCTACTGATCTGATTGGTTCCTCCCTTCTTTCCTTCTATAGGTTACGAGGGGAGGTGTGTACTATCGTCATTGTCAGGTTGCGACCCGCTTACTGACGACCATGTAAAATATCATTGCATCTGTTATTTGCCACTTTATCTCCTGCTTACTGTGTTATATATGTCTAGTCCTGCATTAATAACAGATGCAATGATAATTAGACCGGCCAATAAAAAGCCCTAAGAATGGCGGGCGCCCCACCTTTGACAAAGCCGTTCCAGGCGAAACATGTCAGGGCTACAGGAGATCACCTCTCCTTTTTAAACTAAACAGCAGTGTGACTTGTTGAGCGAATGCTTTATTAGAATTTAATTTAAACCTGTATGTATGTGAGAGTGCCTGGTTGAAACATATTTACGATTTAGAAAACCTAAGAATTTAGTTAACCTAAGTATCCTAACAACTACTATCTCTCAGCGGTAGCAAAGATAATAGAGTTACCGGAAGGGGGGAAATAACAATTTAATGTAAACTAATAGCCAGGATTCAAAACCGCTAACTATATACCAGCAGGAACCCATTTATATTTAGTTATATATTGATCTGCTTACACTGCTATTTCCAATCTAAGAAGAGGGGAGAGTAGTTCCCTCTCATACACACCAGACAGCTGTACTATTAGTTACAAATAGAGCGTATCCACTGAATTACGAGTCAGGGAAATTAATTACTGTATTCTACGATAAATATTTAAAGTTTCTTTCCCAGCGATATTACTGTGCTAATTATAATAACAATAACAATAATATATTCAATCTAACAGTGACATTAGCACAAGTCGCGGGACGGTCTTTTTGACACTAAGTGCAAGATATCTGTTAAATCAACACACTCGAGATAACCAATGCACTAAGCAGTCTGGGAAATATCCACATTAGCAACGAACTTCGTAAGACCGAATAACTCAGTATATATAACCAATCAGATCCGAATAAGGGAAATACTGGTTATATAGGAATAGCGGTCCACTGATACAAACAGCCCCTATGGTAATCATATTTTCACCTTCCAATAAAAAAACCCATGGAGATTGATATGCACTTAACGTGCAAGTGTCCTTGAAGTCTTACTATACCTAAGTATGTCACACCAAGCATCTCTCAATGTCATTACACTACAATAGTTAATAATATATTACCAGATTAACTTCGGGGTACCGACCTTTGTGTAGTACTATTGGGAACTTATTTACAACACAAGGATTACTGATTCTGAAGGCAGTTTTTGCCTATACCACAACAGTGTCCTATATATGAAGGAAACTAAGGCAACTAGGGAAAAAAAAATTTCTGGAGCAATATAATTATTCTATTTCTGTGAATTACTTGACCTTCCAGAAAGTTTACCCTAATATAACGTTAATTTGTTACAACAGCGTGGGTACTGTTAGAGTCAACACATCCTTGGTGGCTTTATTAACTGATTACTGTATTTTTAGTACCATCCATACAATAATCCTAACCATACCAGGACATTATGTCATGCTAGACAATTAAAAGAATAATAGGTGTTTAATCCTACTAGTAACCATTAATTGACTGGTAAATAATAGGAGTATCCTATCTATCCCGGTACCCAATAACAGATTCAATTTTACCAAATTGTTGGAAGCTCACATCTCCCAGAGACAACTGTACCTTAAATTTATTTATTTTGGAAGGTGTGACTTTACTTTTGACATCCCCTGACACAGATAAAGAATAACAGCAGGGGTATTCTTATTGTGATATTGACACACACCTTAACAAACAGAATTAAGAGGTACATTTGTATTACTCCCTTTGTATTAAGGGTATTACCTTAGGAGACCATACAGGGGTATTCATATTATACATATTGAGATTTGGGAGGTAATTTTACCCCCTTGAAATCACCTTCGTTCTCGGTCACACTGGCTGATATTTTTTAGAATTTTATTTTTTAATAGAGTTAATAAAAGTTAAGTTTTAACTTGCCTTTCACGGGCTTCTTTACCTATGGTACCTAGCTAGTTAAAAACCTGTGCTGCTGAGTGCTATGTAAGTACATTCTTTTCAATTGCCCCCAGCAATTGATATTTTCGGGTTTATAATCATGTTTGTAATGTGATTCAACCTGCTTATGCGTGATGTTTACAGGATCGTGGTTTGGAACATTGAGGCATTTGGAAATAATGCAGCCTTTTGGTTGGGCGCACTCTTTTGGACTGTACGGTTCACCTTGTGTCGGGCGTGGTTATGTTCCCTTTTCCACATTCCCGACCGTATGGCAAAGGAAATATTCTAGTCCACAGGGGTCTGGTCATAGGAGGTGGTGAGTGCCCCAGCCATTGTGGGTGTCAGGTGCCGTTTTTGTTTTACTACTTTAGTCCATATTTATATATCCTCTACCAATTATGGAGGATTCTGTTGCTGAGACTGTGCTAATTTCAGATTCAGTTACAGAGTATTCTGATACTAAGACTATTTTGATTTCAGATTCTGTGTCCGGTGACAAATCCGGACTGGCCTCGTTGGCACATGTCAACCAGTTTTGTTCCGTATGCCATTTTAGAGCGCCTTGTTCCTCGGGCTCGGGAAATCAAGGGACAGCTGAGCC
The DNA here is from genome assembly GCF_027579735.1 of Bombina bombina. NCBI lineage: Eukaryota > Metazoa > Chordata > Amphibia > Anura > Bombinatoridae > Bombina > Bombina bombina. Next base: position 211,114,804 of record NC_069507.1, read on the forward strand.
ATCCGCCTCTCGGGGTCCTGTCCTCCAAGAGGCGAATTCCCTACTAATTCATACTTCTATACTTGCGGGTAACCCAGTTTCTAATTCCTCCATGCAGGGTGGCGTGTACCCCCCCGGAGGTTGCAGCACGTTTTCGCTTCCACATAATGTTGGCTATTGTTTGTCTGCAGAGTCCAGAAGTTTATTTGAGAATGTGCTTGTGCCCTATTGTACCAGGCCTTCCACCTCGGGGAGGGCCTCTACAGTTCCCCGTGGGTGTAACTGTCCCTGAGTGTTGTGCCTTTCGTTATAGGATTGCGCAACTTTGCGTATTGCTCAGACATGTTTTTCAGTTATTGAATGACCCTATCGTTACCAGATACGGGGATTTTCAGTCTGCGAATTCGAATGGTGCACTTCATTAGACATGTGGGGATGAGGTAATCTCCTGATTGTGATTTGATTGAGATCTTTCCCAGTGTTTTTGGAAGATAGGGCTCGATTTGGCTGGTCCTGCGGGTAGGCCTTTGTCTTTTTGGGCGCTAACCTCTGGGTTGCCTTATATTTTATTTGTATCTGAATGGATTTCTTTTATTCGGATGTGTTTCCTTCGGGAACCTTCTGGGATCAATACTCTTTGTTCTTCTTTGGAAGTTGTTTTAGACACGTTATTCTCATGTTAAAATGTCTGTTTTCTTTTTTTTCCCCTATGAGGGAGAATTTGGCAGCCTACCAGTTAGGACCCTAAGTGCAGGCTGGTCCTGTTGGGCTCATTCGGTCTTGCGGCTGTTCAAACATGTGGCGCTGTTCTGCTCGGCTGGTAGGGTACAATCGCCGAATGCTCAGGTTTTCATTGGTTTTCATGTTCAACTAAGCATTCGAGAGGACCTGTGGGTCCCTAAGGCGGGATGGATTCTTTCAGTCCTTATAGCCTTCAGTCATAGGTGACCGGGTCAGGGGAGTTTTTCAGCTGCATCACTCTGACATCTGATACCATCAGAACCTAGTGTTTTCCTCCCCCATGCAGGGGAGGGTTGGAGGGCTTAGTGCCCCATTGCCGCAGTTTGATCGGTTTGGCATTCGGTTTCAGGGCTCTGGATTGCCCTTGTGGGCCTGATCCAACAGCCTGTATCAGATTAGGCTGTCTAGCATGCAGAGGGTTTTCAGTTTGAAACCAGTTGCAGCTCTTGGCACCTTGCAGGTGTGTGCATACGCTTTTTATAGTGTATCTAGATACTGTTCTTACTCTTGACGTGTACTGTCTGCTTTTGGGACTCCTTCCATTGTCCCGGGTGTGTTGGATCTCCTTTTAGGGATCTGTATTTCTGGGTGATGGTCTTCCCTGTGTCCTCTGCTGGTGTGAAGGTGATGGGGAGACTAGCCCTGCTAGAGGTTTTTTTTTACCTCGAGGTATCCTTTATGTTGTACTGAGGCCTTAAGAAGTCTCTTCATAAGACTTTTAGCGTTGGACTTTGGCTAGGGGTGGTTCCTTCCTTGGTTGGGGCTTTTGAGTTTTTCTTGCTATCCAGATTCTCTATGTATGCATTCATATCCCTTGTATCTGGCCTTTTGGCCAGTTGGGGTGTTTAGTTTTAGGGTAAGGTTGCCTGAACTATTAGGTGCCCGGACCTGTTTTTTTCCTGAGACTTCCGGTTGCTGAGGCTTCTCTTGGCCTTTTTCCTGACCCAGTCTTGGGTTGTTTTGGAATCTTGGATCTCAGGGCTGGTCGGGGTGTTCCACCGTAGTGGGAACTAGGGCTATGTCCTTGCTCCAACTACCTGGCCTGGTCATGGTTGACCAGGTTTTCGGAATATTTATTACTCTTTGCAACAGAGTAGCCCATGTCATCTAGTGGTTAGCTGTGTGGCTTGCGCCTCAAGGGTTGTTGTATGTCAATCATTTGAAGACTTATCTGTTAATTGTGACAATTAAAACATTTATGATATATAGAAAGTTTTTATGTATTCCCAGAGGCTTGCGAATCAAGAAATTTCCATATTTTGTTGTTACTGATAGTTTTCATTGCAAAATGGAACTAGATATTAACTAATTGTTCACTGGCCTTAATGGACTTATTAATTGAGTTTAAAAATAAACAGAGATTGTCTTTGAATAAAGAAATCAAGATAATACAGTAGTATATACGTCCTTTTATGACCAGTGAAGAATTTAAAAAATATGATGATAAACTTGAGAATATTATTTCAGAATTAAAGGAAAATATATGGCATTTTAAAAAAAAGTAAAATTGCTGGAGATAAAACTAATTATGACAATGTTTATAGATGGTCCCACTCCAATGGTAACAAAAGGAGATTTAGGAGAGATCAAAATAAGCAACCGGCAAAAAGAGTTAGATTTAATGAAGAAACAGATTATGATTACAGTCCATCCGATTTTGACAGTATGGCTGAAGACAAAGTAGATGAGGGAACGCCATCCTCCTTTGCCCTTCAAACCCCTAGTACCAGTAGTGAGCAAGAAACTAGCACATCAAAAAACGGGGAAAGAATGGCCCCCAGCAAGGTGAAAGAAAAAAGAAAAAAACTCGTAGTGGCAGGAGCAAAAGAAAAAGAAATTGGGCAGTTCAGGGAACAGGAGAAAAAACACTGATACACCGAAAAGGCAGGGGCAATCACAGAAAAATGAATATAAATAGAGAATATATTCTTATGCACTTTCTGATCAACAAATAAGAATTTTGTCTCTTGGGTTAAATTTTTCTCCTTCAAGTTATTTCAGTCTATTCAAGACGATAGTTGATGTAAATAGATTTGTGAGAACTTTAGTTTTAAAGAAACATTTTTTTGAAACACAACAAGATGCCTCAGATATGGTCCTGAAAGATGAAATACAATTAAACAATGGTGATTATATGTTTGACTTTAAAGATAACTGTGCTGAACTTGATTTGGTTAGTTTACAATTGGAAAGTGAAGGATTTGATACTATGGAAAAACCATATTTTTCAAAATTTAAACCTAGGTCTTATTTTTATCCAGTACATACTAGGTCAAATGCTATAGAGATATTTCAAAAAACAGTTGAAAATGAATTATGTTGTTTGGATATAAACATGAAAATTAACACCAATGTTAGAAATAATCTAAGTAAAAAAGATTTTGAAGGATTGGAGCGATGACTTGCTTTTCATATGGAAAGGTGAATCAGGTGAAATTTTAAATTTTTTGAAATATTTGAAACAAAATAATATGAATTTGGATTTTACTATGAATTATGATAATACATCAATAACCTATTTGGACATTACTCTTAAATCAAATTTTGAAGAACATAGGGTAGAAGTGTGTCTTTATAGAAAACCTACTGCAGGCAATACGCTGTTGAATGCCAATTCATGTCACCATAGTCATGTTATAAAGGCAATACCTAAGGGACAATATATGTATGTAAAGAGAAATTGTACATTATCAGACGATTATATCAAATTTTCAGAGAACACTACAAAAAGGTTTGTGTCAAGAGGTTACAATGAGAAACATCTTTTGAAAGCAAAACAAATTGTGCATACCATGGAAAGGGAGGATTTATTACATCCTAAAAAGAGAAACCATACTAAAAAGAATGAGTTTAATAAAAAGAAAAAACTCTTTTTATTACTAATTTTAGTAAAGAATATAATCAAGTCTGTGGAATAATCAAAAAATCCCTGCCCATTCTAAAAACTGATCCCATACTGAGCAAGATAGTAGACACAGGTCTACATTTTGTAAGTAGAAAAAGTAAAACTCTTGGTAATATGTTGGCACCATCTATGCTACCAGCAGTAAATAAATCAAATTGGCTATCAAAAAAGCTGGCTTTTATAAATGTGGTAGTAGGATATGTAAAACATGTTCTTATGTAGTATTGGGAAATTAATTTAAGTCTCAGGATGATTTAAAAACATATAAAATTAAGGAATACATCAACTGTCATACAAAATTTGTGGTTTACCTGTTGAGATGTTTGGGCTGTGGCAAAAAATATGTAGGTCACACGACCAGAACCTTAAAAGATCGTTTTTTGGAACATTTGAGGACTATTGAAGACCCTCATTCTACGACCCCCATAGCCCTGCATTTTCACAGGCACCACAATTCAGATATCTTATCTCAGCTGTGCCCCTGCTTTGCAAAAAGCCTGATTTTTAAACATATCTACCCAAGCCTTGCAAGAAAATACAGAACTTATCTCAGCTGTGCCCCTGCTTTGCAAAAAGCCTGATTTTTAAACATATCTACCCAAGCCTTGCAAGAAAATACAGAACTTATCTCAGCTGTGCCCCTGCTTTGCAAAAAGCCTGATTTTTAAACATATCTACCCAAGCCTTGCAAGAAAATACAGAACTTATCTCAGCTGTGCCCCTGCTTTGCAAAAAGCCTGATTTTTAAACATATCTACCCAAGCCTTGCAAGAAAATACAGAACTTATCTCAGCTGTGCCCCTGCTTTGCAAAAAGGTAGATCCTGCAAGATAGTTATATCATTATATTTAACCTACCCTGTTATTTTCTGATGTGTGTATTGTTATATGTATTGGCTATTTTTTGTTTTGATTTTATGATTTAAAATGCATATTTTATTACCATTATGTCTGACCATTATGTTAAAAGTTAGTTTAATTAGCTAAGGCCATGTATCTTTTTTGTACTTTAATGGTTTTATTCCCCTACATGAATACCTCTGTGTTATCTCTGTAATTTTAACTTTCCCTGTGTTTTTGCTTTTATGACCCTTAGCTCAAATGTTCATAGATATTCCCTCCCCATTCCTCTAAATGTTTGCAGCCCAATCTGACGCTAATTTATCTCTCTCCTTTAGCCTGATTTTTAAACATATCTACCCAAGCCTTGCAAGAAAATACAGAACTTATCTCAGCTGTGCCCCTGCTTTGCAAAAAGGTAGATCCTGCAAAATAGTTTCCCTCCCACCCTGCCCCTCACCCCACCCACCCCAGGCTCATTTCTTCCTTTATAGATAGTCTTCCACACTTCTTTCATTCTCCTTAAATGACAGCTGCAACCACTGATCAGCACATCCTTCCTTCTACTTAACCCTATAGAATAAATACCCTCCCTACATATAGCTATATATCACAGATCAATAGTGTATATACTTTTCATTTTTATTTTTTATGTATCACATACACTATATGGCCAATCAAAAATGATTTCCAAATTCCTATTCCTTATGTTACTTGCCCTTGCAAATGACGTAGAGTCTAACCCTGGTCCCCTAACAAATTCCATTCCTAGCCTTCCAGCTAAGAAAGGCCTCTCCTTTGTGCACTGTAATATCCGCAGCTTACTACCGAAAATTGATGCACTGCAAGCTTGGTGTTTACAATACAAACCCAAAATCATTGTGATCTCTGAATCGTGGCTAACCGCAAAAATACCTGACTCTGCCATTGCAATACATGGATATTCATGCCATAGAAATGATAGAGCAAAGAGAGGAGGCGGCATTGTAATTTATGTTGACAATTACACAAAGTTCACCCCCTTACAAAAATCTAGCTCTCCTGCCACTTTTGATTTCCTTTCTGGCAAAATTGAAATCCCATGCAGTAAATCAATAATTGTTGCAGGGATCTACCGCCCACCTAGCTCCCCTGTACATTCCCTTTCTGACATAGCACATCTCCTTAGTGAAACCATAGCTCAAAACCCAAACAGTGAAATTTTGGTTTTTGGAGATTTTAATATTGATTGGCTGAATCTAAAAAATAATAGTTGTCGCTCACTGTTTAAATCTTTGCAGCTAACGCAATTAATCTCCTCCCCAACTCGCATAAACATCAAAAGCCATAATCACACCCTGCTTGACTGGATTCTCTCCACTTCTCCCAACCGAATCCAGGAGGCAGGTGTTCTCCCTAACAATTTCAGTGACCACTGCCTAGTGTACTGCGTGCGCAAAATAAAGGCAACTAAATCCTCTCCCAAGGTTAAAATCACCAGGTCCTTCAAAAAATGTAATCTTCAATCATTTCTAAATGACATTAAGAACCTCCCCTGGCACAGATTAAACCTAATCCCAGATCTAGATTCTGCAGTAGAATTCTTCCAGTCTGAACTCCTACAAGTTTGGAATATGCATGCCCCACTGCGTAAGGTGAGAGTAAAAGGAGCACACTTAAATTGGATCACAGCTGACCTCATTCAAATGTACCAGTTTCGGGATTCATTGTGGTCAAAGTTCAAGCATACAGGCTCTATGAACGATCACTGTGTATATAGACAATGGCGAAATATATGCACTAAACAAACAAAATTGGCCAAGGCCCAATATTTCTGTGAAAATCTGAACAATAACATATCAAACCCTAGAAAGTTTTGGAAACTCATAAACAACTTACAAAATCCACCAATCCACTCCCAACCCCGCACTGTCAATGTGGACAACCAAACCCTGCAACTCCCCTTAGAAGTAGCAAATGCCTTTAATAGTTATTTTGTCGGATGCTCCACCACCCTGATTGACAAACTAATAAATGACGCGCATCCTGAAACTACAAATGTGGATCAGGCCCCACTAAACCAGCAAAGACCCAATATACAGAAGTTCAATTTTAGACCTGTACCCATCAATGTAATTAAGAAACACCTTAATAATCTAAAAATGAAAAACCAGTCTGGACCTGATCAAATCCCAGCAATGCTGTTGAAGATCAGTGCGCCGGCAATTGCTAAACCCATCACAACCCTAATTAACGAATCCTTGGTGTCTGGATACATACCCAAACTTTGGAAAACTGCAAGAGTAGTGCCTATCCATAAAAGTGGGGAGTTAACCTTGGTTTCTAATTATCGTCCCATATCTTTGCTCCCAGTATTGTCAAAAATTTTAGAAAAATGCATCCATACGCAACTTTGTGAGTATTACCAACAATCTAACTATCTGACCCCTGATCAATTAGGTTTTCGCCCAAATCACTCCACTACAACTGCCCTCCTAAAAGTTTGCAACGACATCCAAACTGGCATGGAACAAGGAGACCTAACTGGAGCTATTTTCCTTGACTTTGCAAAGGCCTTTGACACAGTAGACCACGATATACTACTGCTCAAACTAAAAAAACTCAGGTATTGGTGATCGTCCGCTAACCTGGTTTCGATCATATGTATCGGATCGATCACAATATGTCTCCATTTCTGACAGTGACTCCCTCCCTCTCCCGGTCACGTGTGGTGTTCCCCAAGGATCCATTCTCGGCCCCCTGCTATTCACATTATTTATAAATGATCTGCCTAATGTCTGCAAATCCTCAACTGTACACATGTACGCAGACGACACGGTAATCTATGTAAACAATTCCGATCTGCCGCAGCTTGAAGCAGAGCTCCAAGACCAATTCACAGAGGTAGAAAAGTGGATATCAAAAAACAAACTCTTCCTAAACACTGACAAAACTGTCACAATGATCTTTGGAACAGGGCCTAAATTACACAAATTACAAAATTCCCATCTACGCATCAAAACAAAATCCAATTGCACACTGACTGCAGTCCACTCTTTCAAATACTTGGGTATGTTGTTAGACCCCAATCTATCTTTTGGCCTCCACATAGAAAAACTTGCCTCTAAACTTTATCCAAAACTAGGTGCCCTGTACAGAAACAAATCTTGCCTCAGCCCTACAGTAAAGGAAAAGATTGTACAGCAAATGCTGATGCCTATCATGAATTACGGGGTCGTAGTATATGCACCTGCACCGCAAACTCACCTTAATAAACTAAATACGTTATATAACTCGTTCTGCCGCTTTGTGCTACAATGTAACTACAGGACCCACCATTGTGACATGCTAAAAGAACTAAACTGGCTGTCGCTGGAATCCAGACGCTCCCTCCATCTTTCTTGCCTTGTGTTTAAGAGCATTTCTGGGAAGCTCCCACCCTACCTGAGCAGAATGCTCTCCCCGGCTATTCCCACCTCCTATAACCTCCGATCCAATACCAGCACATTATTTAGCTTGCCTCAATACAAAAAGAAAGCAGCTCGATCCTCCTTTTCCTACAGAGCACCACAATTATGGAACAACCTCCCGCACACTTTCAAACCTTCCCCAAGCCTAATATCCTTTAAGAGATCCCTCTCTACATATCTCAAAACAGAATGCATCTGTCATGGTTGATTAAATACCTGTTCTATGTTAATTTTTTTTTTTTTTCATATATTGTGTATTATTATTGTTTTTTTGTATTTTATTGTACCCTATGTTATCAATGCAATGTCTTGTGGACCCAGGACATACTTGAAAACGAGAGAAATCTCAATGTATCCTTCCTGGTAAAATATTTTATAAATAAATAAATAAATATCTCTTTATTGACTGTACAAGTTATTCAGCACACTAAAAGACACCCTAGAGGTGGAGATAGGATTACATCTCTTAAACAGCAAGAGGTATTCTGGATCTTTCAACTAGGAACTAGAATACCAGCTGGACTAAACTCTGAGTGGGATATTAAACTCTTTGTGGACTGAAAGAAGAGCTATTCATTACAGACTAAATGTTTTGTATAAACATCATATTAATAATATCAATTTTCTTGTTCAATTTTATTAATATAGCTTTTTCAAGGTGCCGATGCTTATTTAATAACAGGCAATTATATGTAGGTTCTTATTAGCATGTTGACATTTAAACATAAATTTAAGATATTTTTTTAATTAAAAAACCTAGGTTTAATATTGTCATAGGTTTTGAGTAGCCACTTTTCTCCAACATTGGTGTGTCCGGTCCACGGCGTCATCCATTACTTGTGGGATATTCTCCTCCCCTACAGGGAATGGCAAGGAGAGCACACAGCAAGAGCTGTCCATATAGCTCCCCCTCTGGCTCCGCCCCCGAGTCATTCTCCTTGCCGCTCTGAACAAGTAGCATCTCCACGGGGATGGTGAGGAGTTTGTGGTGTTAGTTGTAGTTTTTTATTTCTTCTATCAAGAGTTTGTTATTTTGAAATAGTACTGGTATGTACTATTTACTCTGAAACAGAAAGAGATGAAGAGTTCTGTTTAAAAGAGGAGTATGATTTTAGCAGCAGTAACTAAAATCAGTTGCTGTTCCCACGCAGGACTGTTGAGCTGAGAGAACTTCAGTTGGGGGGAACAGTTTGCAGACTTTTCTGCTCAAGGTATGACTAGCCATTTTTCTAACAAGACTGTGTAATGCTGGAATGCTGTCATTTTCCCTCATGGGGATCGGTAAGCCATTTTCTTAGACTCAGAAAGAATAAAGGGCTTAGTATGGGCTATTAACTGGTGGACACTCTTAAGGGCTAAATCAATTGTTTATTTAAGTTGTTTTTTTAAAGTTTGAAGTAGTTTTCACACTTTTATTGTTTGGGGAACGTTTTTATCGCCAGGCACTAGTTAAGACACCTTCCCAGTCAGGAAGGGCCTTTCACTGTAGTAGGCAGAGCCTCATTTTCGCGCCATTATTGCACAGTTTCTTTTGAGTGCAGTGCATGCACCTGCATGTGTGAGGGTCTGGTATCCACTGAAAACGTTCCTAGAAGGCTTGAATTGGTAACGTATACCCCCCTGGGATAGGTGAAGTCGCAACAAAGGCTGTGGCTGGGACTGTAGTGGGGTTAAAATTGCAAACGGCTCCCTTTCAAAGGTAAGACCCTTTTTGGGCCAGAATTGAAAGAAATTATTTCAGACATCACTGGGGGAAAGGGCCATACCCTCCCACAAGATAGGCCTTTCAAGGCTAAGAATAAGTCCAATTTTCGTTCCTTTCGCAATTTCAGGAACGGACCGGATTCCAACTCTGCAGCCTCTAGACAAGAGGGTAACGCTTCCCAGACTAAACCAGCTTGGAAACCAGGGTAAACAGGCCAAGAAGCCTGCTGCTGCTACCAAAACAGCATGAAGGGGTAGCCCCCGATCCGGGACCGGATCTAGTAGGGGGCAGACTCTCTCTCTTTGCTCAGGCTTGGGCAAGAGATGTTCAGGATCCCTGGGCACTAGAAATAGTCTCTCAGGGTTATCTTCTAGAATTCAAGGAACTACCCCCAAGGGGAAGGTTCCACATGTCTCACTTATCTTCAAACCAAATAAAGAGACAGGCATTCTTACATTGTGTAGAAGACCTGTTAAAGATGGGAGTGATACACCCAGTTCCAACTGTGGAACAAGGTCAGGGGTTTTACTCAAATCTGTTTGTAGTTCCCAAAAAAGAGGGAACTTTCAGACCAATTCTGGATTTAAAAATTCTAAACAAATTTCTCAGAGTTCCATCATTCAAAATGGAAACCATTCGAACAATTTTACCTACAATCCAGGAGGGTCAATATATGACTACCGTGGATTTAAAGGATGCGTATCTACATATTCCTATCCACAAAGATCATCATGAGTTTCTAAGGTTCGCCTTTCTGGACAAACATTATCAGTTTGTGGCTCTCCCATTTGGACTAGCCATTGCTCCCAGAATTTTCACAAAGGTGCTCGGGTCCCTTCTAGCGGTTCTAAGACCAAGGGGCATTGCAGTGGCACCTTATCTGGACGACATTCTAATTCAAGCGTCGTCTCTTTCCAAGGCAAAGACTCATACAGACATTGTTCTAGACTTTCTCAGATCTCACGGGTGGAAGGTGAACGTAGAAAAGAGTTCCCTGTCTCCGTCGACAAGAGTTCCCTTTTTGGGAACAATAATAGATTCCTTGGAAATGAAGATCTTCTTGACAGAGGTCAGAAAGTCAAAGCTTCTAAACGCTTGTCAAGTTCTTCTCTCTATTCTGCAGCCTTCCATAGCTCAGTGCATGGAAGTAGTAGGGTTGATGGTTGCAGCAATGGACATAGTTCCTTTTGCTCGAATTCATCTAAGACCATTACAACTGTGCATGCTCAAGCAGTGGAATGGGGACTATACAGACTTGTCTCCAAAGATTCTAACAGACCAGAGTGGGTCATTGTCACGACCGACGCCAGTCTATTAGGCTGGGGCGCGGTCTGGGATTCCCTGAAAGCTCAGGTTTTATGGTCTCGGGAAGAGTCTCTTCTCCCGATCAACATCCTGGAACTGAGAGCGATATTCAATGCTCTCCGGGCTTGGCGTCAACTAGCGAAGGCCGGATTCATAAGATTCCAGTCAGACAACATGACGACTGTAGCTTACATCAACCATCAGGGGGGAACAAGGAGTTCCTTGGCGATGAGAGAGGTATCCAAAATCATCAAATGGGCGGAGGATCACTCCTGCCACCTATCTACAATCCACATCCCAGGAGTAGACAACTGTGAGGCGGATTATCTGAATCGTCAGACTTTCCATCCGGGGGAGTGGGAACTCCACCCGGAGGTGTTTGCCCAGTTGACTCAATTATGGGGCATTCCAGACATGGATCTGATGGCGTCCCGTCAGAACTTCAAGGTTCCTTGCTACGGGTCCAGATCCAGGGATCCCAAGGCGACTCTAATGGATGCATTAGTGGCGCCTTGGTCGTTCAACCTAGCTTATGCGTTTCCACCGTTCCCTCTCCTTCCCAGGCTTGTAGCCAGGATCAAACAGGAGAAGGCCTCTGTGATTCTGATAGCTCCTGCGTGGCCGCGCAGGACTTGGTATGCAGACCTGGTGAATATGTCATCGGATCCACCATGGAAGCTACCTTTGAGACAGGATCTTCTAGTACAAGGTCCATTCGAACATCCAAATCTAGTTTCTCTGCAGCTGACTGCTTGGAAATTGAACGTTTGATTTTATCCAAGCGTGGGTTTTCAGATTCAGTGATAGATACTCTGGTCCAAGCCAGAAAACCTGTGACTAGAAAGATTTACCATAAAATATGGAAAATATATATCTGTTGGTGTGAATCCAATGGATTCTCCTGGAGTAAGATTAAAATTCCTAAGATCCTCTCCTTTCTCCAAGAAGGTTTGGATAAGGGATTGTCAGCGAGTTCTTTAAAAGGACAGATTTCTGCTTTATCTGTCTTGTTACACAAACGACTGGCAGCTGTGCCAGATGTACAAGCTTTTGTACAGGCTTTGGTCAGAATCAAGCCTGTTTACAGACCCTTGACACCCTGGAGTCTAAATTTAGTTCTTTCAGTTCTTCAAGGGGTTCCGTTTGAACCCTTACATTCCATAGATATCAAGTTACTATCTTGGAAAGTTCTGTTTTTGGTTGCGATTTCTTCTGCTAGAAGAGTTTCTGAATTATCTGCTTTGCAGTGTGATCCACCCTATCTGGTGTTCCATTCAGATAAGGTTGTTTTGTGTACCAAGCCTGGTTTTTCTTCCAAAAGTTGTTTCCAACAAGAATATTAACCCGGAAATAGTTGTTCCTTCTTTGTGTCCGAATCCAGTTTCAAAGAAGGAACGTTTGTTACACAATTTAGATGTAGTCCGTGCTTTAAAGTTCTATTTAGAAGCAACAAAGGATTTCAGACAAACTTCTTCTTTGTTTGTCGTTTATTCTGGTAAGAGGAGAGGACAAAAAGCTACTGCTACCTCTCTTTCTTTCTGGCTGAAAAGCATCATCCTATTGGCTTATGAGACTGCCGGACGGCAGCCTCCTGAATGAATCACAGCTCACTCTACTAGGGCTGTGGCTTCCACATGGGCCTTCAAGAATGAGGCTTCTGTTGATCAGATATGTAAGGCAGCGACTTGGTCTTCTCTGCACATTTTTGCCAAATTCTACAAATTTGATACTTATGCTTCTTCGGAGACTATTTTTGGGAGAAAGGTTTTGCAAGCCGTGGTGCCTTCTTTTTAGGTAACCTGATTTGCTCCCTCCCTTCATCCGTGTCCTAAAGCTTTGGTATTTGTTCCCACAAGTAATGGATGACGCCGTGGACCGGACACACCAATGTTGGAGAAAACAGAATTTATGCTTACCTGATAAATTACTTTCTCCAACGGTGTGTCCGGTCCACGGCCCGCCCTGGTTTTTTAATCAGGTTTGAAAAATTTCTCTTTTTCTTTATACACTACAGTCACCACGGCACCCTATAGTTTCTCCTTTTTCTCCTAACCGTCGGTCGAATGACTGGGGGGCGGAGCCAGAGGGGGAGCTATATGGACAGCTCTTGCTGTGTGCTCTCCTTGCCATTCCCTGTAGGGGAGGAGAATATCCCACAAGTAATGGATGACGCTGTGGACCGGACACACCGTTGGAGAAAGTAATTTATCAGGTAAGCATAAATTCTGTTTTTTAGAAGGATGTTAATGGTTAATTAATAAATTAAGTTAAAAGGGGTGTGTTTTTACCGTATAGAAGCATCCGTGTTTGTATTAACATCTAAGAGTCATTGACAAAGTATGTTATGTATGACGAAACGCGTTTGACTCCTCTCTCACTGTTCACTTTTTTGTAATGCAATGTTTTTATGCATTGAATAAATAGCCATTTTTTTTACCATCATTCATGGACTGAGTCTATTCAAGTCTTTCATCTTTATTCCATGTGCAGGGATCTCCTTTGAAAGTGTGGTTGTTGGTTCATACCCAGCTGCGGGCACTGGATGTCCCCTATTTCGGATCCCTGGGGCTGGGTTGGTCCAGCTGGGTGTGGGTCTACAGGTCAGGATGGCCGTGCGGTCTAAGGTGCTGCGTTCAGGTCGCAGTCTCCTCTGGATGTGTGAGCCTTGTTGAATCTATCCGTTAGCTCAGTCTATTAGGATATAGAATTTCCTTTCAACTTGCTCCATCAATTTCAGAAGAGGGTTTACTCTTCGGGTTCTGAGGGTATACTCTCCTTCTCGAGGGGCCTCGATTGAGGTTTTGTGTTCCCCTTTTTAGGGACCTGTGTAGGTCCGGCGGCTTTGGTTGCCTGGAGCTTGCCCTCTTTCTGGGGGTGGCTTTTGCGGTCTGTTCCTTGCTTGACTGCTTCTTCCTCACAAGTGCCCTCTGTGTCGTCCGGATATGGACTCTATGTTCTCCAACCTGGGGTTTTTCACCTGGGTCTATTACACGTTTTTTCGTGGTTGAATACTTTGGTACTCTATGTTCAGACGCTGGGAGAACTTTGCCTCTTCAGTTGCATTCAGTACTTGCAGGATGTTAGAGAGAAGTCTTTTCTGTCTCTGTGGTCTTATCCCGGTTTTCACTTGGTATAGGCGTGGCCTCCTTTTCCTGTTTGGACCCAGTTGGGTCTATGTGAGCTGGGCTCACTCTTGGAGGTGTTCTTTTTTTGTATTAGGGGACCTTACGGTTTCCTTGGTTCTCCTTTGCCTTGTCCCCTTGGAGGTTTTCGGCTGGTGTCCCCTTCATTAGTGGGGGGTGAGTGGCGGGGGACCATCTGGTGGGCAACGGTGTCTCCTGGATTACTGATGGCTCAGTCAAGTCTGGTTTGGCTTCTGGACTAGCTGCGAGTCAGTGTCCTTGGGGCTTTTCCTTTAAAATTTGTATCTGCTTTGGACGAAGCAGGGTTTTTTATTGGGTAGAGGTTCAGGCCTGGTGCCCTCAGTATGGGCCGCCTATTGTACCCTCCCGTCTTGGCATTTAGCTTCGGTATTGTTTTTTCAAAAGTAATGAATGCAGCTGTGGACTCCCCATTTAAGAAGAAAAACATAAATTATGCTTACCTAATAATTTCCTTTTCTTCTGATGGAAAGAGTCCACAGCTCCCCACTCGTAATTTTATGTGGGGTGTCCTTATTATTTTTCTGGCACCTTTCTCCCTGATATTTCTTTTACTGTTCCTTGTTCCTAGGCAGAATGACTGGGGGATGAGGGGAGTGGGAGGAGTATTTAATCCTTTGGCTTGGGTGTCTTTGCCTCCTCCTCATGGCCAGTTTCTTTTTTCCCAAAAGTAATGAATGCAGCTGTGGACTCTTTCCATCAGAAGAAAGGGAAATGATCAGGTAAGCATAATTTATGTTTTTCAACAATGGATACCAAGAGAACAAAGTATATTTGGAAACAAGTTAAAGGGACACTGAACACAAATTTTTTTTCTTTCATGATTCAGATAGAGCATTCAATTTTAAGCAATTTACTAATTTACTCCTATTATCAATTTTTCTTTATTCTCTTGCTATCTTTATTTGAAAAAGAAGGCATCTAAGCTAAGGAGCCAGCAAATTTTTGGTTCAGAACCATGGACAGCAATTTTTTTTATTGGCGCTGTCCAATCAGCAAGAACAACCCAGGTTGTTCACCAAAAATGGGCCGGCATCTGAACTTACATTCTTGCTTTTAAAATAAACATACCAAGAGAATGAAGAAAATTTGATAATATGAGTAAATAAGAAAGTTGCTTAAAATTGCGTGCTCTATCTGAATCACAAAAGAAAAATTTTGGGTTCAGTGTCCCTTTAATTTAAAAGTGTCATAAAATGACGTCTGTCTGAGTAATGCAAGTTTTATTTTGACATTCCTATTCCTTGAACAAAATGGTCTGCAAATTTTCCTGCAGCATTTTCACAGTTACAATGATTCATCCCTAAATAGGAAAAGTTCCTTATATCAAAAGAATGACCCTGAACAGAGGAATTTTAAAAATTATAGGTGCATTTTGAGTTAAACATGACTCTCCTATAAAGAACTTTATGCCTCGTCATGTTCTTTATTTAACTACTAACCTGCTTAGTCACTTTAGTTTTGCCTATAAATAACTAAATAGGAACGACAAACATTTTTACTGGAAATAACTGCATGACTTTAGGTGTCTATTATATATTGTGTTTGTCATGGACTACCAAGGCTATCCCCCACCCCCCTATTACCTGGCTCACTGTAATTTTTTTTTTTTTTTAAACAAGCTTTATTGAGAATATTAGTCATTGATACAATATGAAAAAAAACTTCGGTACACCATGTGATTCAAACAATCAAAGAGAGGTAAAAATGTAAACAAAGTCCATCTTAGCTCATATCCCCCAACGGGGAGATAGGCGTTATCGCTCTCTAGTAATAGCATTCAAAAATGTCTGTTTCAGTCCATAGGTCCAAACATATCCATAAAGCTTGACAATTTTATGATCCAGAAAAAATTTATAACAATAAAAGATCTACAATTCAACATTAAGCTTATTAAGCAAGTTAGGTGGGGATCCAGAGAGAATAAGAGAAGAGAAGAAAGTAGAGAAGAAGAGGGGAAGTCTAAAAAGTAAAAGTAGGAATAGAGGCGCCAATGGTGCAGGTAAATGGTGGTACAGGTATCACTAATAGCCCAGTGTACACAGGGTACTCACATTTATGGAAGGCACTCACTTGTACCTATAGAGACAGGCTGGATTTTAGCAGCAATCCAGCTAGCTGATCCAGGGTGAGCTGGCTGGTTCGTGGGTGTGTAGAGTGTTGGTACTCTAAAGTAGCATAGCAGGGCGGTACCATATATAACACTGAGAGTGGATTTATATAAAATAAATGAATTTATTTAAAACATATAAAAAGGTTTACCACTCAAAGAATATAATTGGTACATCAGGAATACATGCGACGCGTTTCTCAGTTAAAAACTGTTTCCTCAGGCATGTTTTTACACAGATATTTACTCCTTATATAGGGCTATGCTACTAAACAACACCCACAGCCCACCCCCAACAATTGACATGACACAGACCAATCGGTGTCCCTCATTCAAAATGTTTCCACCCCTGGGGTGATATGAGCACCTAAATACTTGGAGAGGGATGTATTTACTTGTAAAATATATAGACGCCCTTGCTACTTCTTACATTTTGTATATATGTGTGTAAATATTTCGTAGTGGCATGGTATTTTAGTGGCTGATATTTGATGGTAACTAATGTTCGTCAATACTGTGTTCTAATTGGATGTCCCAGCCGTCAATCATCATGTGTTAGTCGGACCTGTGCTACTTGCTTCTGATTCGTCTGTTTAGCCGTCAATACTGTGTTCTAATTGGATGTCCCAGCCATCAATCATCCTGTATTAGTCGAACCTGTGCTACTCGCTTATGATTCGTCTATGTAGCCGTCAGTCAGAGATTCTGGTCACTTGTTGCTAGTAAGTGTAGTATCCAATGGATAGGCTAATTTCAGGCGTGCCCCCATTTTGCTGGCCTTAATAGTACACTACAGTGTGCGCCCATCGAGGGAATCTTATTGGTTACTGCGTAATGTTTGTAACCGGTGTATCCCATTGGTTCTAATGCAAGTTGTTGTATTGAACAGGGATCATTATTGGTCAGCGGGTAATGTCAACAAAGAGCCCTATTGGTCAGCGGGTAATGTCAACAAAGAGCCCTATTGGTTAGTGCCCTAAAAATGATATTGTTAGATCTATGAATGGATCTGAATATATATAAATACAAATAGAGTGAATAATCTAATGATCAACGTTATTTAAGCAGTGATCGTATAAATAAATGGCGCAATAAATTTGCTAAAGTTAAGATAATTTAATAAGTGATAAGTGTGTGAAAGATAAGAAGAAAAGACAAAGTAAAAATATTTTTTGGCACATTATTTGTGCATCCATAACATCGATGAATGCCGATGGCTGTAATTGAGGTATAAGTGATGCGTGAACCTCATAATCATATATGTATAGTCACCATTTAATTCATGAAACGCCTACAATCAGGTTAGAATCTATGTGATGTAAAGACCCATAGTGGGTTGTGCTAGTGTAATTAAATCTTACATAAGAAGATGCTAGTGTTCTATTAAAATTATATAATGTGTAAGTGACAGTGATCATTTTTGTATGAATATAGTGCACCAATAGGAGCCTATTGTTTGGTCAGTGAAACATAAAAACTGTAAGTGTAAATTATATTAATATAATACATTTATCAGATCACACGTATCCAGTCTGTGAGTCATGAGGTATATTAATATAATACATTTATCCAATCTAAACAGGGGCTACACCAAATATCTCAGGTGTCAAATCTGTGGGTCTGAGGGCTCTAAGTCTACCGAGATGACCCCCTATCTCGGGCGATCTCCCCTACAGCAAGGTGGAAAAACTGGTTGTTGGTACTACACTATTTCTATCTTTATTATGATAGATGTAAAATAACCCTCTACCATAATATTAAACAAATGCCATAGAATCTATAACTTCATTTAGCCCTGTGGGGAAGAGTGTTTGGAATTTAAAAATCCAGTATGTTTCCCTTTGTCTCAGACGCGTGAATCTATTATAATGATGACTGTTGGGGATACTCTCCAAAGGTGTAATGCTGAATTGGCATTTGCCTATCCTACTTTTAATGCAATAGTGCCTTGATACACTATGTTTGGGTGAACGTTTGATTATGTTCCGTTTGTGTTCCCCCCACCTTAGTCGTATCTTCCTAGAGGTGCGTCCAATGTACTGGACCCCACATGCACAAGTGAGTGCATAGATTACATACCCAGAGTTACATGTCAAATGTTCTCTGATCTGGTGTTCTTCCCCTGTTGTATGTGATATTATGGATTTTCTTCCGTGTGTGATGGACTTACACATATGGCACCGTGTGTGTCCACATCTATAAGTTCCAATATTGTTATTAGTATTCCCATTTATGTGATCGTAGCTTCTAGGCCCTTTTCTATTGCATTTAAAGTGTTTCTTTGTCATAACAACCTTACTAGGTGCTAATTTTTGTTTCAAGGTTGGCGCCCTCCTATACACTATCTTAGGTAAGGGGGCCAGCACTTTTTTTAGTACGGGGTCTCTAAGCAAAATGTGCCAATGTTTCTTTATAATTCTATTAACTGCTTTAAAGTTGGAATTATATTGTGTGACGAATAGAGATTGTCCCTGATGGCCTGTGTTTTCTGTCCCTTTTTTTGTCTTGCAGGATAATAGCAAATTTCTGTCTAGGGATCTTGCTCTGTTGTAGCCATATTCTATTAGGCCCTTAGGATAGCCTTTTTCCCTAAATCTGTCCTTCAATATAACAGACTGTTCATCATACATATTAATAGAACTACAATTACGCCTAATGCGGCAAAATTGACTGTAAGGAATATTAATTTTCCAGTTATTGTAGTGGTTACTGGAATAATGAAGGAAATTATTACAGTCTACTGACTTGAAGTAAGTGGAAGTGCAAACAGTACCATTGGGCCCCCACGAAAGCAATAGATCCAAAAATTCTATTGTTTGTATCTGTATATTGGATGTGAAGTCTATACCCATAGTGTTGTTATTTAAGAAGTTTACAAATTCTTGCGCTTCTCCAATAGAGCCTTCAAAAATGAATAATAGATCATCTATGTAACGGCCATAGAACACCAGATTGCCCCTCCACTTTGTATTGTAGATGTAAGTTTCTTCGAAAATCCCCATAAAGAGATTGGCAAAGCTAGGGGCAAATCTGGTGCCCATGGCCGTTCCCTTAGTCTGTAAGTAAAACTGATCCAAAAATTGAAAGTAGTTATGTTTAAGTATAAAATCTATCAAAGTAATAAGATATTCTTTTTGTTTATCAGGCATGTATATGTCTCTATTCAAAAAAATCGAGGTCGTTTTTAACCCCCATTCATGCGAGATATTGGAATATAAGGCTCCTACATCGCAGGATAGCCATATATAATTGTTTTTATACTGTATATTTACAAGTTTTTGTAACAGATCTGTGGTGTCTTTAATGAATGAAGGAAGGTGTTGGACATATTTTTGCAAGAACGTGTCTACGTATTCGCTTAGCCTATCAGTTATGCTGTTAATGCCCGCTATAATTGGACGTCCCGGTGGTTTAAGGGCATCTTTATGCAACTTTGGGAGATGGTAGTAGTAGGGTATACTAGGGTGGTCTGGAATTAAGTATCTTTTTTCTTTCTTGCTTAGAATACCCATTTTACTACCATCCTCCAAAATTTGAACAAGTTTTTTAGAAAATATTGATGTAGGGTCCTGGGCTAATTTCCTATAATAATTGGTATCATGAATTATACGTTCTGCTTCTCCAGTGTAATCAGAATAATTCTGGATAACCAGAGCCCCACCCTTATCGGCCTGTCGGATGACAATGTTTTTGTCACCCGTCAGACGTCTAAGGGCTTTCTCCTCATTTGGCCAGATTCTCTTATTGCCACTGATATGTTTGGGAATAGTCTCCCAATCATCCAATACCAATTGCTGAAAAAGATCTATGTATGAAACATCTTCTTTAGGTGGATTGAATGTCGACATAGGTGCAAGTGAGGTGTGGATGACAGAGTCAAATAGTTCATCGGACAGCTGTTCAGGGTCACAATATATAATGGGAGATGAATTCCTATTGGGTAGGCTGTCTAGGAGTATAGGTGTGCCCTCTATGTTGTTTTTCCTAAGTGACTTTATGGCGAAATATCTTTGTAATGCTAGTTTCCTCGTGTATTTATTGAGGTCTACAAAGAGGTGGAACAGGTCATGTGTGTTAGGCGGGCAATAGGATAGCCCCCTACCCAAGATCCTTATCTCGTCATTGGATAGGACATGTGAGGAAAGGTTATATATTCCCTTTTTAAGTGTTTCTAATTTCTCTTTTTGTTTGGTTTTGCCTCTGCCTCTCCGTCCCCGTTTGGGAACGGTCTTTTTTTCCCGTTTTGGAGCTGTTTGGGGGGCAACTGCTGGTTCCTCCTCCATAAAGGAGCCAAGTTGGGTGCCCCTAAAAAAACCTCGTTAGAGGTGGTGGCCTGATTCTCATAGTGTGGAATTGTATTATTACCATTCTTGCAAAAATATGTCCAACACCTTCCTTCATTCATTAAAGACACCACAGATCTGTTACAAAAACTTGTAAATATACAGTATAAAAACAATTATATATGGCTATCCTGCGATGTAGGAGCCATATATTCCAATATCTCGCATGAATGGGGGTTAAAAACGACCTCGATTTTTTTGAATAGAGACATATACATGCCTGATAAACAAAAAGAATATCTTATTACTTTGATAGATTTTATACTTAAACATAACTACTTTCAATTTTTGGATCAGTTTTACTTACAGACTAAGGGAACGGCCATGGGCACCAGATTTGCCCCTAGCTTTGCCAATCTCTTTATGGGGATTTTCGAAGAAACTTACATCTACAATACAAAGTGGAGGGGCAATCTGGTGTTCTATGGCCGTTACATAGATGATCTATTATTCATTTTTGAAGGCTCTATTGGAGAAGCGCAAGAATTTGTAAACTTCTTAAATAACAACACTATGGGTATAGACTTCACATCCAATATACAGATACAAACAATAGAATTTTTGGATCTATTGCTTTCGTGGGGGCCCAATGGTACTGTTTGCACTTCCACTTACTTCAAGTCAGTAGACTGTAATAATTTCCTTCATTATTCCAGTAACCACTACAATAACTGGAAAATTAATATTCCTTACAGTCAATTTTGCCGCATTAGGCGTAATTGTAGTTCTATTAATATGTATGATGAACAGTCTGTTATATTGAAGGACAGATTTAGGGAAAAAGGCTATCCTAAGGGCCTAATAGAATATGGCTACAACAGAGCAAGATCCCTAGACAGAAATTTGCTATTATCCTGCAAGACAAAAAAAGGGACAGAAAACACAGGCCATCAGGGACAATCTCTATTCGTCACACAATATAATTCCAACTTTAAAGCAGTTAATAGAATTATAAAGAAACATTGGCACATTTTGCTTAGAGACCCCGTACTAAAAAAAGTGCTGGCCCCCTTACCTAAGATAGTGTATAGGAGGGCGCCAACCTTGAAACAAAAATTAGCACCTAGTAAGGTTGTTATGACAAAGAAACACTTTAAATGCAATAGAAAAGGGCCTAGAAGCTACGATCACATAAATGGGAATACTAATAACAATATTGGAACTTATAGATGTGGACACACACGGTGCCATATGTGTAAGTCCATCACACACGGAAGAAAATCCATAATATCACATACAACAGGGGAAGAACACCAGATCAGAGAACATTTGACATGTAACTCTGGGTATGTAATCTATGCACTCACTTGTGCATGTGGGGTCCAGTACATTGGACGCACCTCTAGGAAGATACGACTAAGGTGGGGGGAACACAAACGGAACATAATCAAACGTTCACCCAAACATAGTGTATCAAGGCACTATTGCATTAAAAGTAGGATAGGCAAATGCCAATTCAGCATTACACCTTTGGAGAGTATCCCCAACAGTCATCATTATAATAGATTCACGCGTCTGAGACAAAGGGAAACATACTGGATTTTTAAATTCCAAACACTCTTCCCCACAGGGCTAAATGAAGTTATAGATTCTATGGCATTTGTTTAATATTATGGTAGAGGGTTATTTTACATCTATCATAATAAAGATAGAAATAGTGTAGTACCAACAACCAGTTTTTCCACCTTGCTGTAGGGGAGATCGCCCGAGATAGGGGGTCATCTCGGTAGACTTAGAGCCCTCAGACCCACAGATTTGACACCTGAGATATTTGGTGTAGCCCCTGTTTAGATTGGATAAATGTATTATATTAATATACCTCATGACTCACAGACTGGATACGTGTGATCTGATAAATGTATTATATTAATATAATTTACACTTACAGTTTTTATGTTTCACTGACCAAACAATAGGCTCCTATTGGTGCACTATATTCATACAAAAATGATCACTGTCACTTACACATTATATAATTTTAATAGAACACTAGCATCTTCTTATGTAAGATTTAATTACACTAGCACAACCCACTATGGGTCTTTACATCACATAGATTCTAACCTGATTGTAGGCGTTTCATGAATTAAATGGTGACTATACATATATGATTATGAGGTTCACGCATCACTTATACCTCAATTACAGCCATCGGCATTCATCGATGTTATGGATGCACAAATAATGTGCCAAAAAATATTTTTACTTTGTCTTTTCTTCTTATCTTTCACACACTTATCACTTATTAAATTATCTTAACTTTAGCAAATTTATTGCGCCATTTATTTATACGATCACTGCTTAAATAACGTTGATCATTAGATTATTCACTCTATTTGTATTTATATATATTCAGATCCATTCATAGATCTAACAATATCATTTTTAGGGCACTAACCAATAGGGCTCTTTGTTGACATTACCCGCTGACCAATAGGGCTCTTTGTTGACATTACCCGCTGACCAATAATGATCCCTGTTCAATACAACAACTTGCATTAGAACCAATGGGATACACCGGTTACAAACATTACGCAGTAACCAATAAGATTCCCTCGATGGGCGCACACTGTAGTGTACTATTAAGGCCAGCAAAATGGGGGCACGCCTGAAATTAGCCTATCCATTGGATACTACACTTACTAGCAACAAGTGACCAGAATCTCTGACTGACGGCTACATAGACGAATCATAAGCGAGTAGCACAGGTTCGACTAATACAGGATGATTGATGGCTGGGACATCCAATTAGAACACAGTATTGACGGCTAAACAGACGAATCAGAAGCAAGTAGCACAGGTCCGACTAACACATGATGATTGACGGCTGGGACATCCAATTAGAACACAGTATTGACGAACATTAGTTACCATCAAATATCAGCCACTAAAATACCATGCCACTACGAAATATTTACACACATATATACAAAATGTAAGAAGTAGCAAGGGCGTCTATATATTTTACAAGTAAATACATCCCTCTCCAAGTATTTAGGTGCTCATATCACCCCAGGGGTGGAAACATTTTGAATGAGGGACACCGATTGGTCTGTGTCATGTCAATTGTTGGGGGTGGGCTGTGGGTGTTGTTTAGTAGCATAGCCCTATATAAGGAGTAAATATCTGTGTAAAAACATGCCTGAGGAAACAGTTTTTAACTGAGAAACGCGTCGCATGTATTCCTGATGTACCAATTATATTCTTTGAGTGGTAAACCTTTTTATATGTTTTAAATAAATTCATTTATTTTATATAAATCCACTCTCAGTGTTATATATGGTACCGCCCTGCTATGCTACTTTAGAGTACCAACACTCTACACACCCACGAACCAGCCAGCTCACCCTGGATCAGCTAGCTGGATTGCTGCTAAAATCCAGCCTGTCTCTATAGGTACAAGTGAGTGCCTTCCATAAATGTGAGTACCCTGTGTACACTGGGCTATTAGTGATACCTGTACCACCATTTACCTGCACCATTGGCGCCTCTATTCCTACTTTTACTTTTTAGATTTGCTTCCACTGGATGCTGATAGAGAGCTGCCTCCCAGTTCAGCCAGCTGGATTGCTGTTAAAACCCAGCCTGTGTCCACCGGCACAACTGAGTGCCTTCTCATATTGTGAGTACCTAGTGTTCGCACATGTTTGTTATACCAAAAAAAATCTCCATTGACCTGCACCATTGGCGCCTCTTTCTTGTTGCTTTTTCTTAAGAAGAGGGGAAGTACTACACTGAGGAGGGAAAGATAGGGGGGGGGAGGGAGGAAAAAAAAAAGGGGGGAATTTTCTGGTCTGGGGCTGAAAGATGTTTATAAATTAAATACTACCATATTTCGTTGTAGTCATTAAGGGAAGGTGCCATTCCATATTGCTAGCATCATTTCGTGGGTTCCTAGTTGTTTAATTTTTAGGTAATGTAGTCTTTCCAGGTTCAATAGGTCCTCCACTGTGGAGTGCCACTCATCAAGAGTGGGAATCCTTGGGGATTTCCATCCCCTAGGAATGAGCCTCTTGGCGCTTGTAAGCATGATTAGCATGAGAGCCGCAGTGGGGTCGTCTCTAGTCTTAGGGAGGTGTAAGAGCAGCACTGTCTCAGGTGTGTGTGGGATAGGGGTGCGTAATTTGTGTGACATAGTCTCGAGTACAGCTGTCCAGTAGTCCTGTAGCTTAGGGCATGCCCACCATATGTGGAGAAGCGTGCCATGACCGCCGCAGCCTCTCCAACACAGTGGGCTGGCGAATGGGAAGAGCCTGTGAAGCCTCACTGGGGTGTAATACCACCTGGTTAACAACTTAAGGTGGATTTCTTGAACAATCGCTGAGACTGAGGATCTTTTTGTTAGAGTAAACGCCCTAAGCCATGCCTCCTCATCTATTGTGTTATTTAGATCGCTACACCAAGCCCGGGTGTAAGTAGGGAGTTGGGAGTCAGGCGGGAGAAGCAAGAGTTTGTAAACTTTGGAGATCAACCGTCTAGGCGGAATATCATCCACACATAGAGCTTCAAACGGCGTGAGCTCTCTGTTAAAGTTCTCCCTGTGTTTATGTTGTAACAGGAAGTGCGATAATTGGTGGTATCTAAGCCAGGAATGAAAGAGTTTTCCGTGTTGTTCTGAGAGATCATGTTGCGAGCGGAGCTTCCCTGCGTCAAGTGCGAAATGTAGGATACCGTCGCGAAGTCTATAACTAGTACCCAGGCGCGTGGCCAGGGTGTGATATGGTAATTCAGGGTTTTCTATGATAGGAATCATTGGGGAATAGGTTGATGAAATGTGGGTACTAGTGGCTAATAACTTATCCCATTCCTGTAGAGTTGTAAGGGTTAGATGATACTTAAATATCAGTTTGGGACGGTGCAGGGCAGGGATCCATGCCAAGGCGCCAATGTTATTTTGTTTAAAAATTTGACCATCTAGTCTTACCCATTGTTTTTGCGGCGTGTTTCGTGACCATTCAATAAGTCTTTGTAGGAGTATAGCTTGTCTATATTTAGACAAGTCGGGAAACCCCAACCCGCCTTTGTCGCGAGGGAGGTACATAGTTTTCCTAGGAACCCTAGGTCTTGTACCAGACCATACAAACTGTTCAATGGAGCGTTGTAATTGAGCTAGGAAGTCTTTAGGTAGTGAAATAGGGACCGTTTGCATTATATAAAGTATGCGAGGTAAAATATTCATTTTGATTAGGCCAATTTTCCCTAACCATGACAACATTTTGTTCTTCCAAGAAGACATGTCATTGGTAATTTCCTTTTTTAGTGTTAAATAGTTGTTTTTGAAGAGGTCAGAGGAGTTGGCGGATAGATATATGCCTAGATATTTCAACTTGGAAGTAGCTATTGTGATTTGGTGGTTTAAGGCTAGGTTCTGTATGTGTTCTAAAGGGGTGTTAATATTCAGCAGTTCGGACTTAGATAAGTTTAAATGGAAGTTTGAAAGTCTACCGTATTGTTCTAGCTCGTGCAGTAGTTCTGGAACGGAAGTCTCCGCGTCTGTGAGTGTGTACAGAATATCATCCGCGTAGAGTGCTTGTTTAATTTCTACTTCGCCCACCCGCATCCCCGTTATCAATGTGTTCCCTCTTACCTTGTGCGCTAGTGCCTCAATAGACAATGCGAAAAGGAGCGGCGATAGGGGGCACCCCTGCCTAGTCCCGTTCGGGATTGTAAAAGTTTCTGTGAGCGTGCCATTAACCCGGACTCGGGCGTTTGGTTTTGAGTACAATGCGAAAGTCATGTTAATAAAAGGTTCGCCAAAATTCATAGCTGTCATGACTCGACGCAGAAAAAGCCAGTCGACACGGTTGAAGGCCTTCTCCGCGTCGGTCAAGAAGAGGACCATAGGCAAGCCCTAGTTTTGAGCATGGCTGATTAGTTGAATCACCTTATTCGTATTATCTCGCGCTTCGCGACCGGGTATAAACCCAACCTGGTCGGAATCAACCAGGTCAGGAAGAAATTTGTTGAGTCTCCTCACCAATATCTTGGCGAAGACCTTCACGTCGGAGTTGAGCAATGAGATGGGGCGGAAATTGGCAGGGGAGGTAGGGGGCTTTCCAGGCTTAGGTATAACTGCAATGTGGGCCTCTAACATCGAACTTGCTAGTGCCGGTTCGTGTATAAGAGAGTTAAATAGGTTTAGCATGGAGGGTCCAAGGAACTCCAGGAATGTCCTGTAGTACCTGGGGGTAAACCCATCCGGGCCAGGGCTTTTCCCACCAGGGAGGTCTTTTATAGCTTGGGAGAGTTCGTCAGCGGCAATGGGAGCGTCAAGGGAGTCCCTATCTTCAACACTCAACTGAGGGAGACCTATCGTGGATAAGTAGTCGTCTATTGACTTTTGTCTGTCAATTGTGCGATTAGCTTGGTGCGTGTGTCCTGCATGTGAGAGATGTTGTAGAGCTTAGTATAATAGGCATGGAAGGAGTTCGCTATTTGTTTACTACCTCTCAGTATTGTACCGTCTGCGTCCTGTATATAGTGAATGTGCGATTTGAGTTGCTGTCTACGTATGCATCTAGCTAGTATTTTGCCTGGTTTGTTGCCCCCTTCATAATATTGTTGTTTTGTTACCAGTAACTTGCGGTGATAGGCCTCGAGTTGGTGTTTTTTGAGTTGATGTCTAGCACACTCTAAGGATTTGCTTACCTCTTTATTATTTGGGTCACTTTTATGGGTAGTTTCTAAGTCATTAATATTGTCTAAAATCTGTTTGTGTTTCGAGTTTTGTTGTCTGATCAAGCGGGCCTTGTGTTTGAGAAATTCTCCGCGAACAACGCATTTATGTGCCTCCCAGAAGGATGTGATAGAGGTGTGTGTGGGATCATTATGTTTTAAGTAATATAAAATGGATTTCTGGATATCTGCTTTTATCTCTGGGTTCTCTAGGAGAAAGTCATCTAGTTTCCATATGTATGTTGTAGGGGGCAAGTCAGGCCATTGTATGTTACAAGTTAGAGGGGCATGATCCGACCATGTTATAGAGCCTATTGTACTTTTATTCACCATGTCTAATCCAGTTGAGTCAAAGAGAAAGTAGTCTATACGAGAGTATTTGTTGTGTGGTGGGGAATAATACGTGTAATCCTTATCTGTTGGATGAAGTGATCTCCAAATGTCATGTAATTGTAAGTCTGTGATAGTTGACCTGACTGATTTAGTAATTTTACTGGGGATACTGGTTGAGCCGTTGGAAGTGTCAACGCTTGCGTCAAGTGGTATATTGAGGTCTCCCGATAGAAAAATGGGGCCCTTAGCTAGGTCCAGTAGAAGCTTTGAAATTTTTTTCATAAATTGGTGTTGGTCTGAGTTTGGGGCATAGAGTGTAGCTAATGTTAGCGGATGGTCATAGAGCGTGCCTGTTAAGAGTAAGTACCTGCCCTCGGGATCTCTTTCAATATGTGAGATTTTTAGTGGAATGGAGTGGTGTACTAGGATACCCACTCCGCATTTCTTAGAGTTACCTGAGGCAAATAGTGCCGTTGGATATTGCTTCGGATTCCACTTTGGCTCTCTGCCCTTACGAAAATGGGTCTCCTGAAAAAAGAGAATATGACTATGCAATTTGCCAAGTTCTCTCATTGCTATCGATCTTTTACCCGGATCGTTTAGACCCTTTGCATTTATCGTGGTAAAGTTGAGACTATGTAGGCCAAACCTACTTTGTGTATGGGCCATCTTGTGTGGAGGGGTAGGGGAGGGGGGGAGAGAAGAAGGAAAAAAAAAAAAAAAAAAAAAGGGGTAGGGAGAGAGAGTCAGAAGGTGAGTGAGCGTAGAAGGAAGGAACACACTACAGGAAGGAAAAAGGGATAAAGTTACCTAATGTGATTCAGGTAACTTAAAGGAATAAGGGAAGGTGAAAAGAAGTAAGAAGAAAGAAGAACCTCTGCTGGAAATGAAAGTGGTAACAACTACTCGGGCTGTTAAGGTAAACCACCCGTGTAGAAGTAGAGGTAAGAAAGGGATAGTAATCCTCTGGCAAGTACAAACTTTATTACATTATTAAGGATTTCCAGGGTGAAGGAGTTTCCAGCCCCTGGATGTATCACTGATATGGCATCGGGGGAGGGGGGGGATGGTAAAGAAGGGCAAATGAGATGGGGGGAGGGGGAGAGGGTAAAGGATGGAGGGAGGGAAGGGGTAGGAGGAGGGGATGAAAAAAGGGAAGAAGGGTGAGGGAGAAAAAAGGGGGATAAGGGAGGGGGGGGAGGGATGGGGGAGGGGGGTAGGGAGAGGGTAGGATGAGGAGGGGAAGAGGGATGGATGAGGTAGAGGGGGGGGGATGGAGGAAGGGTGAGGTAAGAGAAAGATGAAAAGGAGAGAAAGGAGGAAAAAGACTGATGGGGAGAGGAGTGTGAGAAGCAATCTGCTACATTATAATCATACTTCTATACTAGGCAAGAAATCCACATAAACAGTTTTCAAGCATCATCATAAAGCCATATTCACTTGATAGCAGCTATATATGTCTTTTCATCGCTTAGGCTTATAAAGAGCACAGGATATAGGGGGGGGTAGGGGAGGACGAGGAAGGGGGGGGAGAGGGAGGGGAAGGGAGAAGAGAGGAGAGGGTTGGGAAGGGGAAGGGGGAACAAGGTTGTCTGTTACATTACTATTATAGAGTTGCGCCTAGCAAGATTTGAACATAAACATAGGTAGGTTTTGCAATGTAGGTGACACAGTTAGACAGCGCAGGCATTCAAAATACTGTAACCAAATAAAAATGGAAATAACTTTTAAAGTAACCTAATGTTTCTTTGTCACCTCGTGAACCCAAAGCGGGCTCAGGGTGTGTTGGAGTTCTCTAGGTCTGTAGTATAAGTATCTTACATATACAGGTATATAATAATAACCACTTAATAGTAAGATGTGACTTTTGAAACACCTTTATAGCTCTTTTCTTCTCATATGCCCTTGTAGGGTACGCTGTAAAGGGAAAGGGGAGGGAAAGACAAGGAAAGGGGGAGGGAAAGGAAGGGGGGGATGGGGAGGTAGGGGGGCAAGGCAGACTGTTACATTAACATCACGAAACTATGCCCAGCGGGGCGTCAGCATAAAACGTTTTCTAACAACAACATAAGTGCATGGAGTTCTCTGTGTCGGTGGTGAAGCTAGACAGTACATTCATGCATCAAACTGTAAACACTTAACTATAAAGATAACTTTTAAAAAGACTCTATGTTTCTTTATTGCCTCGAGCACTCATAACTGGCCCAAGGCAGACTTCTAGTGTCAGTGGAGAGGCAGTTCAAACTTGGATCATAAAGACCTTCCCGACCCTAATTGGGGAGGAGGTCCTCCTCCCTCCCCATCTTAATAAAACATAAAGGATACTGAGTTGACAGGGACGGTGGCGCGGCCACCCGTCGCAACAGGTGATGTTTGATCAATCCGTCTTCAGGAGGTTGAGGTGGAGGCCGCCAGCTCTGCATTCTGTGGGTGTGTGCTATCCTCTATTGAGAGACTGTCCAAAAAGGCCCGAGCATCTGAACCAGGTCGGAAAATCGCTGTCTTGTTGTTCCCTGTAGCTATTAGAGATACAGGAAAGCCCCAACGGTATTGAATATTGTGAGCCCTCAATTTTGATGTGATGGGGGCTAACTCTCTTCTTTTCAATAATGTAGCTGGGGAGAGGTCAGAGAAAATTTGTAATTCCTCGCCTGCGTGATGAACTGGCTGCTTATTGCGTGCATGTCTGAGGATCTCCTCTTTATCCTTAAAATTTAAGAAGCGGATTATGATGTCTCTGGGGGGTGCTTTTGGGGGAGGTCTTGCTCGCAGAGCCCTATGAGCACGTTCCAGAGGTAATTCTGGAGATGTTGGGGTGTCTTTAAGTGTGCGAAACAAACTCTGTAAATATCCCTCTATAGCTGGGGGGTGTATTGTTTCTGAGACCCCTCTAATTCTCAAATTGTTGCGACGCCCCCTATTGTCCAGATCTTCTAGTTTGTCAGATAAAGTTTGTATGGTCTCTGACTGCTGTTGAATTTCAAATTGCATCTGAGTGACTGTTGTGTTGGTCTCAGTTTGTTTGGCTTCAGTGTGGGTCAGTCTGGTGTCTAGTGAGCCAGTTTCTTTTCTGAGATCATTAAATAGATCTCGCATTTCTTTGACTGCATTTCTGATATCTTCTTTTGAGGATAATTGTTGCAGGTCCTCCCTTGTAATGTGCTGCATGGTTTGTGTGTCTGTATTTTGCAGAGATGATGGAGGAGCAGTTTGATGGGAGTCTATGCTGCACGGGGTTTCCAAAGTATTATGTTCCACTTGTTTTAAATAACCACTCAGAGTGCGGACAGGTGTGCTTTTATCTATTCTGTTAGTTTTTTTGCAAGGCATAACTGAACAGGTCCCTGTCCCAGGAGAATGAGTTAACTGAGCCTGTCTGCCAAACGTTGCATCAGTTATGTTGGGAGACTGAGTTTGTGTGTGGAAGAGTGTTAACCATGTGACACACTTTCCTTTCCTATCTTGCTCCCTGAGTCATTTGTTTTTTTGTTTTTTTTTTACATTTATTTCCCTTTTTTTTATTTGTGTGTTAATTTTTTTCTTCTTTTTTTTTTTCCCTTTCCGCTTTTTCAATAAACCCGGGGTTATATTAAGGAGAGGCTGAGGTGCTCAATTAAGGCCTGGGGGAAGCTTGATAGTCGAGACTGTAGTTGCTTGATTCTGATGAGGGCCGCAGTGTTACTTGTGAGCTAGCAAGATGGAGGGATGTGTAATAGTGCTGCGTGACGTTCTTCGCAAAGATACTGGTACTGGTGGTTTTTGAGTCTATTAAATACTATGCAAGGAGCGTGTTTTTTGCATTAAGAGTTGTTCAAGACCAGACCCAGAGGTTTATTTATGCAGGGATGGAGGCATGGTGAGAGCGGAGCACATGTGGTGTAACCTCGTGGCGGTGCGTGTATTTTTGTCAGCTTCTTACCTTGCAGCGGTAGCTATACTTTGACCTCCGCAGACTCCGCTTTGAGTACCGGGCTGTTGCTCTCCTTGTTGCCTCCTCTCTAACTGTGTGGATCCGACTTGAGAGTGGTGAATAGTATCTGCGTTGATAGATCCGATGCATAAGGCCTCCTGCTCTGTCCAGTCTGCGTGCTCCGGACCTCTCTGCTCCTCTTGAAAGGTTTAGCGATGCAGACAGGAAAAGTTTGTAATGTCCCGCTAGGCAGGGAGATGTGCCAAGTTACCCCTCACAGGTTAGGGAAAGTGGGTTAGGAAAATGCCATTTTTAGCTTGTTGTACTGCCAAAGAATTCAGGAGCTTTTTCAGAACACAGCCATTCGCCTGCGTGGCTAAGCTCCGCCCCCCGGCTCACTGTAATTTAAATTGGATTTGGCCTTTTTTTGGCTCACAGGATCTCCCAAACTCTTGCTGTCTCATGTTCTACTCTTGCACCTCATCCTGGAAGAGCTGATCGTTTACCACCTGACCCCTTTCTGGCTGGCTGGGCTCCTGGGACTACTGGCCGGCCGGATTACCCCGGGCGGCAGCTGACCTTTACCCCAGGTCGCTCCAGCAACCCTTTGCCCCAGAGCCTCCACTCTTTTGGGGATTGGTACCCCCTAGTGAGGTCAAAAGGTGGGGTGATTGACGGAAGGGAGGTCCCTTAGGAACTTGGGCTTTTGGACCCCCCCTCTATAACCCTACTTCCCCTGGCTTACCCGGTGTACCTTTGATCCACTGCCGCTCTGGCTCCCAGGGATAGATCATGTCACTTTCTGGACTGAAACACCTTGGGGCCCGGAGCTCTCCATTGGTACCCGGGGATAGCCGCCGCTCCCTTGGGATCTCCCCGAAACCACCACCTCTGTGTTGCGGAGACTGTAAGGGACTATGGATGCTGGAGGGGCCGGAAATCTGGGGGTCAGATAAGACCCTTAACATGATTAGCTGGGTATATGTAAGTGTGTGTGTTTTACAATAAAATCTGTTCCTGTTTCACCTAAATACTGGTTTTGTCTGGTTATTTGGGTGGGTTCTGGCTATAATCACTTCTCTCCACTCTATAGCTACAAGTTCCAGGTACAGGAAGGACCTTCTTGGTGATGCTACCCAGTCGGGGTAGCTGGTGTCCGTCACAACTAGTTATTAGCAGTGGGATGTTTCTGTCTAGCTGGGACATCCAAACCACCAACTTAGCCCTCTTTGGATGGAGCAGCAGTATTCCAAGTTTAAAAAGAGTATGCTTAAAGACTTATTGGAAACTTATCAAAGGCTATGATCATCGCCGAACTAATGGAAGGCGATTGAGCCAACGAGCAGGCTAGTGAGCCTGGCAGCAGCTGGGGCAGTGGCCAGACCAGCGAGGCATCAACAGGAGGAACGAAAATGTCTGAGATCCAGAGGGAGGTCTGTTGGCAACTGGACCTGAGACCACCCCACCACAGGAGATTATCACGCAGATAATCGCCGATGCTACCTGCCTCAGGATGTTGGAGGTCCAGAAGTCTCTGGGGGGGAGCCATGCCAGTCACCCTGGAACCCCCTCCTCCCCCAAAGAAGCTACCTCATGAGACTTTCCATGTCTTCAAAGACGGAGACAAGGAGATAGACAGATACCTCCAAGTTTTTGAGATGCAATGTGAACTGCAGGGCATTGCCAGTGCCAATAGTCACCTACACTTATTGGAAAATTATCAGGGAGAGCCTTTGAAGCCATCCCCTCGGAGCACAAAAGGAACTATGACCAGGTAAACAAACGCATCCTAATCCGATATGGTATCATGCCGGAGGCTCACCGACTGAAGTTTCGAGGACTGAGGAAGTAAGAGGGGCAGCCTTTCATGGAGTGGGCGCACCAGTTCACCCGCTCCCTGGACTATTGGTTCACTGGCTGCCAAGTAACCACCCTGGTCGAAGCTACCAGCTCATTCTCCTCAAACACTTGGATTGGAAGCCCGAGACAGTCGACCAAGCTGCCGTCCTGGCCAATCAGTTTTTGGATGCTCAACGCCATGTGTGGCCTGAGCCTCGCCCGGTGGGTTGTTCCACTTCAGCTTTGGCTCGCCCACCGGTGGCACCCCAGAAGACTGGGATCCGGTGTTACAAGCAACCTGCCCCCGGCTCAATGGACAAAAGCACACACTGGGGTTTCCAGGGCCTCCGCTCACTGTTTGTAGGCGGAGAGTCCTGCTGACCACACCACTTGGACAGAGGAAGAGTTTGAGGTCCTACATGAGGTGGACCCCGTACAAGCAGTGACAGGCGACAACCGCCTGCCCCACCGTCAGGTTGTCTGGAACAAAGGCCGGCAGGCACAGGGACTACAAGACAGCGGAGCAACTGTTATCCTTGTCCAGCCACACCTGGTCACCAATTCGGACCAGACTCCCAGATTCCCACAGCACAGGTTCACCTGGATTGGGGAGCCGGCTCCTGTGCTGTGGAAGTAGGGGTATTGCTGGGAAACGATTTGGGGCACCTTGCCTCCTCCTTTGTATTGGATAGTCCCACGGACGCTTACCCAGTTACCACCCACCAGCAAGCCAGACGGCAGGCCACTGCACACGATCTGGGGACCCATGTAAGCCACTACTCCCCTACCCCGACAGCTGACCCTATTTTCTGGGCGTCCCCCACCGACTTCGCCCATGTAAGCCACTACTCCCCTACCCCGACAGCTGACCCTATTTTCTGGGCGTCCCCCACCGACTTCGCCCAGGAGACATTGAGGGACCTGAGCATAGCTCCCTACCGTGCCTGGGCAGGGAATGATCCAGAGGGGTTAGGATGGGACCGCTTTGGGTCGGACAGAGGGCTCCTCTACAGGGTTACCGAGGAAGGGGGAGGCAGGCAGATGCCCAAGCGCCAGCTGGTGGTACCACAAAAGTATCAGTATGACCTGCTGCGCCTAGGGCATGACATTCCCCTGGCTGGACATCTAGGCATCACTAGGGCCCCTCATTGACTGACTCTGAACCCTTCAGCAGAGTAGCTGTCAACATTGTCGGCCCCTTGCCCCGTCCCAGTCCCTCAGGGAAGAGTAGCCTGACCGTGGTGGACTATGCCAACCGATACCCGGAGGCAATCCTTCTGGCCAATATCCAAGCAGATACAGTAGCCGATGTGCTGCTCTGGATATTTGCCAGGGTGGGTTTCCCCCGGGAGATAATTTCAGACCAAGGGACCAAGTTTACTGCTGAGCTCACCCAGCAGCTATGGAGGCTTTGCGGGATAAGACCCCTGCCAAGCTCTCCATACCACCCCAGACCAACGGGCTGTGTGAGAGGTTTAATTTAACCCTGAAGCAGCTGCTTAGGACATTCTCGGCCTCTCACAAAGATTGGGAAAGATACCTGCCGCACATCCTGTTCGCTTACAGAGAGGTGCCCCAGGAATCCACTGGGTTCTCCCCCTTTGAATTAGTATATGGCCGGAGGGTGAGAGGGTGCTTAGACGTACTAAGACTCCACTGGGAAGGATCAGTTGGGGAAGAAGGGCGCTCCATTGTGGGGTACGTCCTGGAGTTCAGGGACTGACTGTTGGACCTCGCCACTAGGGTATGAGAGAACCTCCAGATCGCCCGAAGTAGGCAGAAGCGGTGGTCCTGGCTCTGAAGCCTGTCAAGACAGACAAGTTACAGGCTTCCTGGCAGGGACCCTATCAAGTGGTGGAGCGACTCTGCGATACAACCTACCTGGTAGCCAAGTGTTCAGATGAACGGGTCTGCCGGACCTTTCATGTGAACATGCTGGAGGCCTACCAGGAGTGGCTGGAGAAGGTAGCTACCATATGTGCTCCTGCCATGAAAGACTCAGAGATTCTCCCCAGAGAATCTCTGAGTAGGGTGCCCACAGGCTTAGGGGACATAGAGTTGGCTAGGGACTGTGCAGAGGGAGCAAATCAGGCAGGTATTGGAAAGCCGACGAGGTATTGGAGAACCAACAAGATATGTTCTCCACTGACCCTGGGCACACCACAGTAGCGGTGCACTGAGTGGAGACCCCAGGGCAGGCAACCCTGCGGCAGCCAGCATACCCGGTCCCCGAATCAGTTAGGGACATCCAACAGTCCCTGGGCATCCCCGGTGGTACTGATACCCAAGCGGGACCGGACCACCAGATTTTGTGTAGACTACTGTAGGCTCAATGACAGAACCATGACCGATGCCTATCATATGCCCCGGGTGGATGACCACCTAGACCGCATGGCCCACGGCAACTTTCTGACCACCCTGGACCTCTGCAAGTGGTATTGGCAAATTCCCCTGGATCCAGAATCTGTTCTGAAGTCGGCATTCATCACCCCTTTCAGCCTATACCAATTCCACTTCCAGAGGATGGTAAACAGCCTCCTGGATGGACTCCAGAATTATGCTTGTGCATACCTGGATGACATTGCGATCTACAGCGATACTTGGTAGGACCACCTGGTCCATTAAGGTACCGTTCTGGACGGCATCAAGGCTGCAGGTCTGACGCTCAAGCCAGACAAGTGCATGGTAGGGCGCTCGAAAGTCCAGTATCTTAGGCACCGAGTAGGCTGTGGGAAGCAGCAGCCGGAGCCAGCCAAGATTAAGGCAGTCGCGAACTGGCCAACCCCCAAAACCAAGACCCAGGTCTTAGCTTTCCTAGGGACCCCAGGGTACTACCGCAAGTTACAGGCTTCCTGGCCAGGACCCTATTGAGTGGTAGAGAAACTCAGCGATACAACCTACCTGGTAGCCAAGTGTTAAGATGAACGGGTCTGCCGGACCTTTTATGTGAACATGCTGGAGGCCTACCAGGAGTGGCTGGAGAAGGTAGCTACCATATGTGCTCCTGCCATGAAAGACTCAGATTCTCCCCAGAGAATCTCTGAGTAGGGTGCCCACAGGCGTAGGGGACATAGAGTTGGCTAGGGACTGTGCAGAGGGAGCAAATCAGGCAGGTATTGGAGAGCCGACGAGGTATTGGAGAACCAACAAGATATGTTCTCCACTGACCCAGGGCACACCACAGTAGCGGTGCACTGAGTGGAGACCCCAGGGCAGGCAACCCTGCGGCAGCCAGCATACCAGGTCCCCGAATCAGTTAGGGACAGTATGCGCAGCAAGCTCAGTGAAATGCTAGACACCGGCGTTATTAAACCATCCAACAGTCCCTGGGCATCCCCGGTGGTACTGATACCCAAACGGGACCGGACCACCAGATTTTGTGTAGACTACTGTAGGCTCAATGACAGAACCATGACCGATGCCTATCACATGCCCCGGGTGAATGACCTCCTAGACCGCATGGCCCACGGCAACTTTCTGACCACCCTGGACCTCTGCAAGTGGTATTGGCAAATTCCCCTGGAGCCAGAATCTGTTCTGAAGTCGGCATTCATCACCCCTTTCAGCCTATACCAATTCCACTTCCAGAGGATGGTAAACAGCCTCCTGGATGGACTCCAGAATTATGCTTGTGCATACCTGGATGACATTGCGATCTACAGCGATACTTGGTAGGACCACCTGGTCCATTAAGGTACCGTTCTGGACGGCATCAAGGCTGCAGGTCTGACGCTCAAGCCAGACAAGTGCATGGTAGGGCGCTCGAAAGTCCAGTATCTTAGGCACCGAGTAGGCTGTGGGAAGCAGCAGCTGGAGCCGGCCAAGATTAAGGCAGTCGCGAACTGGCCAACCCCCAAAACCAAGACCCAGGTCTTAGCTTTCCTAGGGACCCCAGGGTACTACCGCAAGTTACAGGCTTCCTGGCCGGGACCCTATCGAGTGGTAGAGAAACTCTGCGATACAACCTACCTGGTAGCCAAGTGTTCAGATGAACGGGTCCGCCGGACCTTTCATGTGAACATGCTGGAGGCCTACCAGGAGTGGCTGGAGAAGGTAGCTACTATATGTGCTCCTGCCATGAAAGACTCAGAGATTCTCCCCATGTCAGAGCTACCCGGGTGGAGTAGGGATGCCCCCAGGCGTAGGGGACATAAAGTTGGCTAGGCACTGTGCAGAGGGAGCAAATCAGGCAGGTATTGGAGAGCCGACGAGGTAATGGAGAACCAACAAGATATGTTCTCCACTGACCCTGGGCATACCACAGTAGCGGTGCACTGAGTGGAGACCCCAGGACAGGCAGCCCTGCGGCAGCCAGCATACCAGGTCCCCGAATCATTTAGGGACAGTATGCGCAGCAAGCTCAGTGAAATGCTAGACACCGGCGTTATTGAGCCATCCAACAGTCCCTAGGCATCCCCGGTAGTACTGGTACCCAAGCGGAACCAGACCACCAGATTTTGTGTAGACTACTGTAGGCTCAATGACAGAACCACGACCGATGCCTATCACATGTCCCGGGTGGATAACCTCCTAGACCGCATGGCCCACGGCAACTTTCTGACCACCCTGGACCTTTGCAAGTGGTATTGGCAAATTCCCCTTGAGCCAGAATCTGTTCTGAAGTCGGCATTCATCACCCCTTTCAGCCTATACTAATTCCACTTCCAGAGGATGGTAGACAGCCTACTGGATGGACTCCAGAATTATGCTTGCGCATACCTGGATGACATTGCGATCTACAGCGATACTTGGTAGGACCACCTGGTCCATTAAGGTACCGTTCTGGACCGCATCAAGGCTGCAGGTCTGACGCTCAAGCCAGACAAGTGCATGGTAGGGCGCTCGAAGGTCCAGTATCTTAGGCACCGAGTAGGCTGTGGGAAGCAAGATTAAGGCAGTCGCGAACTTGCCATCCCCCAAAGCCAAGACCCAGGTCTTAGCTTTCCTAGGGACCCCTGGGTACTACCGCAAGTTTGTCCCCAACTATAGTGCCCTGGCCAAACCCTTGACCGACCTAACCAAAAAACAGTTACCCTGATAAGTCCTGTGGTCCCCGAGTGTGAAGCCGCCTTCCAAAGCCTAAAGACAACTTTAATTTTTGCCCCTATCCTGGCCACTCCTACCATATCCAAACGTTTTTGTGTCCATACAGATGCCTCTGTTTGGGTTTGGAGCAGTGCCAAGCCAGGTGGATGAGGAGGGCCATGAACACCCGTAGCCTATATCAGCATGAAGCTATTGCCCAGAGAAGTAGGCTACTCGGCGGTGGAGAAAGAATGCCTGGTGTGGGCCCTGAAAAAACTGCAACCGTACCTATATGGAAGGGCCTTCACTGTACTCACGGACCACAACCCCCTGGTCTGGCTCAACAGAGTTTCTGGGGACAATGGACAACTATTGCGGTGGAGCTTAGCCTTGCAGCCCTTCATCGTCACTATTCTATACCGTCCGGGGAGGAGCAATGGGAATGCTGATGGACTCCCCCAGGAAACTAAGTTGGAGTGGCTCACCGAACAGCCCCAGGCTGACCTGTGTGTGGATCTAGCCGGGTCTGTCAGACTTTTCAGGGGGGATACAGGGCTGCTAAGGCTACCCCCAACCCCCCTACTACCTGGTTCATTTTTTTTTTACATCAGTTTTGGCCTTTTTATGGCTCACGGGATCTCCCGAACTCTTACTGTCTCTTGTTCTACTGTTGCACCTCATCCTGGAAGAGCTGATCGCTTACCGCCTGACCCCTTTCCAGCTGCCCGGGCTCCGGGAACTACTGGCTGGATTACACGGGGCGGCCGCTGACCTTTACCCCAGGTCTCTCCAGCGGCCCTTTTGGGGTGGTACCCCCTAGGGAGGGCAAGAAGTGGGGTGATTGCCAGAAGGGAGCTCCCTTGGGCACTTGGTGTTTTGGACCCCCCTCTACAACCCTACTCCCTCTGGTTTACCCGGTGTACCTTTTGATCCACTACCGCTCCAGCCCCCAGTGACGGATAATGTCGCTTTCTGGACAAACACCTTGGGGCCCAGAGCTCTCCATTGGTACCCGGGGATAGCCGCGGCTCCCTTGGGATTACCCTGAAACACCACCTCTGTGTTGCGGACACTGTAAGTGACTATGGATGCTATGGGGGCACCAGTCTGGAGGGGCGGGAATGACGGGAGATCTGGGGGTCAGATAAGACCCTTATGATGATTAGCTGGGTGTATATAAGTGTCTGTGTTTCACAATAAAGTCTGTTCCTGTTTCACCTAAATACTGGTTTTGTCTGCTTATTTGGGTGGACTCTGGCTATAATGACTTCTCTCCGCTCTATAGCTACAAGTTCCAGGTACAGGAAGGACCCTCTTGGCGGAGCTACCCAGTCGGGGTAGCCGGTGTCCGTTCCAGTGTTAATGCTGAGCTGTCTTTTTACTTATATTCTCTACATATTTCTAGTACTCTATATACCAGTGGTGCCATTTTGTTTCTTCATATTGAGGGTGGTAACTAATACTGGGGTTGACTGACAGCCACATGGTATTATACGTACAGTAACTATAACAAAAAAAATATTCTAATCACATTTTAGTTAAAAATTGAATAGGACATTAGTTCCTATTAAACAATTCACTTAAACAGTATACAAATCTATATGCTTAATTGCATTTTTTTAAGTCTGGGTATGGGCCATAGTTTGGGCAGCCCAGTTCTGTGTTATTGGGTCAAGAACACAATATTACATACTGACCAGAAGCAATTGTGAAGGGGGTAGACACTTCTTGATGTTGAAGATCTTCAAAGGCTCCTCACCATCCATTGGGTATATAAACTAGCGGTCCTTAGATTTGAAAACTGCTTATCCTCAGCAATAGGTTCTTAACTCTCTCCTTCAGTATTTTCTTGTATTGGCCCAGCAATATGGAATCTTCTGGGGTTTGGTTTTGTGTTTTTTTTATGGCAAATAAAGCTAAAATTTTAATTACCAGTTAATTACAACACATGAAGGTGCACCGTTGAGCACATGCCTGTCTTTTCTTGGTCAGTCAGTGCTGGTTAGTTTTTGCTCTCCTCTTATTCCAGGGCTTGACAGATTAGTTCAAAATGTAGGAGTAGCCAGGAACTTTTGGCAATCCCTATTATATTATTATTATAATATATTATATTCATAGACAAACATTATTATTATCATTTATTTGTATAGCACCACCAAATTATGTAGCTCAGACATACATATGCGTGCGTGTGTGTATGTATGTGTGTGTGTGTATATATATATATATATATATATATATATATATATATATCACACACATATATACATTACATAATAACAAAATAAAAGTTACATTTTAGGTGCAGCTGGTGGAGGCTGCAGTGGGGAAGCAGGGGGCACCCATGGGTGTCTTAGGGACTCTAAACTAGGGTGTCAGGGCCTAATGTTAAGATGTCAGTGCCCCCTGGTGCTTGGTTTGTCCAGCCCTGCCTTTTATACAGTTTTAGATATGTGAAACTGAAGTTAAAAATAAATTAACAATACAGACCTTGGATCAGATACATGATCTCAGCAATCTCTTAAAGTGATTGTAAATCGTAACATTTATGAAACGCTAGGATTTAAAATTGGAACAAATAAAGGGGAATTTCATTCATGAAGTATTAAATACTTAATGCTGAAAGCTCCTTTATTTGTTGAAAGTGTTGTCTGCACTGAGCTGCTCAGACAGCCCACATCAGAACGCTATTTTGCTGAGAGGTGACCGTATGGCTATCCGACTTGGCTCCAGTTGGAACACACGGCTATTGGCTAAGAGGTGGAAATGTCACCTCTTAGCAAAATAGCATTCTGCCGTAGGCTGCCTGAGGCGTTTAGCGTGGCGAACACTTCAGACAAATAAAGGAACTGTCAGCAAGAAGTATTTTATACTTCATGACTGAAAGTACCCTTTATTTGTTCCAATTGTAAATCCTAGCGTTACACAAACGCTAGGATTTACAATCACTTTAAGGCCTGTGTATGCCAAAACAGCCCTCATTTTTAGTGCATGTCTCCAACTCATTTATGGCAGCTTTATAAACCAAACAGACCTCAGATCAGATGCATGACCTGATCCGCCTCTTTAAGGCAGTTATACATCTAAATCCCACATCAGATGCATTGCCACGTCACTCCTTTTTGTCAGATGCCCACTTTTAGTGGCACATCCACTACAATCCCTTTTTACCTTTATACCTAAACAGACCACTGACCTAATGCATGTCCTCATCAGCCCCTTTAAGACTGCTATATGTCCAGATCAGATATTTGTTTTTATGTCTTACAGTTGAGATTTGGGCATCATGGGGTCAAGGCTGTCATGCAACAGCAATACTGCCTGGAACAAGGATCATTGATCTGTTTAGCTGTGACATACAAGCGGCATTGAACTATGGAAATCAGACATATAAAAGCAAAGGGATCACAATATTTTCAAAATATTCCCAATAATTGATGTATCATGTTTATAATTTGTCTTTACTTAATAAAACTGTTTCTATGGAAAATGTTTTGTTTTAATTGTATAACATGACCACTAAGAGTCCCAGTGGATTCTATACTAACCTCAAACTTTTTTTTTTTTTACTTTCTTTCAAGATAAGAGGATTTGAACACAGCTGTTCTTGGGTTTCACAACGCCTGACAAGCTCCCCTGGAGATAATAGTAGTGGCTGCACTCCTGACAGCAAGATGAGTTATCCTGTCATCTGTGAAGGACGGTGGTCACCTGGACCACATCTAGACGTCTCCGTTACACACAGCTGACCCTGGGAAGCTCTCAAGGTCACAGTCTACCAAACCTACTATGTTAAATTAAAAAAATAAATAAATAGGGACACGTAGATAACAGAAAAAAATCTACATGTATTTATTACTGAAATTTTATTTCTACTTTTTGTTCTATCTACAAAACAATCTTGCTGCTGTTTAGATTACAGGTATTAGACTAAAGCTACAGAATATAACGGAACTGTAATATTTAATCAGAAGAATACAACCGCAATAGATTTATCACCATATATCTCTTTAATAATCTGAAGATGAGTGATTTCTGCATTTCTTCTGAAACTTCTACCAAAGGTAAATTGTAGCTTCAGCTAGGATCACTATTTATTTAACATATGCATTACAGATTTCTTGTTTTAAAAAAAAAATAAAAAATCTAATGTGAACTTTGTATTTTCACTAATGGACATTTTTTTTGGTTTCTGTAATTTTATCTCACCTTCAGTAAAAGTTTATTTTTCATTGATATTGCGTATGCAGTTTTATATGAACCATATTTTGCTGAAAGTCAGTTATGCTTCAATCAATGCAAGAATACTGTGTGCATTTAAAGATGTTCATTTTCTTTGTCTTCATTTAAAGGGACATAATACTCATATGCTAAATCACTTGAAACTGATGCAGTATAACTGTAAAAAGCTGACAGGAAAATATCACCTGAGCATCTCTATGTAAAAAAGGAATTTTACCTCACAATCTCCTCAGCTCAGCAGAGTAAGTTCTGTGTAAAAAGTTATATTTAGCTGCTCCCAGCTGCAGGTAAAAATAAACAAAAATGAAGAAATGAACAGCAGCCAATCAGCATCAGCAGTGCTGATGTCATGAACTCTTACTGTGATCTCATGAGATTTGACTTAACTCTCATGAGATTTCATAGTAAGCTTCCTTTACCTGATTGGTGAAATAATATGAGAGTGCACGATGCTAGTCCCTTCAGATGTCCCAGGACAAACACACTAAAATGCTGCTTAGAAATCCTTTACAATGGGAGGTGGCTACTGAGGAACTTTTGAGGTAAAATATCTTTCTTTTTTACATAGAGATGTTCAGGAGATATTTTCTAGTCAGCTTTTTACAGCTATGCTGCATCACTTTCAAGTGTTTAAACATTTGGGTATTATGGCCCTTTAAGAAAACAAGCGTGGGTGTGGATATCAGACTGCTGGATTAAGAAACAGTATTGCCTACCTCAGTGGTTACTAATTCTCACAGATTAGTAACAGTTAATAAGCAGAACTAGGATGGGGTGTGAGGTGGCGCCAAAGGCTAACTGTTTATGCTCAATTTACAACCTGATACAATACCATTGTACTTGGCCTTTAATATAAAAAATACATATCACCTATTATTGGCTAAGTCTAAGATGGCAACTCTGAAATCACAACCACAAACAGAAAGGATTAAAAAGTCAACAATTTAATAGTAATACATAATTAAATTTAAAATTTGTATCTAAAAAAATTCATAAGTGAACGTTCACAATAAATTTCAAAAATCTCAATTAATGGTTCTACAAAAATATAAAAAAGTTCATTGACACTAGGCTCCAAAAATTTGATAAAATTAAAAAAATGTAGAGTAAAAAAACAAAAAACAAAAAAAGTTAGATGCAAATAAATGATTGTTCTTATTGCACTTTTAAGTTATTGTGCTACCAATTTATGTGTAGCTAATAAAACGGCATTAGGTTATAAAAAGTTCCAATTGTTTACAAATAAAGAATGAAAGTTATTGTGTAACACTTGCTGTTTCGCTACTTAACTTGCTATTTGTTATTCTTGATCATCCAAGATTTCTTAAATTGTAAAGTAACGATTCCTGTTACAAAATGGAGTGTCCCTTTAAAACTTGATGTAGAGATCCGTAATCTTCGGCTAGTATTTACTTTTAATAAAGGTACTAGTACTAGGTATTTCAATCCCCTAAATTATAGGAAAATATTCTGTGAATATTATATGTAGATGAATATAATTCAATCCTTTTCGGTTAACTTGTATATACACTGTATGAAATACTTCTTATTAAGCAGATGTATATATTTGTGAAGCCGTTAGTCTGTTTTACGGTTGCTGTTTCAATCACTGTTCACTATTCAACCGGGCTCACCTTGATAATGGCGGCATCCTTAGACTCTTACCGGGTATAGTGTCTCAACTTCAGTTCAGTTGTTTTGATGTAAGAAATACCTTTTACCTTCTTTTTTGCTGTATGTTCACTGCAAGTCACCTTTTGATGGCTTCTTCTCATGAACACAGAAATTTCTCACCTCCTAACGCCAAACTGGAAAGCGTGTCTGTTCACAGGTGTGGCGATCCTGGGAGTATCGGATATTTTTCTAACTGGCCAGTTAGTTCCGGTCGCTGGAGCTGTGTGCTGGAACTAGGTCTCTTCTACGCGTTTCGCTCTGTGAGTGCGATGTGAGCCTTTGTCAAGAATACTAGATCCAGTTCCTCCTGAGTATTTAAGTTGTTTCCTGTTAACCCATTCGTTGTTCTTCTTAAAGGGATCTTATATTCATTATTCTTCTCAAAGGGATCATTTTTACCTTCTTTTAAGCTGTATGTTCACTGCAAGTCACCTTTTGATGGCTTCTTCTCATGCACCTTATAAGGTTTGCCGGCATCCAGCTGACTCCCGATATAAAGTTCTGCTTAAACGGATCACTCCTCCCTCCAGGGGCAAGATTACGAATGCGGCACAATTTTTACTCCCATAAACTAACATAG
Organism: Bombina bombina; assembly: GCF_027579735.1. NCBI lineage: Eukaryota > Metazoa > Chordata > Amphibia > Anura > Bombinatoridae > Bombina > Bombina bombina. The sequence continues at coordinate 211,159,619 of NC_069507.1, forward strand.
AACCGCTTCACAAATCGGTATCACATATTCAGTGCAAGGACTTACGCAGTGAAAATGGAGAAATTTTACGCCATTTCACCTCGCCACACATAGGTGATGGTGGATATAGGGGTTTTGACGTGTCGGGTTTATTTTTGGGAGGCGTGTTAGACTTCTACGGGAGATTTAACTATTTTTTTTTTCTTAGGCACCAGCAGTTTCTAAGTAAGTCACTGGCGACTCCAGAAATTTGTATTTACAGACATTTCTGGACATCGCTAGTTTATCCGACTTACGGCACTTTATGAACTGCCTGCGCCATATATGTGATTCCTCGATGTGCAAGGGGAAATTACGGGATGCAGGTTTCAGCAGTTACGCTGAAGTCTGCGCTGCATATGTAATCTTGCCCCAGATGTCTGTAAGTTTCACAAAGCCTGTGGTTAAAGGGACAGTATACACCAATTTTCATTTAACTGCAGGTAATATACACTACTATAAAGAATAATATGCACAGATACTGATATAAAAATCCAGAATGAAACTTTTTCAAAACATACTTAGAAGCTCCCAGTTTAGCACTGAGGTTAGGTTGGAAAACCGACTGAAAGGGGCTGGGAAAGCAGAAACAGCATAATTTTACAAAACACCTGTGTTTCTCTTTTGGAAAAAACTAAAAGGCATCTCCCAGCCAGTCCAGATCCCCAAAGAGTAAAGCACAGGAGGGTGCATTCAGGGGGCAGAATAGAATGCAAAGACAGTAGCATCTACAATTTTAAACTTTTTTAAAAGTTAAATATGCTTTTGTAATTTCAGGAACTTTTTATTCGGTGTACGCAAAAGAAAATTGTATCATGCATATGAAAGAGCAGCCATTAAATACGTTAAAGGGACATAATACTCATATGCTAAATCACTTGAAACTGATGCAGTATAACTGTAAAAAGCTGACAGGAAAATATCACCTGAGCATCTCTATGTAAAAAAGGAAGATATTTTACCTCACAATTTCCTCAGCTCAGCAGAGTAAGTTATGTGTAAAAAGTTATACTTTAGCTGCTACCCAGCTGCAGGTAAAAAAATAAAAATGATGAAATGAACAGCAGCCAATCAGCATCAACAGTGCTGAGGTCATGAACTTTTACTGTGATCTCATGAGATTTCATTGTAAACTTCCTTACACTGAATAGGGAAATAAGATGAGTGTGCACAAAAGCTCGCTCCTTCCGCTGTCCCGGGACAGACATACTGATTTGTTGCTTAGAAGTCCTATACAATGGGATGTGGCTACTGAGAAACTTTTGAGGTAAAATATCTTTTTTATATAGAGATGTTCAGGTGATATTTTCTAGTCAGCTTTTTACAGCTATACTGCATCACTTTCAAGTGTTTAAACATTTGGGTATTATGGCCCTTTAAAGAAATAATAGCTATTTAAAGACGCAATAAACACATTGAGATGTTAATATAAAATGTTGTGTAGTAAAACATCTTTGCAATACACGTTTATTATTTACTACACCACTTTTTATATAATTTAGCTCTATTTATTTCTCAGAATTGGAAATGCACCTGCTGACTCACAACTAACACTGTCACATATCTTTCCCTAATTAGCTTCAGCAAGGGGGGAATAAGATAAGATGAAAAAAATGCAATCAATACTAACATAATGACCGTCGTTACACTTGTCTTCTCCAGGAGCAGGCCAGGATTAGCAACTCCAAATAAGGCAAGGCGGCTGGTTGAGTTGTTGCAACAAACAAAATATTGCTTTCTTTCCTAAGATATGGAGAGTCCACGACACCATTCAATTACTAGTGGGAATATCACTTCTGGCCAGCAGGAGGCTAAGAGCTCCACAGCAAAGCTGTTAAGTGTCACTCCCCTACCCATAATCCCCAGTCATTCTCTTTGCCTCTGTCAATGGAGGAGGTGAAGTTTGGTGTCTTAAGAAATTAATTCCTTTTTTGGATACTTTTCCCTGCAAGCAAGGATCTGGGTTTAGGCGAGTCCACGTTAATCTCTTCAGTAGAGTAGTGGTGGCTTTTAAGCAGTTCGGAAGTTGTGAGGTGGTGCTTACTTTCTTTCCTAACATATTGCTGCCCTGGTTATAGAAAGCCTGAGTTTTGTTACTCTGTTCTTTCTTTTTCTACAGGTCTCTGTAAGGAGTATGTGTCCTTTCACACCTAGTAGGCTGTCGTCCTGCCTGACAACTAGATTGCAGGTAAGTGCCTTTTTTTGTCTTCTAGGTATGGAGACATGCACTTAAGGAGATTGAGCTGCAATTTTATGTGGGACATGAAAATATCCTTTATACAGGATACTTTTAGGCAGGCTGCAGGACACTGTATTTGTGACTATAAAATGGAGACTAAGGGGTTAATGCATTTTGGAAACTTGCATATCCTTTATTATTGGGGCTAATGTACACTTTATTCTTCTGGGTTATGGCTCTCAGGAGGAATGGGAGTGACGGCTTCCCTATTTAAAAGTTTTGGTTATTGTGTGGGCTACTTTGTTTGAGAAATGCAGTGAGGCACAGTTTGTTTAATTGGCTGTGGCGGTTTCCTAGGAGACGCAAGAGGAAGTCTGTTAGAGAATAACTGTTAGTCTCTCTGTAACATGCGCTTTTAATTCAGCTGCGCAGTTTTGTGTTGGTTAAAGTCATGTGACTTCCACATTCTGTAAGCAGAGCGGCGTTGTCACTATCAGACATCTCCTCTGCTCATTTCTTTCCAGAGAGTGTCTGCTCATTTCTTTCCAGAGAGTGTTAGGAACGTCTGGAGAGTTTCTGTCTGTTTTCTTATTATCATTTTTGTAAATTGATATTGCGGTGGTCAAGTAAGACACCTCAGTTAGGCTAACGTGCAGAGGTCCTGACTTAGTTTTTGTTCAGCTAGGAAAGTATTCTAAGATTCTCGCTCTAAGTATTTTTTGTTTCTTAAAGTGACAGTAACAAGTTTAAATAATTATGCATTTTCCTAAATGTATTTTGTTATTATGGATATGGATTGAGACTTTGTGTCTTAAGATAAATGTTTGTTATGCCTTAAGTAACAAATTGTTTTGCCTATGCAATTCTGTGCTGCATGCTTAGCTAGAACTTTTGAATGTAAAGACAGATTGTTGCCCTCTGAGCCCAATGTCTCTCAGGATGATGCTGTTCAGGCAATGCCACAGCCTTCTCCTCAAGCGTCCCAAGCCTCAATGGTGTCACATGCAGTGCCCTGCAGTTCCTCTCAGCTTTCTGGAGGCGTTTATTTGCCTGTAGATTTTGCTGCACAAATATCTTCAGCAGTATCTGCAGCATTATCTGCTTTTCCTATACTGTGAAAACGCAAGCAGAAAATTAGTATATAGTAAGATAGTAAGGTTTCTGTTCCACTTACTGCTACACAGGTTGCCCTCCCTCATAAGTCTGATGAGGAGGATACGTGGGTAGCTTCTGAGGGTGAAATCTCAGATTCTGACAGTATAATTCCTTTGTCTGAGGTTGAAGAAGTAAACGTCAGGTTTAAGCTTGTGTATTATTAAAGGAGGTATTGGCTACTCTGGATGACTCCGACTCTCCTGTTGTGGTCAACCCTAAAAACATCTAGTAAGCTTAATAAATACTATGATGTTCCTTCCTCTGTGGAAGTGTTTCCTGTTCCAGACCGTGTGACAGAGATTATTACACAGGAATGGGAGAAGCCAGGGATTCCTTTCTCTCCGTCTTCGATTTTTAAAAATATGTTTCCTGTTGCTGATTCCATTAAAGATTCATGGCGCACGGTTCCTAAAGTAGAAGAGGCTATTTCTACTTTGGCTAAGAGAACTACAATCCCTATAGAAGATAGCTGCTCTTTTAAGGATCCCATGGATAAGAAGCTGAAGGCTTATTTGAAAAAGATGTATGTTCATCAGGGTCTTCAATGGCAACCTGCAGTTTGTATTGCCACGGTAGCAAGTGCAGCATCTTATTGGTGCAATGCCTTGTCTGAATCTATTTTAGAAGAGACTTTGTTGGAGGAAATTCAAGATATGATTAAGGCTCTTAAACTAGCCAATTCCTTTATTTTAGATGCTTATATGCAAGTTATTAGACTGGGGGCCAAGATGTCTGGCTTCACTTTCTTAGCCCACAGGGCTTTGTGGTTAAAATCTTGGTCTGCTGATGTTACCTCCAAGTCCTTACAAGGGTAAAACCTTGTTTGGACCTGGCCTGACAGAAATAATTTCTGATATTACGGGTGGAAAGGGGGCTTTTCTACCGCAAGACAAGAAGAACAGACTCAAAGGATGTCAAAGTAATTTTCGTTCCTTTCGTAACTTTAAAGGTCAAAAGACTTCCGCTTCAAAGCAGGAGCAGTCCAAGTCTTATTGGAAACCCAATAAGTCTTGGAGCAAGGGGAAGCAATCAAATAAACCCTCAGCTGCGTCTAAGTCAGCATGAAGGGTCTCCCCCGGTCTGGGATCGGATCAAGTGGGGGGCAGACTTCCCCTTTTTTGTCAAGCGTGGATACGAGATGTCCCAGATCCTAGGGCTGTGGACATTGTATCTTAGGGTTATGAAATAGAATTCAAAGCTTTTCCTCCCAGGGGCAGATTCCACATCTCAAGATTATCTGCAGACCAGGTAAAAAGAGAGGCTTTCTTGAACTGCATTCAGGACCATTTCTCTCTGGGAGTGATTGTTCCAGTTCCCGTAAGGGAACAGGGTCTAGGATTCTATTCAAATCTGTTTGTGGTTCCCAAGAAGGAGGGAACTTTTCGACCCATTTTAGACCAAGAGAGCCTCAACAATTTTCTCAGGGTACCGTCCTTTAAAATGGAAACCATTCGTTCCATTCTTCCTTTGGTCCAAGAGGGTCAGTTCATGATTACCATAGACCTAAAGGATGTGTATATTCATGTTCCCATCCACAGGGATCATCACAAGTTTTTGAGATTCGCCTTTCTAGACAAACACTTTGTGTGTGGCTCTTCCTTTGGCCATGCACAGCTCCCAGATATTTCACAAACGTTCTGAGGGCTCTTTTGGCAGTGATCAGGTCTTGAGGAATTGCAGTGGCGCCCTACCTGGATGACATATTGGTTCAGGTGCCATCTTTTCATTAAGCAAACTCTCATAAAGAGATCTTGTCTTTTCTGCGTTCCCAGTGTTGGAAAGTGAATCTGGAAAAGAGTTCCCTTGTTCCAGCTACAAGGGTGGTTTTCTTAGGGACCATAATAGATTCCCTATCTATGAAAATTTTTCCGAAGGAGGTCAGAAAATCCCAAAATTTATCCTTTTGCATCTCTCTTCAGTCTACTGTTCGGCCATCAGTAGCTTAATGTATGGAGGTAATTGGTCTGATGGTCGCTTCCATGGACATCATTTCCTTTGCTCATTTCCATTTGAGAGCTCTGCAGTTATTAATGCTCAGACAATGGAATGGAGACCATTCAGATCTGTCTCAGAGGATAGATCTAGATCAGTCGACAAGAGTCTCTCTCCAGTGGTGGCTTTCTCAGGAGCATCTGTCTTAGGGCACATGCTTCTGGAGACCTTCCTGAGTGATTGTGACCACGGAAGCCAACCTGCTTGGCTGGGGAGCAGTCTGGAACTTGTTAAAGACGCAGGGTCTATGGACTCAGGAGGAGTCCCCATAAACATCTTGGAGTTGAGGGCGATTTACAATGCTCTGATGGCTTGGCCTCAGTTGTCTTTAGCCCGTTTTATCAGGTTCCAGTCGGACAACATCACCTCAGTGGCTTACATCAACCACCAGGGAGGAACTCATAGTTCCTTAGCCATAAAGGAGGTGGCTCAAATTATTCAGTGGGCGAAAGCTCACAATTGCTGTCTATCTGCCATCCACATTCCAGGAGTGGACAATTGGGAGGCTAATTTCCTGAGCAGATAGTAATTTCATCCCGGGGAGTGGGCTCTCCACCCGGAGGTGGTTCTCCAGGTTAACCCTCAAGTGGGGGGTGCTAGAGTTGGATCTAATGGTGTCTCGGCAGAACACCAAGCTTCCAAGGTACGGTTAAAGGTTAAGAGATCCGCAAGCCACTCTGATAGATGCTCTGGCGGTTCCTTGGGATTTCTGTCTAGCATATCTGTTTCCTCCGTTTACGCTCCTTCCATGAGTTATTTCTCGTATCAAACAGGAGAGAGCGTCAGTAATTCTAATAGCTCCTGCATGGCCTCGCAGGATCTGGAATGCAGACCTAGTGAAGATGTCATCTCTGCCACCTTGGAGGTTTCCTCTGAGGAAGGACCTTCTAACTCAGGGTCCATTCTCTGAAGCCTGACTGCTTGGAGATTGAACGCTTAGTTCTGGCTAAGCGTGGGTTTTCTGAGTCGGTCATTGGGACCATGCTGCAGTCTCGCAAGCCTGTAACGCATAAGATTTACCATAAGGTATGTTGTAAATACCTTTATTGGTGTGAATCGAAGGGCTACTCTTGAGTAGGGTCAGGATTCCTAGAATTTTGTCTTTTCTCCAGGAAGGTATGAAGAAAGAGTTGTCAGTCAGTTCTCTGAAAGGTCAGATTTCTGCATTATCTATTTTGTTACACAAGCGTCTGGTGGTTGTGCCAGATGTTCAATCTTTTTGTTAGGCCCTCGTCAGAATCAGGCCTGTGTTTAAACCTGTTACTCCTCCTTGGAGTCTTAACCTTGTTCTTAAAGTTTTGCAGCAGGCTCCATTTGAGCCTATGCATTCCATAGATATTAAGTTGTTATCTTGGAAGGTTTTGTTTCTTATTGCTATCTTTTCTGCTAAGAGAGTTTTGGAACTCTCGGCTTTGCAGTATGATTTTTCTTACCTTATCTTTCATGCAGATAAGGTGGTTCTTCGTATTAAATTGGGGTTCTCCCTAAGGTGGTTACGGTTAGAAATATTAATCAGGAAATTGTTCCTTCTTTCTGTCGTAATCCTTCTTCTCATAAGGAACGTCTGTTGCACAACTTGGATGTTGTGTTTGCTCTTAAATTCTACCTACAGGCGACTAAGGATTTTCGCCAGTATTCTGCCCTGTTTGTTTCTCATGAAAGCATAAGGGTCAGAAAGCTACTGCTATTAATCTTTCCTTTTGGTTGAGAAGTATGATTTGTTTTGCTTATGAGACTGCTGGACAGCAGTCTCCTGAGAGAATAACAGCTTATTCTACTAGGGCTGTCTCCTCTTCTTGGGCTTTCAAAAATGAAGCTTCTGTGGAACAGATTTGCAAGGCTGCAACTTGGTCCTCTCTGCCTACTTTTTCCAAATGTTACAGGTTTGATACTTTTGCCTCGGCTGAGGCTTCTTTTGGGAGGAAGGTTCTTCAAGCGGTGGTGCCTTCTCTTTAGGTCTGCCTGTCTTGTTCCCTCCCTATTCATTCTGTGTCCTCTAGCTTTGGTATTGGTTTCCACTAGTAATTGAATGACGTTGTGGACTCTCCATATCTTAGGAAAGAAAACAAAATTTATGCTTACCTGATACATTTATTTATTTCCAGATATAGAGAGTCCATAACCCCAACCTTTATTAAGACAGTTATTTTAGACTAAACTTCAGGCACCTCTACACCTTTGTGTTATTCCTTTTTCCATTTCCCTTCGGTTGAATGACTGGGGATTATGGGTAGGGGAGTGACACTTAACAGCTTTGCTGTGGTGTTATTTGCCTCCTCCTACTGGCCAGGAGTGATATTCCCACTAGAAATTGAATGACGTTGTGGACTCTCCATAACCGGAAAGAAATCAGGTAAGCATAACTATACTTTGCAATTCTGTTGTACTGCCACAGAATAACAGATCAGCCATGTGTTTAGTGTCTCTTTATGCATGCTTGTGCACAACTCATACCCCTGTGCTAAAGCTTACTGATAAGCACATCTCCGGTCTTTCTAAAGGTTGAAAAGGACATGTTTTCATTAGTTTCACAAGAACAACCTGATTTATTAAGCACCGAAACATCCAATTGTTTTTAGATGAAAAATAAAGCATTAATGACCTTTTAATTCAATTGGTAACAGAAATCGGAACATATTACATTATGAGAGGGATTTGTCAGTAATAGGCAAAGACAACAGAAGGAATGTGAAGAATCCCATTGCTTAGCAAAGGTGACAGTGACACTGCCTCATGTGCAGCACAGCCAGGGATACCTACGTGCTTAGTCTGTTACCATGAGATGTTAAAGGTTCTTTTTACACAATTTGTTTTATGGCATGTATATAATAGAGTAGCAATTAAAAAAAAATATCAAAGGGATAGAAAGGTCAAAATGGAAATATGCACAGGTGAATTTCAATTTGAAATATAATCATTTTTGCAATATAACTCCATTAGCAAAAATACTTCTAATAAAAGTTATTACTGTTTTCAGTGGCATATGCACATATCCTGTGAAGGACTTGTGCACCAGTATTCAAGCTCAGAGAGCTGAAGATGGTGCGTATTGCTTCTGCAAAGACTTAAAGGGATAGTAAACACCAAAAATGTTATTGATAATCCCTTTATTTATCATTCCCCAGTTTTGCATAACCAACACTGTTACAAAAATATACTTTTTACCTCTGTAATTACCTTGTATCTAACCCTCTGCAGACTGCCTCCTTATCTCAGATCTTTTGACAGACTTGCATTTCACACAACTAGTGCTAAATAACTTCACGTGCGTGAGCACAGTGTTATCACAGTGTTATCTACAGTTGTGCTCATAAGTTTACATACCCTGGCAGAATTTATGATTTCTTGGCCATTTTTCAGAGAATATGAATGATAACACAAACTTTTCCTTTCACTCATGGTTTGTGTTTGGCTGAAGCCATTTATTATCAATCAACTGTTTTTACTCTTTTTAAATCATAATGACAACAGAAACTACCCAAATGACCCTGATCAAAAGTTTACATACCCTGGTGATTTTGGCCTGATAACATGCACACAAGTTGACACAAAGATGTTTGAATGGCTATTAAAAGGTAACCATCCTCACCTGTGATCTGTTTGCTTGTAATTAGTGTGTGTGTATAAAAGGTGAATGAGTTTCTGGACTCCTGACAGACCCTTGCATCTTTCATCCAGTGCTGCACTGACGTTTATGTATTCTGAATCATGGGGAAAGAAAAAGAATTGTCAAAGGATCTGCGGGAAAAGGTAGTTGAACTGTATAAAACAGGAAAGGGATATAAAAAGTTATCCAAGGAATTGAGAATGCAAATCAGCAGTGTTAAAACTCTAATCAAGAAGTGGAGAATGAGGGGTTCTGTTGAAACCAAACCATGGTCAGGTAGACCAACTAAAATTTCAGCCACAACTGCCAGGAAAATTGTTCGGGATGCAAAGACAAAGCCACAAATAACTTCAGGTGAAATACAGTACATGTGGTGTGGCTGTTTCAATATGTACAATAAGGAGGCACTTGAAGAAAAATGGGCTGCATGGTCGAGGCGCCAGAAGAAAGACATTACTAAGCAAATGCCACAAAGTATCCCGCTTACAATACACCAAACAGCACAGAGACAAGCCTCAAACCTTCTGGCAAAAAGTCATTTGGAGTGATGACACCAAAATTGAGCTTTTTGGCCACAACCATAAACGCTACATTTGGAGAGGAGTCAACAAGGCCTATGATGAAAGGTACACCATTCCTACTGTAAAACACGGAGGTGGATCATTGATGTTTTGGGGATGTGTGAGCTACAAAGGCACAGGAAATTTGGTCAGAATTGATGGCAAGATGAATGCAGTATGTTATCAAACAGAACACCTAATTTTCCACTTCTTGATTAGAGTTTGAACACTGCTGATTTGCATTCTCAATTCCTTGGATATCTTTTTATATCCCTTTCCTGTTTTATACAGTTCAACTACCTTTTTTCCACAGATCCTTTAACAATTCTTTTTCTTTCCCCATGACTCACAATCCAGAAATGTCAGTGCAGCACTGGATGAAAGATGCAAGGGTCTGTCAGGAGTCCAGAAACTCATTGACCTTTTATACACACACACTAATTACAAGCAAACAGATCACAGATGAGAATGGTTACTTTTTAATAGCCATTCAAACCCCTTTGTGTCAACTTGTGTGCATGTTATCAGGCCACAATCACCAGGGTAGTTTCTGTCATTATGATTTAAAAAGAGTAAACACAGTTGATTGATAATAAATGGCTTCAGCCAAACACTAGCCATGAGTGAAAGAAAAGTTTTTGTGTTATTATTCATATTCTCTGAAAAATGGTCAAGAAATCCTAAATTCTGCCAGGGTATGTAAACATATGAGCACAACTGTATATGAAACACATGAACTAACACCCTCTAGCTGTGAAAACTGTCAAATGCATTGAGATGAGAGGCGTTCTTCAAGGGCTTAGAAATTAGCATATGAGCCTACCTAAGTTTAGCTTTCAACTAAGAATAACAAGAGAACAAAGCAAATTTGATGATAAAAGTAAATTTAGAATGTTTTTTAAAAATACATGCCCTATCTGAATCATGAAAGTTTAATTTGGTATTTACTATCCCTTTAATTTTTGTCATACAAGCCACCACTGACACTTTGAGTTAGCAAGGTGTTTTCATACTGTGCGTATGCCGCAGAAAAACAGTAATAATGGAGTATATTGCAAACATGCTTTTATTTTACATTTAAATGCATGCAAAACTGCTTTTAGTAAACGTTATTACTGTTGTTCTGTGGCATATGCACATGTCCTGTGAGGGCCCAAGCACCAGTATTTAAACACCATACCTTCTCAGAGTGCTGTCTGTGGTGTTTATTGCTTCTGAGAAGGTGTGGTGTTTGAACACTGGTGCACATCACAGGATATGTGCATATGCCACTGAAAAACAATAATAACCTTTACTAGAAACATTTTTTGCGAATGGAAGTATATTGCAAAAATGCTTATATTCATTTTTAAATGCACATTTCTTTTTTGACCTTTCTATCCCTTTAATTGACCTCCTTTGACTACATAAAGATCTACAATTCTAAACCTTTTGAATTAAAGGGGCACTGAACACAATTTTTTTTCTTTTGTGATTCAGATAGAGCATGAAATTTTAAGAAACTTTCTAATTTACTCCTATTATCAAATTGTCTTCATTCTCTTGGTATCTTTATTTGAAATGCAAGAATGTAAGTTTAGATGCCGGCCCATTTTTGGTGAACAACCTGGGTTGTCCTTGCTGATTGGTGGATAAATTCATCCACCAATAAAAAAAAGCTGTCCAGAGTTCTGAACTAATAAAAAAGCTTATATGCCTTCTTTTCTCTTGTTAAGTGTATCCAGTCCACGGATCATCCATTACTTGTGGGATATTCTCCTTCCCAACAGGAAGTTGCAAGAGGATCACCCACAGCAGAGCTGCTATATAGCTCCTCCCCTAACTGTCATATCCAGTCATTCTCTTGCAAGCCTCAACCAAGATTGAGGTCGTAAGAGGAGTGTGGTGTTTTATACTTAGTTTATTCTTCAATCAAAAGCTTGTTATTTTTAAATGGTGCCGGAGTGTACTGTTTATCTCAGGCAGTATTTAGAAGAAGAATCTGCCTGCGTTTTCTATGATCTTAGCAGAAGTAACTAAGATCCATGGCTGTTCTCACATATTTTGAGGAGTGAGGTAACTTCAGAGAGGGAATGGCGTGCAGGTTTTCCTGCAATAAGGTATGTGCAGTTAATATTTTTCTAGGGATGCAATTTGCTAGAAAATGCTGCTGATACCGAACTAATGTAAGTAAAGCCTTAAATGCAGTTATAGCGACTGGTATCAGGCTTATTAATAGAGATACATACTCTTATAAAAGTGTATTTTAAAACGTTTGCTGGCATGTTTAATCGTTTTTTATATATGTTTGGTGATAAAACTTATTGGGGCCTAGTTTTTTTCCACATGGCTGGTTTGATTTTTGCCTAGAAACAGTTTCCTTAGGCTTTCCACTGTTGCAATATGAGTGGGAAGGGCCTATTTTAGTGTTTTTCTGTGCAGCTAAAAATACTGACAGAGACATTCAGCTTCTTCCTGCATGATCCAGGACATCTCTGGAGGGCTCAAAAGGCTTCAAAGTCGTTTTTGAGGGAGGTAAAAAGCCACAGTAGAGCTGTGGCAGTTGTTGTGACTGTTTGAAAAAAAAACAAAAAACGATTTTGTCTTTTATTATTCAGTTTTGGGTATTAAGGGGTTAATCATCCATTTGCAAGTGGGTGCAATGCTCTGCTAACTTGTTACATACACTGTAAAAATTTTGTTAGTGTAACTGCCTTTTTTCACTGTTATTTCAAATTTTGACAAAATTTGTGTTTCTTAAAGGTGCAGTAACGTTTTTTATATTGCTTGTAAACTTGTTTAAAGTGTTTTCCAAGCTTGCTAGTCTCATTGCTAGTCTGTTTAAACATGTCTGACACAGAGGAAACTACTTGTTCATTATGTTTGAAAGCCATGGTGGAGCCCCATAGGAGAATGTGTACTAAATGTATTGATTTCACCTTAAACAGTAAAGATCAGTCTTTAACTATAAAAGAAATATCACCAGAAGATTCTGACGAAGGGGAAGTTATGCCGACTAACTCTCCCCACGTGTCAGACCCTTCGCCTCCCGCTCAGGGGATGCACGCTAATATGGCGCCAATTACATCAGGGACTCCCATAGCGATTACCTTGCAGGACATGGCTGCAATCATGAATAATACCCTGTCAGAGGTATTATCCAGGTTGCCTGAATTAAGAGGCAAGCGCGATTGCTCTGGGGTTAGGAGAAATACAGAGCGCGCAGATGCTGTAAGGGCCATGTCTGATACTGCGTCACAATATGCAGATCTTGAGGACGGAGAGCTTCAATCTGTGGGTGACATCTTTGATTCGGGGAAACCTGATTCAGAGATTTCTAATTTTAAATTTAAGCTTGAGAACCTCCGTGTGTTGCTTGGGGAGGTATTAGCTGCTCTGAATGACTGTAACACAGTTGCAGTACCAGAGAAATTGTGTAGGCTGGATAAATACTATGCGGTACCGGTGTGTACTGATGTTTTTCCTATACCTTAAAGGCTTACAGAAATTATTAGCAAGGAGTGGGATAGACCGGGGGTGCCTTTTTCCCCACCTCCTATATTTAGAAAAATGTTTCCAATAGACGCCACTACACGGGACTTATGGCAGACGGTCCCTAAGGTGGAGGGAGCAGTTTCTACTTTAGCAAAGCGTACTACTATCCCGGTTGAGGACAGTTGTGCTTTTTCAGATCCAATGGATAAAAAATTGGAGGGTTACCTTAAGAAAATGTTTATTCAACAAGGTTTTATTTTACAGCCCCTTGCATGCATTGCGCCTGTCACGGCCGCGGCGGCATTCTGGTTTGAGGCCCTGGAAGAGGCCATCCATACAGCTCCATTGACTGAAATTATTGACAAGCTTAGAACACTTAAGCTAGCTAACTCATTTGTTTCTGATGCCATTGTTCATTTGACTAAACTAACGGCTAAGAATTCCGGATTCGCCATCCAAGCGCGTAGGGCGCTATGGCTTAAATCCTGGTCAGCTGACGTGACTTCGAAGTCTAAATTACTCAACATTCCTTTCAAGGGGCAGACCTTATTTGGGCCTGGTTTGAAGGAAATTATTGCTGACATTACTGGAGGTAAGAGTCACACCCTTCCTCAGGACAGGGCCAAAGCAAAGGCCAAACAGTCTAATTTTCGTGCCTTTCGAAATTTCAAGGCAGGTGCAGCATCAACTTCCTCCGCTTCAAAACAAGAGGGAACTTTTGCTCAATCTAAGCAGGCCTGGAAACCTAACCAGTCCTGGAACAAAGGCAAGCAGGCCAGAAAGCCTGCTGCTGCCTCTAAGACAGCATGAAGGAACGGCCCCCTATCCGGCGACGGATCTAGTAGAGGGCAGACTTTCTTCTCTTTGCCCAGGCGTGGGCAAGAGATGTTCAGGATCCCTGGGCGTTGGAGATCATATCTCAGGGATATCTTCTGGACTTCAAAGCTTCCCCTCCACAAGGGAGATTTCATCTTTCAAGGCTATCTGCAAATCAGATAAAGAAAGAGGCATTCCTATGCTGTGTGCAAGACCTCCTAGTTATGGGAGTGATCCATCCAGTTCCACGGACGGAACAAGGACAGGGTTTTTATTCAAATCTGTTTGTGGTTCCCAAAAAAGAGGGAATCTTCAGACCAATTTTGGATCTAAAGATCTTAAACAAATTCCTCAGAGTTCCATCTTTCAAAATGGAAACTATTCGGACCATCCTACCCATGATCCAAGAAGGTCAGTACATGACCACAGTGGACTTAAAGGATGCCTACCTTCACATACCGATTCACAAAGATCATCATCGGTTTCTAAGGTTTGCCTTTCTAGACAGGCATTACCAATTTGTAGCTCTTCCCTTCGGGTTGGCTACAGCCCCGAGAATCTTTACAAAGGTTCTGGGCTCACTTCTGGCGGTTCTAAGACCGCGAGGCATAGCGGTGGCTCCGTATCTAGATGACATCCTGATACAGGCGTCAAGCTTTCAAGTTGCCAAGTCTCATACAGAGATAGTTCTGGCATTTCTGAGGTTGCACGGGTGGAAAGTGAACGAGGAAAAGAGTTCTCTATCCCCACTCACAAGAGTCTCCTTCTTAGGGACTCTTATAGATTCTGTAGAAATGAAAATTTACCTGACGGAGTCCAGGTTATCAAAACTTCTAAATGCTTGCCGTGTTCTTCACTCCATTCCGCGCCCTTCGGTAGCTCAGTGTATGGAGGTAATCGGCTTAATGGTAGCGGCAATGGACATAGTGCCATTTGCGCGCCTTCATCTCAGACCGCTGCAATTATGCATGCTGAGTCAGTGGAATGGGGATTACACAGATTTGTCCCCTCTGCTAAATCTGGATCAAGAGACCAGAGATTATCTTCTCTGGTGGTTGTTTCGGGTACACCTGTCCAAGGGTATGACCTTTCGCAGGCCAGATTGGACAATTGTAACAACAGATGCCAGCCTTCTAGGTTGGGGTGCAGTCTGGAATTCCCTGGCACTCCTTCCAATAAATATTCTGGAGTTAAGAGCGATATTCAATGCTCTTCTGGCTTGGCCTCAGTTAGCAACACTGAGGTTCATCAGATTTCAGTCGGACAACATCACGACTGTGGCTTACATCAACCATCAAGGGGGAACCAGGAGTTCCCTAGCGATGTTAGAAGTCTCAAAAATAATTCGCTGGGCAGAGTACCACTCTTGCCACCTGTCAGCAATCCATATCCCAGGCGTGGAGAACTGGGAGGCGGATTTTCTAAGTCGTCAGACTTTCCATCCGGGGGAGTGGGAACTCCATCCGGAGGTGTTTGCTCAGTTGATTCATAGTTGGGGCAAACCAGAGTTGGATCTCATGGCGTCTCGCCAGAACGCCAAGCTTCCTTGTTACGGATCCAGGTCCAGGGACCCAGAAGCGACGCTGATAGATGCGCTAGCAGCGCCTTGGTTCTTCAACCTGGCTTATGTGTTTCTACCATTTCCTCTGCTCCCTCGACTGATTGCCAAAATCAAACAGGAGAGAGCATCGGTGATTCTGATAGCACCTGCGTGGCCACGCAGGACTTGGTATGCAGACCTAGTGGACATGTCATCCTTTCCACCATGGACTCTGCCTCTAAGACAGGACCTTCTGATACAAGGTCCTTTCAATCATCCAAATCTAATTTCTCTGAGACTGACTGCATGGAGATTGAACGCTTGATTCTATCAAAGCGTGGCTTCTCCGAGTCAGTCATTGATACTTTAATACAGGCACGAAAGCCTGTTATCAGGAAAATCTACCACAAGATATGGAGTAAATATCTTTATTGGTGTGAATCCAAGACTTACTCATGGAGTAAAGTTAGGATTCCTAGAATATTGTCTTTTCTCCAAGAGGGCTTGGACAAAGGATTATCAGCTAGTTCCTTAAAGGGACAGATTTCTGCTCTGTCTATTCTTTTGCACAAGAGTCTGGCAGAGGTTCCAGACGTCCAGGTATTTTGCCAGGCTTTGGTTAGATTTAAGCCTGTGTTTAAACCTGTTGCTCCCCCGTGGAGCTTAAACTTGGTTCTTAAGGTTCTTCAAGGAGTTCCGTTTGAACCCCTTCATTCCATTGATATTAAACTTTTATCTTGGAAAGTTCTGTTTTTGATGGCTATTTCCTCGGCTCGGAGAGTCTCTGAGCTATCTGCCTTACAATGTGATTCTCCCTATCTGATTTTTCATGCAGATAAGGTAGTTCTGCGTACCAAACCTGGGTTTTTACCTAAGGTGGTTTCTAACAAGAATATCAATCAAGAGATTGTTGTTCCATCGTTGTGCCCTAATCCTTCTTCAAAGAAGGAACGTCTTTTACATAATCTGGACGTAGTCCGTGCCTTGAAGTTTTACTTACAAGCTACTAAGGATTTTCGTCAAACATCTTTCCTGTTTGTCGTTTACTCTGGACAGAGGAGAGGTCAAAAAGCTTTGGCAACCTCTCTTTCCTTTTGGCTTCGGAGCGTAATAAGCCTAGCCTATGAGACTGCTGGACATCAGCCCCCTGAAAGGATTACAGCTCATTCTAATAGAGCTGTGGCTTCCACCTGGGCCTTCAAAAATGAGATTTGCAAGGCTGCGACTTGGTCTTTGCTTCACACTTTTTCAAAATTTTACAAATTTGATACTTTTTCTTCTTCGGAGGCTGAGTTTGGGAGAAAGGTTCTTCAGGCAGTGGTTCCTTCCGCTTAATCCTGCCTTGTCCCTCCCATCATCCGTGTACTTTAGCTTTGGTATTGGTATCCCACAAATAATGGATGATCCGTGGACTGGATACACTTAACAAGAGAAAACATAATTTATGCTTACCTGATAAATTTATTTCTCTTGTAGTGTATCCAGTCCACGGCCCGCCCTGTCCTTTTAAGGCAGGTCTAAATTTTAATTAAACTACAGTCACCACTGCACCCTATGGTTTCTCCTTTCTCTGTTTGTTTTCGGTTGAATGACTGGATATGACAGTTAGGGGAGGAGCTATATAGCAGCTCTGCTGTGGGTGATCCTCTTGCAACTTCCTGTTGGGAAGGAGAATATCCCACAAGTAATGGATGATCCGTGGACTGGATACACTACAAGAGAAATAAATTTATCAGGTAAGCATAAATTATGTTTTTCAAGTAAAGATAGCAAGAGAACGAAGAAAAATTGATAATAGGAGTACATTAGAAAGTTGCTTAAAATTGTATGCTCTATCTGAATCACGAAAGAAAAAATTTGGGTTCAGTGTCCCTTTAATGTAATGGTCTTTTTGTTAATTATAATTTGTTTACCTTTTTTTTAAAGGTTTTAAAATCTATTTATGATCCATAATAGATCGTTGTATAGCCCATATGCGCAGTTTCCACAGAAAATTTGTGCTCATCAGTTTTTCTCACAGAAGCAGAGGGTTCTGGGTAAGGATATGCAAATAATCTCCACAGTGCCTTAACTTTTACTCCAAATATCCATTTTAAACCCAGATTTCCTTATCCCAGTGCAGTGCTGCTCTAGACATTTTTGTGGGCATATCAAGGATTGAAGAGTACTGCAGTCAACATCACATGTAGACAGTTTGTTCTCATTAAATATCATCAACATGTCATATATTTCTATGTGCTGCAAAGCGAAGCAATTCCAAAGAATTTCAAACCACAATAAGTTATGGTGAGTAAGAAATGTTGTATAATGACACAAAGAGATCATTGTATAGCACATCTGCACATTTTCCACAGAACAAAAGGAGTTACCACCCACTGATGCATAAGATTCTGGGTAAGTATATGCACATCACTGTCACAGTGAGTCATAATATATACTGTGTATCAGACTGCAAGATGGACAGTTCTAGCAGATAACAGATCACTGCAGTTCTAACACATTTCACTCTTTTGTGTTAGACTATAGTATTTTAAATGTATATCTGTAAACTGGTGGTAACATATGACATCTCCATAGGCTTTATTGGTGATACTGGTTACCACCATTTTACCACTGCAATGGTAACTAGGCCTGCATGTGCTTATATCTGGTGAAAATGGGATTATAAACTTTATAATCTGTGATAAGTAGAAACCTGCATGCATCAGAAGGACATACAGCAATAGCACTGCCATCAAATTATTTAAACAATTAAGATACTCACTCCTCACTGATAAGAGAACAGCAATGTCTTAGATACATTTTCAGAACGCGACATGAAACCCAATTTTTGTTTCTTTCATGATTTAGATAGAGCATGCAATTTTAAACAGCTTTCCAATTTACTTCTATTATCTAATTTGCTTCATTCTCTTGATAGCCTTTGTTTTAAAGCATATCTAAATATGATCAGTAGCTGCTGATTGGTGGCTGCACATAAATGCCTTGCGTGATTGGCTCACCCATGTGCATTGCTATTTCTTCAACAAAGGATACCTAAAGAATTAAGATAATTTGATTATAGAAGTAAATTGGAACGTTGTTTAAAATTGCATTCTCTATCTGATTCAGGATTTTTTTGTGGTTTTATGTTCCTTTATATTTTTTTTATTTGTTTCTTTGGTCTTGGAAATAGATGGAGTATATAATGGCATTTAATGTTCCTCCAAATTTCAACAATGTAGCAGATTATTAGAGTCAGAATGGCAACTTCACAGAGATCTTGTCCATAAGATAACAGAAATGGAGGTAATTCTGAAATAGATCTGATGGTGTCCAACAGTAATCATCAGGTTCTTCAGTTTTACAGTTGCTTTAAACTCCCAGTCATTGGGAATAGATGCCTAATCTCACTTATGGCCCAGCTGTTCTTCAGAACCACAAGTACCATTCATTGCAATGCTTTCCCTTTTCCCAGTAAGGTCACGGTGCACATTACTCAGAACTGGCAATAAAAATAGGCATTTCCGGTGTTTGTGGGATTTTTTTACATCAAGGTACAATTTTTCATCTGACTCCACAGAAACTGAAGGTGGCTGCCTGGTTGCTGGATAGTCACAAATACTGCAACTAGGTAGGTAGGCTCCTTGCAACAAAGAAATCAGTTTTTTTTGAACAAATCATTTACAATGCTTTGGGATCTACCTGGTTGTGAAGCTCCTCTAGGTATTAGTACTAGTGTGCAACACCGCCCCCTGTTCGTGCGCACGCAGGGACTGTCAATCTACCTGGTTGGAAAAGATACGCCACGTCAGAAACAGCGGTCTGATTACCACTGCTTCTTTACTCTCAGGTGCAGACTTACTTGTGTGTTCCTGCAGCCAAAGGCGCTCTGAAAGTGCCATTGCAGCTTCATAAATGGAGACCAATGCATTAAAGGGACAGTCTACTTGAAAATGTTGTTTTAAAAGATAGATATTCCCTTTATTACCCATTCCCCAGTTTTGCACAACCAACACAGTTATAATAATACACTTTTTACCTCTGTGATTACCTTGTATCTAAGGCTCTGCAGACTGCCCCAATCTCAGTTCTTTTGACAGACTTGCATTTTAGCCAATGAGTGCTGACTCATAAATAACTCCATGGGAGTGAGCAGAATGTTAAATATATGGCACACATGCATTAGCATTGTATAGCTGTGAAAAACTGTCAAAATTCACTAAAATAACAGGCGGCCTGTGCTTAGAAATTAGCATATGAGCCTACCTAGGTTTAGCTTTCTGCAAAGAATGTCAAGAGAACAAAGCAAATTTGATGATAAAAGTAAATTGGAAAGTTGTTTAAAATTGCATGCCCTATCTGAATCATGAAACATTAATTTTGATTAGACTGTCTCTTTTAAAGTCAGCTTCAGATCAGCAATGTACTACTGGGAGCAAGCTGAACACTACTGGTAAGCCAACGATGTGGCATATGTGTGTAGCCACCAATCACCAGTTAGCTCCTAGTAGTGCACCTTCCTAGGTATGTTTTTTTAACAAAAGATGACAAGACTACAAAGTATATTTGATAAAAGAAGTAAACAGAAATGTTTCTTAAAATTGCGTGCTCTATCTGAATCATGAAACCTAAAAATGTTATTTTCTGATTCAGACAGAGCATGCAAATTTAAAAAAAAAAAAAAAAGTTTTTAATTTACTTCTGTTATCAAATTTGCTTTGTTCCTGTGGTATTCTTTGTTGAAGAAACCATACCTACGCAGGCGGTAGGAGCACTGCATGGCAGGAAATAGTATAATATTCTTGCAAAACTGCTGCTCTATAGTGCAAAAGATATCAAGAGAACAAAGAGAAAAAAATACCCCTAACAATTTGATAACACAAGTAAATTAGAAAGTTGTTTAGAATTGTTTGCTGTATCGGAATCATGAAATAACATTTTGGTGTTTCATGACCTTTAAAGGGACACTGAACCCAAAAAAAAATATTTCGTGATTCAGATAGAGCATGACATTTTAAGCAACTTTCTAATTTACTCCTATTATCAAATGTTCTTCTTTCTCTTGGTATCTTTATTTGAAATGCAAGATTGTAAGTTTAGATGCCGGCCCATTTTTGGTGAACAACCTGGGTTGTCCTTGCTGATTGGTGGATGAAAGTTCTGAACCAAAAAAAAGCTTAGATGCCTTCTTTTTCAAATAAAGATAGCAAGAGAACGAATAAACACTGATAAAAGGAGTAAATTAGAAAGTGGCTTAAAATTGCATGCTCTATCTGAATCACAGAAGAAAAAAATTGGGTTCAGTGTCGCTTTAAGGTTATTCACTACCTTATTCTGCTCTTCACCCTGTCTATATTAGACATTACTTACATCTGTGTTGGTGGACAAGGATACTTCCTCAAATATGATCACTGAAAGTCGTTTTCTTCTGGACAGGCACAGCCATTACAAACAACAAATCACAATACATTTCAAATGATCATATTTTATATCCAAACAAGTTAAAAAAAATGACATTAATATCCATTAAAACAAACTGAAATATAAAGGTCCAGCCCTTGACCATGGTCAGTGACACTCACTGACACTTCTCTAGTGCACTGAAGATAGAATGGTTCTCTAGTGAAACATGTGCACGACAAAAGTGACAGAAGCAGATGCAAATATGTGTGAACAAACTGTGGGTGGAGAGTAGGAAACATAAGCACGTAAGGAGGAGAACAGTATGAGAGGAATAAAGGTGATATGAGTAGGGTTGCCAGCTCTCCTCAACAACAATACAACCTGTGGGTTATTTGACATAGGTGGTAAGTTACACAATGGCTCCTGCCCAAAGCTCTACCGTAGACTCCACCCTTAGTAACTTTACGTATTTTTCACTATTGAGCAGCGATTTGTTTACATTTGGCTGTGAGTAACATACAAACAGGGCCGGCTCAACCATGGGACCAAGTGGGACCAACGGACCCGGGCAGCACTTGACAAGGGGCAACATTTCAGTAACTGAGTCTGTCACTGTCAGACCCAGACCACTCTTGTCCTCTGTCTCTGTGGGGGAACTCACAGACTGCCAGTAGCATAACCTCATCTTGCACAAAGAAAAGGTCAGGGGAAATATTTAAGGAGAGACAAGAGCATCTCTTCCCTAAATTCCTTCCCACTTATTGCACAACTGTACATAACCCTCCCTTAATTGCCAGTAGCATACCCAGAGCAAAAATGTTACCCCAGTGGCGACATGTAATACACACAAAGAGCTTTAACGCCTCCTATGACTGCCAGTAACACTGGAGATAGTGCTTTTTTACCTTTCTTGGCTGCTAGTAAAAATTGGTAACACAACAAGGCATAGGAGGCCTTTATAATTTAGTTGCCACTCAGATGAATATTAAAAAGAGGATATATAAGTTTCCATTTGTTTTGCATATATTTTATTGGGCAGCCTGCTAAAATACCGGACTGTCCAGTTGAATACTGAACACCTGGTAACCTAGATATTAGAGGTGTGAGTTTGGCTACATTTATCCCTGTGGAGTCATTAGGCAGAGATTTGTTGGGCCATCCCATACCCTGTATATAAGGTGTTTATACTTGAATAAAATGGGTGCTTACTTGGCACTCACAGAAAGCCAGGTTTATCTACACTTACTCAAGCAGCCAACCCCAGAAAAGCCTGGGAGCACATTCTAGTAGGGGGCTTAGCGCTATTGTCTTGCTACTAAAAAGGTTTTGGTTTCAGCGGTCACACTCCTGCTGATCCATTTACCTCTTTGCAAGTTTGGCGATTTGAAGCATTTGTTACAGCATATCTGCTTTTGTACCCTTACATTGTGGTGTTATCAAGGCTTATGTGATGCTTTTATATATTTTAAAATAAATTTGTATCCAAGTTTGGCCTAGTGTACTGTTTTCCCATCAGTATAAAGTGGGAGTGCGCATATCCTTGAGCTTAGTGGAAAGCTCCAACAAATGTGAGTAGTCATTTGTTACAAAACAACTACTTCCTCAAAGTGCCATTACAGATTCACACTATGTTGCAATTTTCTGTTTCCTTTTTTATGGGATCTCACTGAGGAATGCTAACAAGCTGAAAAACTCATCCAGAGGACACAGACATATCCTTGATTCAGAACTTTATTTGGTTTTCCTTTTATGATTTTTGTTATCACATTTATTTCACATTTTTTTCTTTGTGATATTCGGTATATTTATTGTAACATTCTAGTAGGGACATAATATAAATAAATATCAAACACACAGGATAGCCAGTACTTAGATGCATATTGTTAGATTATAAGCATAAACTGAACGATCAGTTAGAGCATTTGGCCAAACGGTGATAGGCACAGGTGCCATGTCAAAGCCTCTGGGTTCCCAACCTTCATACAATACATACTAGTCCTCAACTAAACAAACTGAAATACAAACAAAAGGTGTTACAGCTGTTTGTAAAAAAAAGAAATGGACGGCATTCTCAAATATGAGTAGGTTTACATCACACGCCACTGGCAAAACTCACAGCTTTGTGTGCTCACCAGACAATCACTGAAAGAGGGGTTTATACCCAGTGACTTAGGTTGTTAATGTCATACAACCTGGGTGGAAAATCCAATTACAAATATCAAATATAACACCCAGGAAAAACAGCACTCACATATATATATATATATATATATATATATATATATATATATATATATATATATACATACACACACAGTCTTCTCAGCAGCAACAATACCAACATGGAGCCACCTAATCTAGGCGCAGCACTCACCACCAATGTCATCGGAAAAGATACACATAGAATCACTGAACACCCAGCACCAGAGCAGGTAGATCTACCTGACCATTAAGAATGCCAATTAGAATTGTGCAAGACTGAAAGGCCAAGGGACTAATGGTGGTTGGTGGCCCCAGCATAACAGTGCTGCAGCTAAGCAAACATACTGTCCCACTCATTCTGTACACTGGCTCCTCAGAACTCTTGTGCATTAATCTCCAATCTACAGGACGGGCAGTTGCTACTTCAGTCAACCAAATCTTCACCTGGGACAGCAACACTGAAGGACCAGGGAATGTGCTGAAGATGTGCTGCTTCTTTGATGTTGCAAATGAACTGACAATGTCCCACTCAGCTGAGTCCCTTACCATCCTCCACCCATAACAATTGAACTCTTTTATTTAACCCATGGTGAAAAACCCTTGCACTCAAGGCCTTTGCTAGAAGCTTCCCCCTTATGCAACAGAAAATTGAAAATAGTTTGTGAATTCAAATTAGTTTTAGTGATATAAGGATGAAATGTTTAAGATACAAGTCTAAATAATGAGACAAAAAAAATAATAAACTCTAGATTTCAAGATGTGGAACATGTAAAACTATTTGCTGCTATGCAGTCTATAACAAGTGGCAATGATGGAGTTAACTGGGAATCAATACAGTGTTAATAAGTCGTTAGTTCAGTGTTGTAGCAGCTCCTGATAATACAGTTCAGACTGAAACATGAGAACTGTCTCACCTGACTTCATTACGGTAACTAAGTGGTTCAGTTTTGCATCCTGTCTGGAACTAACCAAGATTGTGGGACTTGTGGTTTCTCTACCTTTGTTTTTATTAAAGGGACACTGAAACCAAATTTTTTCTTTCGTGATTCAGATAGAGCATGCAATTTTAAGCAACTTTCTAATTTACTCCAATTATCAATTTTTCTTCGTTCTCTTGCTATCTTTATTTGAAAAAGAAGGCATCTAAGCTTTTTTTTGGGTCCAGAACTTTGGATAGCACTTTTTTATTGGTCAATTAATTTATCCACCAATCAGCAAGGACAACCCAGGTTGTTCACCAAAAATGGGCCGGCATCTAAACTTACATTCTTGCATTTAAAATAGAGATACCAAGAGAATGAAGAAAATTTGATAATAGGAGTAAATTAGAATGTTGCTTAAAATGTCATGCTCTATCTTAATCACGGAAGAAAAAAATTGCGTTCAATGTCCCTTTAAGGTAAAATAGTGATTCAGCTCCTCAAATGTAATACAAAGAGTGACATGTATACTGACCAATCAGACCAATCAGTGATTTGTATCCTAGCTCCCAGGGACTATACATTTCCTGAAGTTCTACAGCAACAGAAATATCCAGCAATGTAATATAAAGGGGCAGTGAAGTAAAAATTAAACTTTTATTTTACAGATAAAACATGGAATTTTAAACAGCTTTCCATTATATTTCTGTTTTTAAATGTGCTTTGTTCTTTTAGTATCCTGTGTTGAAATGTGTTCTTCTGTAGGGTTAGGATCATAAATGCACTACTGCAAGCTAGCTGGTGATTGGTGGCTGCACGTGCTTCTTGTCATTATATCATCTGATGTGTTAGCTAGCTAACCGTATTGTATTGCAGCATCAGAGCCTACTCTTCAACAAAGGATACAAAAAGAACAAAGCTAATTTGCTAAAAGAAGTAAATTGGGAAGCTGTTTAAAATTGTATGCTCAATATGAACGATACACGCTTAATTTTGACTTTACTGTCTCTTTAAGCTGGGAGACCATAGGCAGCTAACCACTGTTGAAAATGCAGATTCATTCTGGGGTGTGAAAGAAAAATAGTTTGAGAACCACAGCTGATTGCAATTACAGAATGATTGTAAGAGAGTCGAGTGTCATTTAGGGGGAAGAGCATTTCAGCCAAGTTCATCACAGTAGTACAATCTACCGCACATTAGCAAAATGCGTATCGGCTGTAAAGTTACTTATAGTAGAAATCTCTAATTTGAGGTAAAGTAACTTCATCTTAAAACAATATGAACCCAAATGTTTTCTTTAATGATTCAGATAGAGCAGCGATTTTAAGCAACTTTCTAATTTACTCCTATTATCAATTTTTTTTCATTCTCTTGGCATGCTTTGTTGAATGAGCAGCAATGCACTACTGGTTTCTAACTGAACACATGGGTGAGCCAATGACAATCAGTATATATTTGCAGCTACCAATCGGCAGCGAGAACCTAGGTTCTTTGCTGCTCCTGAGCTTTCCTAGATAAATCTTTCAGCAAAGGATAACAAGAGAAGGAAGCAAATTAAATAATAGAAGTACATTGGAAAGTTGTTTAAAATTGTGTTCTCTATATGAATCATGAAATAAAAATGTTGGGTTTCATGTCCTTTAAGTATTTTTTAAACACTGTAGACTCACCAAATTATAATGGCATCAGTAGCTGAAGTAAACAGATTTCTCATGCTTTGATGCCCTTCCATTATGTGTTGCATGAAATTATGTCTGGAATCAAGGAAAACATTAATATAACTGTGCAGATTTCAAATTTCACAAGCCCCTCACCCCTACAACCAATATACTTGTACCTATACTGGTTAAAATCTTGTGTTGTGTAAACATTCAGCTTGTCCAAGACATTCTGTAACTCTCCTTCAAAATGTTGCATATTGTCTATACCAGCTACAAAAGTAGAAGGAATTGATTAGAGCAGTGGACACACATAGTTACACGTAGCCCCAACTACCCACGATTAGGAACCAGTGTTCCCTCTAAGGTCAGTTTTGTGAGTGGTCCAGCAGGGTAACAGTTAATAAAGGAACCACACCTTGCAATCTGCATTGTGTAGTGTTTGCTAATTGCTCTAATTGTTTCATTGCCGCTCACAAAACTGGTCTTAGAGGGAACACTGTTAGGGACATAATATAAAGATAATCTTACCAGGGTTTTCAAGTAGTATTATATAGATGTAACCCTTTAACAAGAGACCGTGCTATTTCAGGAGGCCTGCAGGAGGGAAAGAGGTCATTAGGGGCTGAAAAACCCTTAACAACCAGCGACATACAGGGTACGTCATGGTTGTTAAGAGATTAATAAAGTAACAATTTTAAATAGTTTTAAAACATTTACTTTTCTTGTAGGTATTTTGCAATTCAGTGCTTAATTGCTGATATATACAGTACAATGTGTATATATATATATATATATATATATATATATATATATATATATATAAATAACTTTAACTCCTTAAAGGGACAGTCTACACCAAAAATTTTCTTATTTAAAAAAATAGATAATCCCTTTATTACCCATTCCCCGTTTTTGCATAACCAACACAGTTATATTAATATACTTTTTACCTCTTTGATTACCTTGTATCTAAGCCTTTGCAGACAGCCTACTTATCTAAGTGCCTTTGACAGACATGCAGTGTAGTCAATCAGTGAAGACTCATAAATAACTTCACGGGAGTGAGCACAATGTTATCTATATGACACATGTGAACTAGCACAGTCTAACTGTGAAAAACATTCAAAATGCTCTGAGCTAGGAGGCGGTTTTCAACTGTTTAGAAATCAGTTTGAGCGTAGCTAGGTTTAGCTTTTCAAAAATACCACCAAGGGAACAAAGCAAATTTGATGATAAAAGTAAATTGGAAAGTTGTTTAAAATTGCAAGCCCTATCTGAATCATGAAAGTTTAGTTTTGACTTTACTGTCCCTTTAAGTACTAAAAAAAAAAACAGAAAACCATGACATAGCTATGTGCTGCAGCCCTCTTTGGCAGTCAGTAAATTTATTCTGATATTACTGTCTGTTTACTGTCTAGCAAGGATTATCTATGATCCTGTCAAGCTATTCATACTACATATTAGGTGTTTGTAAGCGTTTGTTTACCAACCTGTGCCCTCATGTTGCCATTTTGGAAGAGAAATGATTTTGTACACTTTACTGAACAAACAAACTGTGAATACACCTTCTTTTCCTCGTGCACATAAATGCTCTCTTTGTCTTCTGTACAAGATACGTGTCAGCCGCACAATGTTCTGTCTAGTTTGTTTTTTTTACATTTTCTGAGCTGCTTCTAAGTTGTGTGTTTGTTGACTGTAGTTGTCAAGTTTCTATAGACCGGTGTTTTAGAAAATATCTGTCTTAATCGATTGTCTTGTGCTGCTATAAAAATAGAATAATTAAGAAAATCCTTATTTGTTACTATAAATGAAATGCTGTCCTGCACTACTTTGCAGATATATGTAAAATGACTTTCATAAAAAAAGCAAATCAAGTTGCAAATATTTGAATTACCCTGTTAGACAAGAAAGTCATTGTTCGGACATTTATAAATAACTAGAAGGGATCATACCTAAGAAACAAAAACAGCAAACATAAAAATATTTTTATGTGAAAAAAGTTAGAGAAAATTTGGTTTAAATAACGCTGAAACTACCAGGAAATATACGTTTGTTTAAAAACTGGTCCTGGGGCACTCATAGCTTCTTGGACAGCTTCCCCCAGTATTGCTGGAGAAGGGAAAGCCTTCATTAGCATGAAAATAAAAAGTAGGATTGTTCAGCACAAGAACAACATTTTTCAAGTTAAAAAAAAAATCTTATTAGAATGAAAAAATGCAAATCCCTTTAGACAAAACACACCTCCAACCACCCCTCTA
Source organism: Bombina bombina (assembly GCF_027579735.1). Lineage (NCBI taxonomy): Eukaryota > Metazoa > Chordata > Amphibia > Anura > Bombinatoridae > Bombina > Bombina bombina. The sequence goes on from NC_069507.1 coordinate 211,187,386, forward strand.
CTTACTAGAGGCTAAACTCATTCTTTTCTTTGTCGCTAAAAGGAACATTTTAAAACGTATTACAGATACTTCATTTTCCTAAAACAGATGTTTGTGAGCAAAGAGCTGAGGAAACTGTCCTTATCAGACAGTGAACTGCTCCTAAGGAAAAGTTGTGTATAAACGCAAAGGGACAGGCAACACCAGAATTGTTGTTGTTTAAAAGATAGATAATCCCTTTATTACCCATTCCCCACTTTTGCATAACCAACACAGTTATAATAATATACTTTTTACCTCTGTGATTACCTTGTATCTAAGTCTCTGCAAACTGCCCCCTTATCTCAGTTCTTTTGACAGACTTGCATTTTAACCAATCAGTGCTCACTCCTAGGTAACTTCACGTGCGTGAGCTCAATGTTATCTATATGAAACATATGAACAAACACCCTTTAGTGGTGAAAAACTGTCAAAATGCATTTAGATTAGAGGCGGCCTTCAAGGTCTAAGAAATTAGCATATAAACCTCCTAGGTTTAGCTTTCAATTAAGAATACCAGAGAACAAACAAAATGGGTGATAAAAGTAAATTGGAAAGTTGTTTAAAATTACATGCCCTATTTGAATCATGAAAGTTTTTTTTAGACTTAACTGTCCCTTTAAGTTGTGGGGCAGAAGATCATTTCAGTAAATGTATATTCTTAATGACATCTTTAAAGGTACAGTTTACCTTAAAATTTTCTCCCCTTTAATCTGTCCCCAATTATACATTTTACCTGCTGTGTATTCCATTGTTTACAAATAGCTCCATTACCTTTATATCAGCATATGGAATAGTTGATTTTGCCTGTAATATCCCTCCCTACCTATGCTAAAAGTTTCCATACTTAAGTATGGACTATAGAAAAGTTGTACGAATATTACAATACACTAAAAAGCGCCCCACACTAAAAGGATATATGATGTGTAATTAACATCCAAAAGATATTCCAAAGATTCTTTTCACAAAGAAGGGGTTGCTGCCACCACTGATACACGGTTCTGGAACCGGATGAACTACAGAAAAAAGAAAAGAACAGAAGCAGGGTGCATCCCCTCTAAGTGTAATATGTAAGTTACAAACAGATTTTATTATAAAATACAATTTCACACTCACAAAATCAAACCTCAAACGTGTGAGGTATGTTAAAAGCACTGGGAGAACAGCTCATGGGTCTCTCAAGGCAAATATGCTGCAGTGTCTCAAATACAGTTTACTCTGTCTGGAAGTCCGGTTTAAAATCCACACTGTTGGTTTAGTGATCTCCAATCACAGTTCCCAATATTATCCCCAGAAGGATTAAAATGTTCCTTGTAAATATAGCATACAATTAAAAGAAAAGCAAAGTAAAGTTGCGTATAGCTACCACCACGCTTAGTCCTCAAACAGCTGTAGCGCAAGTACAAAGCCGGCTTGCTTGCGAGTGCTGAAACGGATGACGTGGTGACGTGATGCGGTGGGCGTGGCCTTACGCGTTTCGTAGGGATTCTCCCTACTTCGTCAGAGGCTGCCCACTGAAACCACCAATGCATCTTAAATAGCGGTACCTAAGGCCATCCTTTCTTTGGAAGTGCTCTCGGATACATCTGTGTGTACATTTTGCCCTTAACAAATATGGCCTCAGATGTATCCGAGAGCACTTCCAAACAAAGGATGGCCTTAGGTACCGCTATTTAAGATGCATTGGTGGTTTCAGTGGGCAGCCGGCTTTGTACTTGCGCTACAGCTGTTTGAGGACTGAGCGTGGTGGTAGCTATACGCAACTATTTTTTTTTAATCCTTCTGGGGATAATATTGGGATTTGAGGAGCCTCTGGGAACTGTGATTGGAGATCACTAAACCAACAGTGGGGATTTTAAACCGGACTTCCAGACCAAGTGAGCTGTATTTGAGACACTGCAGCATATTTGCCTTGAGAGACCCATGAGCTGTTCTCCCAGTGCTTTTAACATACCTCACACGTTTGAGGTTGGATTTTGTGAGTGTGAAATTGTATTTTATAATAAAATCTGTTTGTAACTTACATATTACACTTAGAGGGGATGCGCCCTGCTTCTGTTCTTTTCTTTTTTCTATAGAAAAGTTGTGTAAACATAGTCAGCAGAAGAAATTACACTCCCAGTTGAAGGTAAAAGAGATAAGTAATAAAATGTTAATTTTAAATTGTTTTCTAAGTACTGGGCTTGGGTATACAGACGGGGATAGTATAAAGAAGCATGTGTGTGTACAGAAAGTGATAAAATAAGGAAATCTGATTTCCTTGCAAGCTTTACCCATTTAAGGAGTTGTGGTTTAAAAAACACAACAGCAACTATTTCATATACAAAAATAAACATAAAACCATCTCTTAAACATGTTATACTCTGGAGCTGGTATAACAAGTCATTGGAAACACATTAAGGGAAACAATTTTACAGTACACTGTCCCTTTAAGGCATCTGCATTATTATGTAAAGATACTGAATAAGGTCAAGGGCACATACTATAATGTCATTAATACAATGGGATTGGTGTATATATATTATATTCTTATCCAGGCACTACAAACAGTTCTGATTTTTCTATGCCCTGGAAACGCAGAAGACATTTGTAACAAATGTTTTAAAACTGCAGAAAAAAATTGGGAGCCTCACTTTCTCTGCTCATTTTGCTATTTAAAATGTGAATTAAAGGGACATTACACTGTTAGGCACTACTACAAAAGCATGATGCTATTGTTTTTCTGCATGTTTGCAATTCTCTTCAAAGCTCTTATTTAAACCCTACAGCTGGACAAGCTACTTATCTTCATAAAGGGCACCACCATCTTGAAACGTAGGTACTGTAGCACTCAGAAGCAATGCACATTCACAGATCAGTGACAACTGGAGAACTCTTAACCATCCTGGATATGGCTGGATTGTCACAGGTTAGGAGGTGTCTGCTCTGCCCCCCTGCATCTCCCCCAGTCAGGGCAAATGTCTTGGTTTCTATAAAATGCCCAAATCTGCGCCCCCCCCCACACACACACACACTATATGTCCCTGCCTTAATAAAGAAGATTGGTTTTATTCTATCAACTACTATTGTGCATATCTGTTTGACATTATTTAGTCTAGTGGGACCAAACAGGGACTGTAGTGCCCGTATTGGGTGAGAAAAAGGCTCTTTTGTTCATAATATTTCTCTCATAAAAGGCTTATAATTAATAAAGGTGTGTGAGAGCTTTAGTAAATCAGCTGCACAAAATATTTCATGAACTAGTGAAACTGCAGAAGCAGGAGAGAATATTTATACATTTAACAAACAGTGAAGCGGATAAGATAAACACAGCTCAATAGGATTTTCAAAGGGTGTGTCCCATGTGAATGTTACCCACAGTTTTATTTTACAACATTTATTTTGTACGCAGATATCTTGCAGTGCAGGGATATGAAGTATGCAGGACGTATTTCTGCATTTCTAGGAGGAGTGGAAAATAAGCACAGTTTACAGAATTCAATTACAGTAAGAGCAGGTAAAATATATACATTGCATTTGTGTTGTGCTTAATAAAATAATTGCATTACAGACTGAATTCTTAGTTTAATGGAACATAAAAGTGTAAAAGGAAAATGTTTAAAATGTGTTCTTTACAGTATATACAAATAATGAAATGCTCTTTGTGTTTAACCCCTCTAAGGCATTAAAGGGACATCAAACACAACATTTTTCTTTTACAATTCAGATAGAGTGTGTCGTTTTAAACAACTTTCCAATTTATTTATAGCATTACATTTTCTCTATTCTCTAAATATCCTTTGTTGAAGGAGCCGCAATGCTCTACTGGGTGCTAGCTGCATACATCGGGTGAGCCAATGAAAACAGGGAAACCTGTGAACCCACCAATCAGCAGCTAGTTCACAGTAGTGCATTGCTGCTCTTGAGCCTACCTAGGTAGGATTTTCAACAAAGTATGCAAAGAGAAAGAAGAAAATTAGATAATCAAAGTAATTTGGATAGTTATTTAAAACTGAATGCTGCATCTGAATCATGAAATAAATATTTAGGGTTTCATGTCCCATTAAACACATTAATAAAGTCAGCTCTGGTGCAGCAATGCACTACTAGTATGTAACTGAGAACTCCTGATGAGCCAATGGCAAGAGACATATATGTGCACCCACCTATCACCAGCTAGCTCCCAGTAGTGTACTGCTGCTTCTGTTGTACTTTTCTTTAAAGGATACTAAGAAAATAAAGTAAATAAAAACTTACTTAAAATTGCATGCTCTGTCTGAACCATGAAAGTTTAATATCCCTTAACCACTAGTTCCAGCCATTAGGACGTTCCATGCTGTCCTAACTGCGCTGGGCTTTAGCGCCGTTAGGACAGCATGGAACATATGGCGTTTGGCTGTAATGAAGCGATAGCGGCTGGATAAATGTGATCGTGGTCTGGAGGGCGTGCCTAGCATCAAAGACCCTCCCACAACCTGATCTCATCATTGAATATCACATGAACCATTGCGTGATATCACTTTTTACTTATTTGTTTGCATCGGAACTTTGTTCCAATGTAAACAAATACGTCCGGATGGGAAGGGGTTAATTATTCTCTTTGCTTTGTATAATTGGTGTGTGAGTTTCTTTTCTTGTCTGCAAAATCCTTTGTCCAATGCCTAAACACTTTGGGCCATATTGATAGTAGACGTGAATAATACTACGTTTCTGATCTTTTGAATGAGGGGATTGTAGTTCCCTTCTGATTAATTGTTTCATGTTTTATTTTTTAGCATTTATGTGAATTTCTCTCTGTAACTAATTCTTTGTTGTCTCTGACCTTTTACATCTAATGGACAGAATAAAGACTCAAATTAAAAACAATGTCAAGTATAAAACATCATTAGTAACAGGGTTTGATATTGCAATTTCCATTCCTTGGGGAAGGAACTGTAGCTACTAACTGTGCAATTTTAAAAGGACACGTTATTCAGAGGTTCATGCAGTGCGTAATCCATACTTTTAGACGTCCAGACAGTTCTAAATTGATTCTTTCTGGAATTAATGACATCTGGACAGATTGGTCAAGCTTATCTATGACACAACTTGCTTTAGTTGTGAGAAGTATTGGTTATCTTAGGACCTACATTTCTTATTAACCTACAATTTGGGATGGAAAAATCTGGCAAAATTCAAATGAAAAAAACAAACAAAAAACCTTATCATTTTTATTCTTTACTTATCATGAACATTTAATCATATCCAAAACACAAATGCTGATGGCAGAATTTGGGTTCAAACTTATTTTAGCTCTCCCTTAAAGGGAAATTAAACCCATTTTTTTTTTCTTTCAGGATTGAGAAAGAAAGTACAAGTTTAAACAACTTTTCCATTTGATTACATTTTCAAATTTGCTTTATTCTCTTGATATAATTTGCTGAAGGAGTAGCTATGCACTACTACTAAGAGCTATCTGAACACATCTAGTCAGCCAATCACAAGAGACAAATGTGTGCAGGCACCAATCACCAACTAGCTCCCACTAGTATAGGATATGTACATATTATTTTTCAAGAATGGATACCAAGAGAACAAATATATATATATATTATATATATATATATACATGATTATTATTAACAGTTATTTGTAGAGTGCCAACAGATTCTGTAGCGCTAATACATTTATAATATAGGGCTCAAAATTTCCACTAGCCCACTAGCCATTGGCGAGGGGAAATTTAATGGTGGCGAGTGAAAGTTAGTTAGTGAATGTTGAATCTGAAGTCTGGTGGCATGTTGTAAGTAGTAAAGTTGGCACCTTGTATTTGCACAATGTACATTCCTATTGCAGCACGTATATGTGGGCTATGTGCTAAAAATATTATCTAAAGGGATATTATATATCCATGAAAGTGCAAGGATATGATATTACTCTAGGGATGTAGAGACTCCATTAGTGCTTAGACTGTTACTTCTGAGAGGGTAAACTGGGCAGAAAGAGATTGCAGTGGAAAAGTGAAAGTGGAGAAGGTAAAGAGACAATGGAGAAATGGAGATACGAGAAAGGGAAAGAAAGAGCGTAAAGAGAAGATATGGCCTGCGAGAGAAGGGAGAGGGTATAAAGAGAGAATTAAAGAGAGTCAGGCAAAATAGCTAAGAGCGAGAAGATAGAGGTGATAATTATTTAATAAAAATGTCAGGTCTGATATGACCTTCCATGACGTTCAGCAACTTAATTTTTCTATCCAACTGTTGACTTCCCCATAACCGCTAGTTTATGTCCCTAACTGCTATGAACTTATTTTTGTTAATGTATTACTGTATGTAGCATTATTTAATTTGTTATTGTATAAAATAAACACAATATTACAAAATGGTTCACAATGGCTTAACATATGCAAAGAGGGGGTAAAGTAGTGGGTGAGGGTGGGATTAGAAGTGGCGAGTATCATTTTGTCCTGGCTAGTAGCTTACGACTTGAAATTTTGAGCCCTGCGGATATATATATATATATATATATATATATATAGAGAGAGAGAGAGAGAGAGAGAGAGAGTTGAGAGAGAGAGAGTTGAGAGAGAGAGAGTTGAGAGAGAGAGAGTTGAGAGAGAGAGAGAGAGTTGAGAGAGAGAGAGTTGAGAGAGAGAGAGAGTTGAGAGAGAGAGAGTTGAGAGAGAGAGAGTTGAGAGAGAGAGTTGAGAGAGAGTTGAGAGAGAGAGAGAGTTGAGAGAGAGAGTTGAGAGAGAGAGAGTTGAGAGAGAGAGAGTTGAGAGAGAGAGAGTTGAGAGAGAGAGAGTTGAGAGAGAGAGAGTTGAGAGAGAGAGAGAGAGAGAGAGAGAGACACGCAAACACAAAGATACATATAATTATACAACTACACACATGTTGGAAATTAATGTCTTTTTAAACTTTCACTGCATGTTTTCAGAAGTAAGGAATATCAAGCCGAGGAAAATAGCTCATATCACCGCATATCTTCATGCCTATTTGTTAAGAATTCTCGCCCATATTGTTCGTCATCCACATAGGGTTACTACCTCTGCCCTGTTTTCTTGGACAATTATGAGTTACACATGCTGCAGGGTGTGCAGAAGGGAACATGAATAGCGCCCCTGGACAGCACTATACATGTTCCTCCCTGCATACCCTGCAGTGTGTGTAACTCATAAATGTCCAGGAAAACGTAGCTGAGGTGGCAACCCTACATCTACATATTTTCAGGCTTATTAAAACAATATTACACAGAATATGACCTTTAATTGCTGTTGCTGGGTGCTCTGATAAAGCAGAGGGCTATAAAACACTTGTGCAATTGTTTTGACTCTTTTTATCCGATTGCTTACAATGGAGTTTGCCAGAAGGCAGATGGGGAACTTTTGTTGTATGATGTGGCACAAATTAGCAGTTTCACACAATATACAGTATGGCTGGTGGAGATGTGGAGAGTGCAAAAGCATGTTGTATTCTGCAACAATCTGTGCCCTTGGTAAAGTGCGGTGAATAAGACAAAATACCCCTGTTATTTTTGCTGCTTTGCGTGATTTTGTTTAAATGGGTGCCTGGATTTCAAACTTGTTTGACGATATGCTTGATGTTGAATAGCGCTGGATTTAACATGGGGTGGAACGACTATTGGTGCAGCAGGTGCAGGGGAAATAGAACCCAAGCACAGAGGGAGGGGGGAGGCAGTCAGTCTATATATACTCACATCATTATACAGTGCAGTGTGTTCACTATTACAGCACAGCATATGTATCAAATTATACATATTTACCATATTGTACGGAGCAGTCTGCTCATCAGTGTATAGAAACTCACATTATTACACTACACAGTGTGCTCACTTATCAGAAAAGGTGTGAGACTGTATGTGTACAGAGACACACACACACAATCTATTGACTGGGGCGCTCAAAAGCTGAATTAGTGTAGTAGTGATAAGAAATAAATAAATATAAATTTTAATAAATCTATCAATGCAAGTATAAACTAATATAGAAGGATATAGAAAATGTACAAAAAATGTGTAGAACAAATAATATCTTTATTTATGTTTTATCACTACTACACTAATTCAGCTTTTGAGTGCCCCAGTCAATAGATTGTGTGTGTGTGTCTGTGTTCACATACTCACAGTCTTACACCTTTTCTGATCTGTCCATAGTGAGAAGTTTGTGGGGAAAGTCTCTATCCCGGTGGCTTTTTTGTGTAGGATCTCTTTAATAGCGCAATACATCTGACATTCTTTGCCTGTTCCACAGTGTGCTCACTGGCAGTGTATAAATACTCAGTATCATTATAAAGTGCTGCATGCTCATTATCAGTGTGCGTGTGGTATGATGTGTGTGTGGTGTAGTATGGTCTGTGTGTGTGTGTGGAATGGTGTGGTGTGTGTGTGGTATGGTGTGGTATAAGTGTGTGTGTGTGTGTGTGTGTGTGTGTGGTGTGGTATGGTGTGTGTGGTGTGTGGTGTGGTGTATGGTATGTGGTGTGTGTGTGGGGTATGCTGTGTGTGTGTGTGGTGGGTGTGTATTTGTGTGTATGGTGTGTGGTTTGTGTGTGGTGGGTGTGTGTGTGGTATGGTGTGTGGTATGGTGTGTGTAGTGTCTGTGGTGGGTGTGGTGTGGTGTGTGTGTGTGTGTGTGGTGAGGTGTGTGTGTGTGGTATGGTGTGTGGTGTGGTATAGTGTGTGTGTGGTGGAGGTGTGTGCGTGGTGTGTGTGCGGTGTGGTGTGTGTGTGTGGTATGGTGTATGTGGTTTGTTTGTGGTGTGTGTGTGGTGTGTGTGGTATGGTGTGTGGTGTATGTGTGTGTGTGTGGTGTGTGTGTGGTATGGTCTGTGTGTGGTGTGTGTGGGTGTGGTGTGGTGTGCGTGTGTGTGTGGTGTGGGTGTTGTGTTGTGCGTGTGTATGGTGTGTGGGTGTGGTGTGTAGGGTTGCCACCCGTCTCTTAAAATACAGAACACTTACATGCTGCAGGGTGTGCAGGGAGGAATATGAATAGTTCTGTCCAGAAACACAATACATGTTCCTCCCTGCACACCCTGCAGCATATGTAACTCATAAGTGTCCAGGAAAACATGGCTGAGGTGGCAACCCTAGTGGTGTGTGTGGTGGGTGTGTATGTGTGGTGTGGTGTAGTGTGTGTAGTGCTTGTGTGTGTGGTATGGTGTGTGTGGTTTGTTTGTGGTGTGTGTGGTGTGGTATGGTGTGTGTAGTGTGGTGTGTGTGCGTAGTTTGTGTGTGGTGTGTGGTGTGTGGTGTGCGTGTGTGTATGGTGTGGTGTGTGTGTGGTGTGTAGGGTGTGTATGGTGTGTTGGTTATGTGGTGTATGTGTGGGTGGTGTGGTGTGTGTGGTGTGGTTTGTGTGTGTGGTGTGTGTGGGTGGTGTGGTGTGTGGGTGATGTGGTGTGGTATATGTGTGGTGTGTGTGTGGTGTAGTGTGTGTGGTGTGGTTTGTGTGTGGTGTGTGTGGGTGGTGTGGTGTGTGTGTTGTGTGGTTTGTGTGTTTGTGTGGTGTGGTTTGTGTGTGGTGTGGTATGGTGTGTGGGTGTGTGGTGTGTGTGGTGTGTATGGTGTGGTGTATGTGTGGTGTGTGGTGTGTGTGGTGTAGTGTGTGTGTGGTGTGGTGTGTGTGTGTTGTGTGTGTGTGTGGTGTAGTGTGTGTTGTGTGTGGTGTGGTGTGTGTGTGTGGTGTGGTTTGTGTGTGGTGTGTGTTTGTAGTGTGGTGTGTGTTGTGGTTTGGTGTGTTTGGGTGGTGTGTGTGTGGGTGGTGTGTTTGTGTGGTGTGGTTTGGTGTGTGTGGGTGGTGTGTGTGTGGGTGGTGTGTTTGTGTGGTGTGGTGTGGGTGGTGTGGTTTGGGGTGTGTGTGTGTGGTGTGTTTGTGTGGTGTGGTTTGTGTGTGGTGTGGGTGGTGTGGTTCATGTGTGATGTGTGTGGATGGTGTGGTGTGGGTGGTGTGTGTGGGTGGTGTGCTGTGGGTGGTGTGGTGTGTATGGTGTGTGTGTTGTGTGAGTGGTGTGGGTGGGTGTGTGTGGTGTGTATGTGTTGTCTGGGTGGTGGGTGTGGTGTGTATGTGTTGTGTGGGTGGTGTGTGTGTGGTGTGGTGTGTGTAGTGTGGTTTGGTGAGTGTGTGCACACACTCAAAATCATTATGGAGAGGTTACTATTGCTTATCACTGAGTTACTTTGGGGCGGAGCTAAAAAAAACTGTTTGCACCAGGGTCCTCTGTTGAGTAGGTCTGTTGCTGAGTATAACAATCTATATATTGATTGCATTGCAAGCATCAATAATGTAGAAGGTTACACTTATTAGCAATATCTGTCTTACTAATCCATCTTATGATTCCCCTGCTGTTTGTTCTGCTCATCAGTACCTGTTCTAAATCACAACCTAATAATATCCATGCACCAAATAAATGTTGCCAAAAGTGCATTAGAGAAAGAGCTGACAGGCAATTATTGCGTATGAACTAGCTCGGTGATGACGTTCTGCCTAACACATGGGGGCTATTAAACACACAAATAATTATATATAAAGTGGCACCAGGCTAGATTTAAGTACATGGCAGGGTACCCTCTATCTGCTGTTCTGTGGTCTGACAGGTTTCTATCAATAAATGCATGCGAGCGTACGAACCAATCAGCAGCTTAGTAAGCTTTCACATTGGCACCTTGCATTGCAGAATGCCTTGCAACAATTTGCTACTGAGTTTTATGTTTCTTAAAAAAAAAAAAGAAAGAAAACAGATTATAATGTTCCATGTAATTGACTTAGAAAAATTAGCACTGACGTATCAGATGGCTCACATTTTAACCCTTTTATTTACATTTTTTTTTTGTAAATTTTTGGTTCTTGCAGTAAAAATTGTATGGTGAGAATCACAGATGGAAGAATAATAAAAACAATTTCTCACATTAAAGGGATAGTCAAGTCAAAATTAAACTGTCATGATTCAGATAGGGCAGGCAATTTCAAGCAACTTTGTAATTTACTCCTATTTTCAATTTTTCTTTGTTCTCTGGAATGTAAGCTTAGGAGCCAGCCCATTTTTGGTATAGGACCCTGGGTAACGCTTGCTGATTGGTTACTACATTTAGACCCCAAACAGCAAGCGCTACCCAGGTGCTGAACAAAAAATGGGTCGGCTCCTAAACTTACATTCTTGCTTTTTCAAATAAAGAAACTATGAAAACAAAGAAAAATTGATAATAGGAGGAAAATAGAAAGTTGCTTAAAATTGCATGTTGTATCTGAATTATGAAAGTTTAATTTTGACTATCCCTAAATGGCCATGCAATCAAAATTAAACTTTCCTAATTCAGAGCATGCAGTTTTAAAAGGCTTTTTAATTTACTTCTTTTTGAGGATTTATTTCATTCTATTGGTATTTTTTTGTTGAGAAGCATACCTAGGTAGGCTCAGGGGCAGTAATGCATTAACAGGGAAGTAGCTGCTGATTGGTGGAATTACAATGACCTCAAAGGTATTTGCTGTGACATCATCAGATATGCAAATGATTGAACACTATGAAATGTTTTTTTAATATGCATATCCATAGTGAGATTATTTATAATAATGCTTTGTAATTGCCTGGGGGAATTGGAATCAAGGGCAGAACTACCATTGGTGCAGCAGATAGAGTGGCACCAGGTCCCAAGTGTGCAGAATGTGTACAATGCTAATGCAGGGGTGCCTTTTATTAATTTAGGCTGTAGCTCTATCTGTCTGTCTGTCTGTCTGTCTATCGGTCTGTCTATCTATCTACAGTATCTACTCATCTATCTATCTATCTATCTATCTATCTATCTATCTATCTATCTATCTATCTATCTATCTATCTTCTATCTCTTTCTATCCATCTGTCTGTCTATTTTTTATTTATCTATCTATCTACTCATCTGTCTGTCTGTTTGTCTGTCTATCTTTTATGTCCCTTTAAAATAAATTGTTATGTTGAATTATATAAAATACTGGATCTATATTGATCTATATAGAACCAAAGAATATCTGACTTATTTTAATTCATTTTGATTTCTACAAATAATCTAATGGTATATAGCATCTTCTGCATATTCCGTCTTGAATTTTGCACAAAAAGACATACTAAAAAGCCTTCAACATCCTAATGTACTAATATTGCTTATGGCTCTATAGCTAAGTTAACGAATAAAGAAATAAAAAGATACCCTGTCTGGTTCGTTCCTCTGTGTAATCTAAAAGGTGAACACACAACTCCATTAAAGGGATATGAAACCAAAAAAGGTTGGAATTCCCAAAAAATGTGAATGAAGCAAATTTAATAATAGAAGTAAATTAGAAACTTTTTTATACTCTGTCTGAATCACAAAAGAAAAAAAAAATTGCGTTTTATACCCTTTAAAGTGAATGTCAAGTTTAATGAGAAAATGCCCATTTTTTAAAATAACTCTTAAAAACAGGAGCACTTTCATTCATTACCACTCGTTACCAGCAGAGAGGTAAAATTACACATTTATATAACTATAACTTTAAATAAATAAATAAACACACAACAACTTCTTTATGGGAAATGTTTTGACCATCACAGGTCAAATTTTGTTATTAAATAAAACATTATAAAACCGACAAGTAGGCTAAGATGGCGGCAAGAAAGAGCTAACTAACCCAGCGCTGTTTGAGGTCAGTGGCCCAAAAAAAAAACTGCAGCAGAGAGGACCTCTGCTCAAAGGAGATGCTACTAAGGGGTTGCTGAGATCACGTGACCCACCCACAAGAGGAAGGAGGGGCACCTCATGTGCAACTGAGGCTGTCCACCCCTCACGTCAGTTCGGTCATCACTCCTCCTGTTCACCCTCTCCCCAAGATAGCATCTCAGATTATATACTTGCCGCAACCAATAAAAAGCCACAACCTGACTTAAAGGAAGTGTGAAATAGACCTCTGTATATCCTGTATAAATATATCTAGGGCCACATTTTCTAGAGGAACCCTATCTCACCTATAATTTTCTGACTTATCGGCCGTAATAGCTTTGTGCCTGACTACGAAAACCTCCATGCACTGTGACAGTCTTGCCTACGGTGGAATTAATCTTCTTCCTGACCCTGTACGCTACACTGTGGGATGACATGTGTCTCCATTCTAGCCTAGGGATGATATTAGAACCGCCCAGGAGAACTATGGCAATACGGGTCCTAATCCAGCTAATGTCTACTTGCATTATCTTAATGAGCTTCAGGACAGGAAGATCACCCAGGTCATTACCCCCCTAGATGCAGGATGATAATATGAGGTTTACCCCAATGTACAAGGACCTCAGGTAAACGTAAGGGGAGCCTTGGCCAACACATCCCTCTCTCATCTAACCACCTAATAGAAGTTTTGGAAGGGGAAAACCCAATATTCTGCCCCCCAGGAAGTGACAGACACCGGATCAATGCCCAATGCACGTATGAGTGCCCCACAATCCACATCCTTTTTTTGTGCCGTGGGATACTCAGGTGAAAACAGATAATGTTAGAAACTTGAACAGGCAAATCAAACAAAACTTAAACAATAAGTTGAACATAACCCCTGTATCTGTTTGAGTTCCACCTGCCCAGGCGCCTGATTGAGTCAGCAAAAGACCAAGATAGGGCAGTGTTTGCTGCAGCTCCTATGCAAAATAAATGAGGGGCAATTTTGGAAACGTCTAACCCTGGCTGAGAAGCTGTGCGAGCCAAGACTTTATGGAACTGGTAGAGGGACAAGGCGGTTCCATTTTCATGCATGAAGACAGGACCTGAATTTTTCAGTTTGCATTCTAAAAACTGATTGACTTAAAGAATAGGGCAGCAACATCCCTGCGCTTTGGGGATAGTAACCCAAGTACTCTTACCTCGCTGATCGGTTTTAGACCGGGAAAGGAAAAGAAAGAGTGAATCATGAAAAGCTTTATTGTGCTCTAGTTGCACACCCCTGTTGGTATGCTGTCTAGACGGGGAAACCAGCTCAACTATACGGAGAGCTACTGAATATGCCAAAACAAAAGCAGCGCAGAACAAAAGTAGTTCATAATGGGAGGAGCAAATAGCTTTCAGTGCCATAACCAGCTTCTCCAGGCAGGTCATGGGTTATAGGCTTCCGGATATCCTTTTGCTGCAGTTGTGACCGACCCCAGCCTTTAACTACTTGGCAAATAAAGAAAGAGTTAGTGGGATTGGGCAGGGCAAGCGTGTGGTAGAAAAAGGACAAGGCCGCTAAGCGAGAATGAATGGCATCCTGAGGTGCGTCTTTATTCCAGAGACTCCCCAGCCAATTATACAAGATAAACTGCAATGCCTCTGCAGCCTCCACAGTCTGGTCATGGCAAAATAAGCACCATTCCTTCCACATTTTCACATAAGAGTGCCAAGTGGATGGGGCTAGGGAAGCACGTACTAAAGGGAGCAGGGATATCCAGGGTTTAGAAGCTGCCAAAGGAAATCAGGACAGTGTAAGCCTACTCTTGCAGCGTGAGGAGCAAAACGTCTAAAGGTAACCCAATCAAATTTCGAAAGGGCATCAGCTATGACATTATTTACACCAGGGACACGCTGAGCTTAAAACTGAATGTTTAATTGAAGGCTTTCCAATCATTGGGCCAAGGGCCCGCACTCCATGCCCCTTGAAAGTATGCTCCATAACCCTGAGACCCTGCGGCGTCTGTAAAGAGGTGTAACAGCTGACTAGAGATATGAATAGAGCGCCAAAAACGTATGCCATTAAAGTGCTGGAGAAAGGATTCCCAGACCTTGAGGTCAGCTACCATGCCCCCTGAAATTAATATTTTGTCTAATGGTTTGGTTTTACCACATAGCTTCCTTTCTAACCTGCGATTAAAGACCCTCCCCATGGGGATAACCCTGCATGCAAAATTAAGAAGGCCAAGGAGGGACTGCAATTGTTTCAAGGGGATGCATTTACTGGAAGCGACTGCTCAAACTGCCACCAGCATACCCTGCACTTTGTCCAAGGGAAGCCTGCAAAGTATTTGGTCAGTATCTATCTCAATTCCCAAAAATGTTAAGCAAGTGCAGGGGCCCTGTGATTTGTCCTCCGTGAGCGGAACACCAAATTGGGACATGAGCTCACGCATTGCCATCATTACACTCAGACAGTCATCTGAACCTTTCTGATCTACTAGCAAGAAATCATCAAGGTAGTGAGCTAAGGGATCTCTCCCAACCCTACCAACTACTGCCCAATGTATAAAAGTGCTAAATGTCTCAAACAATGCACAAGAAATTACGCAACCCATAGGAAGGCAGTGGTCCACATAGAAACCACCATCAAATTTACATCCCATAAGGGGAAAGGCTGAAGGATGTAGGGGCAATAAACGAAATGCAGATTCTATATATAATTTTACCAATAAAGCACCTCTCCCAGCCATTCTAACTAGCTCTAATGCGCTGTTGAAAGATTGATAGCATACTGAGCACAGCTGTGGGTCAATGGCATCATTCTCTGAACTCCCTTTAGGGTAGGAGAGATGCTGTATTAGACAAAATTTCCCTGGTTCTTTCTTAGGGACAAAGCCCAAGGGTGTAGCAGCAGATTTAGCCGTCTGGAGGTCAGGATAATCTCATAACCAAGGATCAAGGGAGGAAGCCTTCACTGGGGAGTGCGCTTTTTTGAAGAGGCGTGCTTCTGGCTGGGGTACTGGGTGTGGACCACCACAAAACTTACAGGTGTGTCTAAAACTGCAGGAACTGCCCTTATTACATTTGCTTTCTTGGAATGCCCAACAAGCGCCTCTTCTATGCTTACCCTTGGGATTATGAAAGGATTGAGAGGGAGAAGTGATAGGAGAGGAAGGAGAACTATGAGGCCCTAGGCGTTGCCACAGATGCATGTCCATGGTATCAAAAGTGAGTACTGGGTTATCTAAACTCAGAATTATAATCCCTCCAGGCCCCTTCACTAAACTTCCTCTGAATCCAATGAATGGTGTGGGAGTATTTGGCTAGGGTACTTCTCTAAATAACAGGATGTATATACTCTGAAACAAATGAGCCATTCCTCAAATGTCTCTGGGCGCTTAAATCTTTTGGGGCCAGTACCATCTGAACTTCTTTCTTTTTGTCTGTAGGCTTCAACAGATAATTTGAAAACATTAGCATATTTTCCCTGTTGAATCCTCCTGGTGGTTTTTGGCTTCAAATGAGCATGAAGTAAAGGGATATATGAGGGTAGTGTATCTCCCTGTAGGGCAACTTTACGCTCTGGAAGTGAGCAAGTGGAAGGGCGCTGTTCAGGGCTATTGGCAGGGGTAGACTGGATATCTGCAGGGGTTACTGTGGGTAGCGCAGAAACTGGCTGTTTAAATGACCCTGACTGAAACTTATGCCTCATCTTTTTAACCATACTAAAAATGCGCTTCTGCCCTTTAGTCTTTAATCCTAGTGAGGTGTCACTATCTGAGTCTGATAGAGAAGATTCGTGCCTATAAATGTGTGTGACTAACCATGGCCAGAATATGTAGCTTCCTGTGCCATTGCACCCAACTCTGGGGGTACTGAAGGAGTGACTGGAACCTGCTGAGAATGGGGGACTGCAGGAGCCGCCGAAGACATCTAAGGCAGAGGTTGATGATGTTGCATTAATTTCGGATGCCGCTGACATGACCGGCAGAGTGTCGTCAGGTTGAATCACACCCTGCAATAAAGAAAATAATTTGTGAGCACTGTGAACATGGGAAGAGGGAGTTGAGTATGAGAGTTATCAAGGTTCACATTGCACTGATCAATTGAATTCTCATTCACTTTCAAATTCCTATGCACACTGCCATGAATTACTGGATCAGCACTTGCACTCAAATTATTATGCACATTGCCTTGGTTTTGTGGGTTATTACTTGCACTCCATTCATTATGCACACTGCATTGATTTAAGGCAGCAACATTCACACAGAATGTCATATTAGCAACAGCCTGTTCATGCAATATGATAGGGTTAACATTCTCAACATGTATTATCCCATGCTGAGGGTTATGTGAAATATTATGTGCCTGAAAATCTGACTGATTCATGAATTGCCTGGATGGTATTGAACTGACCCCCTTGCTGGATGTATAAGCTCCCCTACGTGACTGTGAAAAAGCCCCTTTGTATGTAGCAGATTGATACCTCTAGAAAGACCCCTATTACACAGCTGCCTAAGTTGGCCCACACTAGGTGTTCCTTCCTCTGCTGGTGTCCTTTTTTGGTGCTCACCTCTGGAGAGCTCCTGAGGAACAGACCACTTCCCTCAACATCCGCTCTGCAAATGACTTCCAGTTACATCCCCAGAAAGGGCCGAGCATGTGACGACAACTTCTGGTGAAAATTGGAGGACCAACTGGAAAAGAAGATGGCTACTGTGGAGCGGGAGTAGCCAAAGAAGAAGACATTGCGACCGCTACAGACAAAGAAAAGTGCAGACAGCAGATGCAGCAGAAAGAGGGATAGCAGCGAAGAGAGAGGACACTGAAGATGCAGGTAAGATATGAGAATAAACCTAATGACCCTGCTGGGGCACTTAATAAATAGCAGGGGAAGACCCTATATCACCAACAGTAGGAGTATTCACATACTGCTGTACTGGATTAAGGACAGAGGCGTGCTTCAGAGCATTTGCATGCTGGACAGGGGTCTGCTGTATATTCACAAACTGGACAGGGGCCTGTTGTGTTGGAGATTCAGGGACAGTATCGATCAAAACCACTGTTGCAGATGGACTAGATATAGTTTGCAAGGCCAGAGGGGCATGCCTTGTTTGTGTGTGTTGTGTTGGGGAAATAATCTATTTCCTCAATAATTTCTAAATTACTTATCTGCTTTTCTTGCAGCTTTTTTGCAGGTGATGCAAATTGAAGTTCATGGAAACGCTTTGGAGGCAAAACGGATCGTCTTGAATGCTGCATTATGGTTGTGAAGGCCTAGGTACACCTGAAGGACTGACAAGAAAACGTCTCTGCTTCAAGATCCAGTGAAAAAGAGGGCCAGGAAACTGTGAACGCCACTTTTTAAGGTAAGGAAGGGGCACCTCCCTGCTCTAACAACAATGTTGCTTTAGCTTCTCTACCCAGCCCTTTTCTCCTATCTCATTCCCTTCAGCATTGACTCTTAGATTGCTGCAGTCCCTTGCTGGTCCTTACACTGCCTTTACATTTAAGCATCTTTTTTCAAATACCGGCGATCTTCCGCCCACAGCTCCTGCTTTACTTAGCACAGCAATGATGAATCTGGCTTCCTCCTATCATTGCGTACACCCCAAGGCATCCAGCTCCTAAGGCCACGCAGTTATTGGAGGAAGCCGGATTCGTTATTGCTGTGTTAAGTACAGCAGGAGCTGTGAGCGGAGGAGCGCCGGTCTGGTTTCATAAAGAAAAAGGTAAGTATTTTGAAACAAAAAAAAACACTTAAATGTAAAGTTTAAGGAATGAAAGTGCCCCTGTATTTAAGAGTATTTTTAAAAACCGGGCACTTTCTCATTCTATTCTATTGTGTCTATCAAATAAATCAATAAAATGTGTTTGTTAAAATGCTGCAGTTATTGTCATTATAGATACAAATTCCACAGCACCAGCTTGATCAAGATAGTGCTGTTTTATTCAATCCATTCAGGCACAATAGGTGTTGCACAGTTAGAAGATAAAATGGGGTAAGCCACAAAGAATAAGCAAGCCTAGATAGCTTTAATGTATGCCATTTAAAGAGCTCATTATGCTGTTCCTGCTAATCTGTAATGTTATTTGAACTTGATGAACGTTTTCCAGTTGAACATGTCATCCTCCTTTATGAGATCATCAGCTTCAATCTTAATTACCAGAGTGAACTAATCATTACTCACTGCCATATACAACAACTTGTATCAACTTTATCTTTGAGGAATAGTAATCTATACAGGGTGAGTACCGCCTTGCCCTTTCAGCTAATTAAATAAAGTATGCTTGTTTTATTTCTGTCAACTTAAAGTGAAAGTTAATCCTAGCGTTTCACAAACGCTAGGATTGACTATTGAAACAAATAAAGGGCACTTTCATTCATGAAGTATAAGACACTTTGTGTAGAAATCTCCTTTATTTGTCTCAACCGATCTGCGATTTGAGCTGCTAACAAAGGCTAAAAATTTTCACCTCTTAGCCAATAGTCATGCGGTAAATCCGGCTTGACACCCATGGGAGCCGGATTTACCGCACAGCTATTGGCTAAGAGGTAAAAATGTCACCTCTTAGGATTTTTTTTTTTTTGCCGGGGCATTTGTTAGCAGCTCAAATCGCCGATCGGTTGTTTGTGAAAAGCTAGGATTAACTTTCACTTTAAATATGATCTTGCTAAGAGGTATTTCATTAGTCTAGCATAATGTGGATTCTTAGAAAGTGCATCCAAAGTGCATCCAAGTACATTCTCTATTATTCTAACTATTACATATTAGGAAAACACAATAGCTGTGAACTGGAGTATGAGGCATTATGGGTAAGTCTCAGCCAAGTCTGGGGACCCTTACCTATCTTGAGATCTGACATAAATTACTTACACCTATTCTGATTATAAGTGGGTGTCAAGCTGATCAGTTGGGCTAATATACACATATTAACACATAGCAATATATATATGTATTCATATACATATACATCTCAATTTGCTGCCCATCGCTGTGCGACTTACCCCTTTCACAGCACTAGGTTCTCATGCCGTGAGACACGAGGCTCCAATTGGAGCCTATGGAAGAGCGCTCTTGTGCAATGTGAATGTGAGGTTGGATTCACATTGAATTTAACTTGTAATACCAGCGCACATTTGCATGCGCTGGTATTACTGAGTGAAGTGCAAATATTACACTTGCGTAAGCGATATTTTGCGCTTCACTCATAATCTGGCCTATAGTTGGGAGCGAGGCTGTTAAGTGCTTTACAGGTTAGGGTTAATACTTTAAATTGTAATCTAGAGTGTGTGGGAAGCCAGTTTATTACAAGTAGATGGTTAAATATTTTAACCAAAGGATCTTAATGAGTTCGAAACTTTTTAGTGCGTCAGGTTAAGTGTTGCACTAAAGCACAATCCAAAACACTGCTGTAAAAATTAGTGTTTTTTAAATCCTGAAGTAAACCTTTATTATTCACAGTATAGCGAAACCACAGGAAGACCTCTCCTACTTGTGCACCATCAGTTTGTTGCAGCCTTGGCTTATCTCACCGTCAGCTTTTTCAGAATATTACTGTACACCCTATACAAATCTATTGCATAAGGGATTTAGCGCATGCAGAAGTTAGCTCACTCTAGACTATCGCTGGTGCATTAGAAAATGACTTTAGATATTGATTACACTTGAACAATGTTAAGATACAATAGTGCTTATATTTCTGTGTTTCACTTGCAATCTAATACTTTACAAGGAATTAAATTTTAAGTTAGATGTCAATTTAAGTTTGATGTATTGTTCTTTTTTTGTAAGTTTGGATTGGATGAAGATATATGTTTTAATATTAGCACTGCTGTGAATACCCTCAGTGACGGCAAATGCTGAAAAAAGTAATAAGAATGGGAAAAAAAGTCTAATATATGTCAAAAGCAGCTGTAATGATCTTTATAACAAATTGGTTTGCAGAAAGATTTTACTGTCCAGTAGTTGTTTCCTTTTTTTGTTTGTTGAAATAATGAGCAATGGTTGCTCATTATATAAATAAATATAAATATTTGCTTTATTTTGACAAATTTCAAGTATGCTCTGAAATTTTAACCAGCCTGAAAAACTAAATCAAATCATACTCAGTAGGAATTTGGCCGCCGGAATTTGTGGGAATTGTAGAGCACAAATATAAGCAAATGTGCAAACAAAAAAAGCTGTGTGCACACATAGGGGCATATTTATTAACCCCTTAATGACCACAGCACTTTTCCATTTTCTGTCCGTTTGGGACCAAGGCTATTTTTACATTTTTGCGGTGTTTATGTTTAGCTGTAATTTTCCTGTTACTCATTTACTGTACCCACACATATTATATACCGTTTTTCTCGCCATTAAATGGACTTTCTAAAGATACCATTATTTTCATCATATCTTATAATTTACTATAAAAAAAATTATAAAATATGAGGAAATATTGAAAAAAATACACTTTTTCTAACTTTGACCCCCCAAAATATGTTACACATCTACAACCACCAAAAACACCTATGCTAAATAGTTTCTAAATTTTGTCCTGAGTTTAGAAATACCCAATGTTTACATGTTCTTTGCTTATTTTTGCAAGTTATAGGGCCATAAATACAAGTAGCACTTTGCTATTTCCAAACCTTTTTTTTTTTCAAAATTAGCGCTAGTTACATTAGAACACTGATATCTTTCAGGAATCTCTGAATATCCATTGACATGTATATATTTTTTTTAGTAGACAACCCAAAGTATTGATCTAGGCCCATTTTGGTATATTTCATGCCACCATTTCACTGCCAAATGCGATCAAATAAAAAAAATTGTTCACTTTTTCACTATTTTTTTCACAAACTTTAGGTTTCTCACTGAAATTATTTACAAACAGCTTGTGCAATTATGACACAAATGGTTGTAAATTCTTCTCTGGGATCCCCTTTGTTCAGAAATAGCAGACTTATATGGCTTTGGTGTTGCTTTTTGGTAATTAGAATGCCACTAAATGCCACTGCGCACCACACGTGTATTATGCCCAGCAGTGAAGGGGTTAATTAGGGAGCATGTAGGGAGCTTTTTGGGGTAATTTTAGCTTTAGTGTAGTGTAGTAGTCAACCCCAAGTATTGATCTAGGCCCATTTTGGTATATTTCATGCCACCATTTCACCGCCAAATGCGATCAAATTAAAAAAAACGTTACATTTTTCACAATTTTAGGTTTCTCACTGAAATCATTTACAAACAGCTTGTGCAGTTATGGCACAAATGGTTGTAAATGCTTCTCTGGGATCCCCTTTGTTCAGAAATAGCAGACATATATGGCTTTGGCGTTGCTTTTTGGTATTTAGAAGGCCGCAAAATGCCGCTGCGCATCACACGTGTATTATGGCTAGCAGTGAAGGGGTTAATTAGGTAGCTTGTAGGGAGCTTGCAGGGTTAATATCACATTTAGTGTAGAGCTCAGCCTCCCACCTGAAACATCAGGCCCCCTGATCCCTCCCAAACAGCTCTCTTCCCTCCCCCACCCCACAATTGTCCCCGCCATCTTAAGTACTGGCAGAAAGTCTGCCAGTACTAAAATAAAAGCTATATTTGTTTTTTTGTGTGTGTTTTTAAAAAAAGCATATTTACATATGCTATTATGCTGCTGTGTACTATCCCCCTTTAGCCCACAACCTCACTGATCCCCCCCAAACAGCTCTATAACCCTCCCACTCTAACTTAATCTGCGCCATCTTGGGTACTGGCAGCTGTCTGCCAGTACCCAGTTTAGAAGAAAACATGTGTTTTTTTAATTTTTATTAAAATTTTCTGTAGTGTAGCTTCCCCCCACACAAAACCAACCCCCCACCCCTCCACGATCTCTTTTTGTGCTTTTGATTTGATTTTGATTTTGCAAGATTTGGGCATTTTTTACTAAAAATATTTTCCGTAGTGTAGCGGTTCCCACCCGCTCCCGCCCCATGCACGCGCCCGCCCGCCACCCTCCGTGCATGCGCGTGCACCCGTGCGCGCCCCCTAACGGTCCCGCCCCCCTTGACGTCACAGGGCACACCGATGGCCGCCCACCCGCTTCCCAAGTCGTCTCCCACCCACCAACGATACCGGCCATCGATGTCCGGTGCAGAGAGGGCCACAGAGTGGCTCTCTCTGCATCGGATGGCCATGTAAGGTTATTGCAGGATGCCTCCATATCGAGGCATCACTGCAATAACCGGAAAGCAGCTGGAAGCGAGCAGGATCGCTTCCAGCTGCTTTCCACACCGAGGACGTGCAGGGTACGTCCTCAGGCGTTAACTGCCTTTTTTTTGAGGACGTACCCTGCACGTCCTCGGTCATTAAGGGGTTAATGTGCGAGTGGACATGATCGATATTGCGGATCATGTCCGCCGCACAATGATAAATGCCGACAGCATACACTCTCGGCATTTATCATTGCACCAGCAGTTCTTGTGAACTGTTGGTGCAATGCCGCCCCCTGCAGATTCGCGGCCAATCAGCTGCCAGCAGGGGGTGTCAATCAACCCGATCGTATTCGATCGGGTTGATTTCCGGCGATGTCAGAGCAGGCGGTCTTGGTTATGGAGCAGCGGTCTTTAGACCGCTGCTTCATAACTTGTGTTTCTGGCGAGCCTGAAGGCTCGCCAGAAACACGGGGCTTCAAGCTCCATTCAGAGCTTGATAAATATGCCACATATACTGTATATGCGTGCATGTTCAAACAGGATCGTGCACAGAGGCATAAACAAGCACACACACAATTATAAACATGACCACACATATGTACATATGCACAAACATTTGCGTGCACACAAACTCTAGGTATGTTTTACAGTGTTGCACACATATGCACAAACATTTGCGCGCACACAAACTCTAGGTATGTTTTACAGTGTTTTAGTTTAGAGTGAATAGAGCGCTGGAACTGTCAAAATCCCAGACTCCCTATAAATATAAGTTCCTTCCAACTTATATATGTGTGAATATTCAGAAGAATTTGTGTAGATATAGGGGCGTGGTACACTTAAGGGATATATTTTAATTTTAAGGAATACAAATTTTCCAATTTATTACTGACCTTAAAGGAATAAAGCCCAAAAAAGGAAATTCAAATCAAGAGAACAAATAGAAATATTTAATTTCTTTGACTTTCCATAACGAATGTGGATCAAAATTATCTATTAAATATAAAAAATTATATAACAATCAAGTTAAATTATTTCTATATGAGGAAACTACAGGAACAATAATGAAGTAACTATGAAAAATTAGACAATCCACCTTTACACACAATCAAGAAACAACCAATAAGGATCAAGCAGGACATTTAAAAAGAGAGAAATCACTAGTCATCAGCATCTTGATAAAGCTCTGAGAAGAGCGAAACGCGTTGAGCTGTGTGACTTATTTTATCTATGAACTTACATTATACACTATATCTGAATATACAGATCATTAAAATAACCCGGTTTATTCATTTTTCTACATTTGGGGAATTGCTTAAGATTTTTACAATTAACTGCGTGCACAAGCACTAAGTGCAGTTGTTATTCTTCATCACCACTAAGGAATACAAAGTGTCAAGTGTACAATACAGAGCAGCGGTAACACTCCCATTGAAAGACGACCTCCCACGGAGGAGTGTGACGTCAGACGCCGAAGACAAACAACGGAGAGAGCAGAACACCATGGAGAAACAGTAAGCGGCCACAATATTGCTGTCTCCTATAACAGTAAGAACTGTAAGTAAAACCTATGTGATACAAACTGGAACACTTTTGACCGAAAAAGGTGAACGTGTAATAATCTTTATTTGATTCTGGATTTACTATAAGTCATTTTATTTACCGCGTGCATAGCACTAAGAGCGGTATATGAACTTTTAACGGTTTTAAACCAAACACTGAAAAATCTTCAAATAAGAGTGTTTGCTACAGATATATCTTAACCTTGGATTTTAAAAACACATAGTTACTTCTTTTACCGCGTGTATAGCACTAAGAGCGGTACTTAGCAAACTCTGAAGCGGCAACCATAATTCAAACTGCTTTGGGCTTCTTAATCCTCAATATAGAAATAATAGATATACAAAGCCAAAAAGAAATTTGGAGTTCTTATTGGGACATAGGAAGTGTTTTTTAAATGGACTTTTTTTATTGTATCTCTTTTTTCAATTTTGGTTACATGCAATAGTTCTACCTATACAGGGCTTTTTTATTTGAATAATCAAATTGTATCTGGGAGATGTCCCATAGATATATTGACATCAATTGGTAAATACAACGTTCTGTGGATCATTTTTAATTCTTTATTAATATATTTTAAATAAATCTTATGTTATTTAATTCTCACTATCTGGAGTCACTTATTATTGTTTTTCACTTAACAAATATTTTCACTTAAGATTTTAGCAACACAATATCTACACAGAAATTATTTTACTATAAATCCTCTACATAGGAAATCTACACCATATTGCACTCTTGTGGATTAGAGATTAACAAATATATTTCTTCTAAATCCTTTAGTTTTTATATTAGGTAATACACCGCCACACACACTGTATAAATATCAGGCTTTTTTAGGTAATCTATTTACCATATACACTAATTAAATATTGTACAACAAATTAATTTAAAAAAAATATAATTTCCAAAAGGTCTAAGCACTATCATCTCACTTGTTTATATTCACATAATAAGTTTTATAAACCTTCCCTTTTTTTTCTTCACCTTTAAACATTGATAAATTGATCTCAGTAATAAATTGGAAAATTTGTATTCCTTAAAATTAAAATATATCCCTTAAGTGTACCACACCCCTATATCTACACAAATTCTTCTGAATGTTTTACAGTGTTGCACACATAAGCACAAACACTTGTGCACACACAAACACTAGGTATGTTTTATAGTGTTGCACACATAAGCACAAACACTTGCGCACACACAAACACTAGGTATGTTTTATAGTGTTGTACACATATGCACAAACACTTGCGCACATACAAACACTAGATATGTTTTAGTGTTGCACACATATGCACAAACACTTGCGCGCACACACAAACATTAGGTATGTTTTATAGTGTTGTACACATATGCACAAACACTTGCGCACATAAAAACACTAGATATGTTTTATAGTGTTGCACACATATGCACATATGCACAAACACTTGTGCACACACAAACACTAGGTATGTTTTATAGTGTTGCACACATGCACAAACACTTGCGCACATACAAACACTAGATATGTTTTATAGTGTTGCACACATATGCACAAACACTTGCGCACATACAAACACTAGATATGTTTTATAGTGTTGCACACATATGCACAAACACTTGCGCACACACAAACACTAGGTATGTTTTATAGTGTTGCACATATATGCACAAACACTTGCGCACACAGACACTAGGCATGTTTTATAGTGTTGCACACATTTGCACAAACACTTGCGCACACACAAACACTAGGTATGTTTTTAGTGTTGCACACATAAGCACAAACACTTGCACAAACACAAACACTAGGTATGTTTTTAGTGTTGCACACATAAGCACAAACACTTGTGCACACACAAACACTAGGTATGTTTTATAGTGTTGCACACATATGCACAAACACTTGCGCACATACAAACACTAGGTATGTTTTATAGTGTTGCACACATAAGCACAAACACTTGTGCACACACAAACACTAGGTATGTTTTATAGTGTTGCACACATATGCACAAACACTTGTGCACACACAAACACTAGGTATGTTTTATAGTGTTGCACACATATGCACAAACACTTGCGCACATACAAACACTAGGCATGTTTTATAGTGTTGCACACTATACACAAACACTAGGTATGTTTTATAGTGTTGCACACATATACACAAACATTAGGTATGTTTTATAGTGTTGCACACATAAGCACAAACACTTGCGCACACACAAACACTAGGTATGTTTTTAGTGTTGCACACATATGCACAAACACTTGTGCACACACAAACACTAGGTATGTTTTATAGTGTTGCACACATAAGCACAAACACTTGTGCACACACAAACACTAGGTATGTTTTATAGTGTTGCACACATATGCACAAACACTTGCGCACACACAGACACTAGGTATGCTTTATAGTGTTGCACACATTTGCACAAACACTTGCGCACACACAAACACTAGGTATGTTTTTAGTGTTGCACACATAAGCACAAACACTTGCGCACACACAAACACTAGGTATGTTTTTAGTGTTGCACACATAAGCACAAACACTTGCGCACACACAAACACTAGGTATGTTTTATAGTGTTGCACACATAAGCACAAACACTTGTGCACACACAAACACTAGGTATGTTTTTTAGTGTTCCACACACAAACACTAGGTATGTTTTATAGTGTTGCACACATAAGCACAAACACTTGCGCACACACAAACACTAGGTATGTTTTATAGTGTTGCACACATAAGCACAAACACTTGCGCACACACAAACACTAGGTATGTTTTATAGTGTTGCACACATAAGCACAAACACTTGTGCACACACAAACACTAGGTATGTTTTTTAGTGTTGCACACATATGCACAAACACTTGCGCACACACAAACACTAGGTATGTTTTTTAGTGTTGCACATATAAGCACAAACACTTGCGCACAAACACTAGGTATGTTTTATAGTGTTGCACACACAAACACTAGTTATGCTTTATAGTGTTGCACACACAAACACTAGGTATGTTTTATAGTGTTGCACACACAAACACTAGGGCCTAGATTTGGAGTTCGGCGGTAAAAGGGCTGTTAACGCTCCGCGGGCTTTTTTCTGGCCGCACCATAAATTTAACTCTGGTATCGAGAGTTAAAACAAATGCTGCGTTAGGCTCCAAAAAAGGAGCGTAGAGCATTTTTACCGCAAATGCAACTCTCGATACCAGAGTTGCTTACGGACGCGGCCGGCCTCAAAAACGTGCTCGTGCACGATTCTCCCATAGGAAACAATGGGACTGTTTGAGCTGAAAAAAAACCTAACACCTGCAAAAAAGCAGAGTTCAGCTCCTAACGCAGCCCCATTGTTTCCTATGGGGAAACACTTCCTACGTCTGCACCTAACACCCTAACATGTACCCCGAGTCTAAACACCCCTACCCTTACACTTATTAACCCCTAATCTGCCGCCCCCGCTATCGCTGACCCCTGCATTACACTTTTAACCCCTAATCTGCCGCTCCGTAAAACGCCGCCACCTACGTTATCCCTATGTACCCCTAATCTGCTACCCCTAACATCGCCGACCCCTATATTATATTTATTAACCCCTAATCTGCCCCCCACAACGTCGCCGACACCTACCTACACTTATTAACCCCTAATCTGCCGAGCGGACCTGAGCGCTACTATAATAAAGTTATTAACCCCTAATCCGCCTCACTAACCCTATCATAAATAGTATTAACCCCTAATCTGCCCTCCCTAACATTGCCGACACCTACCTTCAATTATTAACCCCTAAACTTCCGATCGGAGCTCACCGCTATTCTAATAAATGGATTAACCCCTAAAGCTAAGTCTAACCCTAACACTAACACCCCCCTAAGTTAAATATAATTTTTATCTAACGAAATAAATTAACTCTTATTAAATAACTTATTCCTATTTAAAGCTAAATACTTACCTGTAAAATAAATCCTAATATAGCTACAATATAAATTATAATTATATTATAGCTATTTTAGGATTAATATTTATTTTACAGGCAACTTTGTAATTATTTTAACCAGGTACAATAGCTATTAAATAGTTAAGAACTATTTAATAGTTACCTAGTAAAAATAATAACAAATTTACCTGTAAAATAAATCCTAACCTAAGTTATAATTAAACCTAACACTACCCTATCAATAAAATAATTAAATAAACTACCTACAATTACCTACAATTAACCTAACACTACACTATCAATAAATTAATTAAACACAATTGCTACAAATAAATACAATTAAATAAACTAGCTAAAGTACAAAAAATAAAAAAGAACTAAGTTACAGAAAATAAAAAAATATTTACAAACATAAGAAAAATATTACAACAATTTTAAACTAATTACACCTACTCTAAGCCCCCTAATAAAATAACAAAGCCCCCCAAAATAAAAAATTCCCTACCCTATTCTAAATTAAAAAAGTTACAAGCTCTTTTACCTTACCAGCCCTGAACAGGGCCCTTTGCGGGGCATGCCCCAAGAATTTCAGCTCTTTTGCCTGTAAAAAAAAACATACAATACCCCCCCCCCCCCAACATTACAACCCACCACCCACATACCCCTAATCTAACCCAAACCCCCCTTAAATAAACCTAACACTAATCCCCTGAAGATCTTCCTACCTTGTCTTCACCATCCAGGTATCACCGATCCGTCCTGGCTCCAAGATCTTCATCCAACCCAAGCGGGGGTTGGCGATCCATAATCCGGTGCTCCAAAGTCTTCCTCCTATCCGGCAAGAAGAGGACATCCGGACCGGCAAACATCTTCTCCAAGCGGCATCTTCGATCTTCTTCCATCCGGTGCGGAGCGGGTCCATCTTGAAGCAGGCGACGCGGATCCATCCTCTTCTTCCGATGTCTCCCGACTAATGACGGTTCCTTTAAGGGACGTCATCCAAGATGGCGTCCCTCGAATTCCGATTGGCTGATAGGATTCTATCAGCCAATCGGAATTAAGGTAGGAATTTTCTGATTGGCTGATGGAATCAGCCAATCAGAATCAAGTTCAATCCGATTGGCCGATCCCATCAGCCAATCAGATTGAGCTCGCATTCTATTGGCTGATCGGAACAGCCAATAGAATGCGAGCTCAATCTGATTGGCTGATTGGATTATAAGATTATAACTTAGGTTAGGATTTATTTTACAGGTAAATTTGTTATTATTTTTACTAGGTAACTATTAAATAGTTCTTAACTATTTAATAGCTATTGTACCTGGTTAAAATAATTACAAAGTTGCCTGTAAAATAAATATTAATCCTAAAATAGCTATAATATAATTATAATTTATATTGTAGCTATATTAGGATTTATTTTACAGGTAAGTATTTAGCTTTAAATAGGAATAAGTTATTTAATAAGAGTTAATTTATTTCGTTAGATAAAAATTATATTTAACTTAGGGGGGTGTTAGTGTTAGGGTTAGACTTAGCTTTAGGGGTTAATCCATTTATTAGAATAGCGGTGAGCTCCGATCGGAAGTTTAGGGGTTAATAATTGAAGGTAGGTGTCGGCGATGTTAGGGAGGGCAGATTAGGGGTTAATACTATTTATGATAGGGTTAGTGAGGCGGATTAGGGGTTAATAACTTTATTATAGTAGCGCTCAGGTCCGCTCGGCAGATTAGGGGTTAATAAGTGTAGGCAGGTGTCGGCGACGTTGAGGGGGGCAGATTAGGGGTTAATAAATATAATATAGGGGTCGGCGATGTTTGGGGCAGCAGATTAGGGGTACATAGGGATAACGTAGGTGGCGGCGATTTGCGGTCGGAAGATTAGGGGTTAATTATTGTAAGTAGCTGGCGGCGACGTTGTGGGGGGCAGGTTAGGGGTGAATAAATATAATACAGGGGTCGGCGGGGTTAGGGGCAGCAGATTAGGGGTACATAAATATAACGTAGGTGGCGGTCGGCAGATTAGGGGTTAAAAATTTTAATCGAGTGGCGGCGGTGTGGGGGGACCTCGGTTTAGGGGTACATAGGTAGTTTATGGGTGTTAGTGTACTTTAGGGTACAGTAGTTAAGAGCTTTATGAACCGGCGTTAGCCAGAAAGCTCTTAACTCCTGCTATTTTCAGGCGGCTGGAATCTTGTCGTTAGAGCTCTAACGCTCACTTCAGAAACGACTCTAAATACCAGCGTTAGAAAGATCCCATTGAAAATATAGGCTACGCAAATGGCGTAGGGGGATCTGCGGTATGGAAAAGTCGCGGCTGTAAAGTGAGCGTTAGACCCTTTAATCACTGACTCCAAATACCAGCGGGCGGCCAAAACCAGCGTTAGGAGCCTCTAACGCTGGTTTTGACGGCTACCGCCGAACTCCAAATCTAGGCCTAGGTATGCTTTATAGTGTTGCACACACAAACACTAGGTATGTTTTATAGTGTTGCACACACAAACACTAGGTATGTTTTATAGTGTTGCACACACAAACACTAGGTATGTTTTATAGTGTTGCACACACAAACACTAGGTGTGCTTTATAATGTTGCAGAATATGATGGCACATTACAAATTGAGATAATATTAATATACTATTAGTACATAAGTAAAGTGGTTTGAGGGTTTCAGTTTTTTAAACTTTTTATAAAAATTTGAGATTCATTAAAGAAAAAGAAGACTAAAAAAAGTTTCTGTTAAAATGACCTGCTGTTATTCAGCAATACTTTCTTTGGAAAAGTAACAACAGTTAACAGTTTTAAATAAGCTAAAAATATAGATCAGTGTTTCTGATGCACGGTACAGGACTCAATAGTGTGACACTGCACCTGTCTGAGGGTGTCACAGAGAGTTAGTGTCGCTGATGAGCAGGAGAATGTGTGACAGATGGTTAAATATGGTTTAATAAGTAATGCTCTGTCATTAATATTCAGGATCAGGCATGTTTGTACAACTTTATGTAATGTGTTAATTTTAAAATTAAATTAATTGGCATATTTTGTAATAGATTACTGTCAACCTTTTAAAAAAATGTACAGAATCTATACAAATTCTCAAGGATACATATTATTAGTAATTTTTTGGGAGGCAATAGAATTTGGCACAGTATGACAGCTTCTAGCAGTGGTTTTGAGTATCTGTTGAATATATACATTTAGCTTTTTGTTTAATTTATATTGTTTGGGGTGGAGGGGGAAATTTGTATGTGATATTTAATGGTTGTTTAAAGGGACAGTCTACAAAAGAATTTTTATGTTGTTTTAAAAGATAGATAATCCCTTTATTACCCAATCCCCAGTTTTGCATAACCAACACAGTTATATTAATATACTTTTTATCTCTGTGATTACCTTGTATCTAAGCCTCTTCTGACAGCCCCCTGATCACATGACTTTTTAGTTATTATCTATTGACTTGCATTTTAGCCAATTAGCGCTGTGCTGTGCTGACTCCACAGGCATGAGCACAATGTTATCTATATGGCCCACATGAACTAGCTGTCTCCTGTTGTGAAAAACTAATAAAAAAGCATGTGGTAAGAGACTGTCTGTAGTGGCAGACATTTAGAGGTATAAATGTTATAAAGTATATTAATATAACAATGTTGGTTGTGCAAAGCTGGGGAATGGGTAGTAAAGGCATTATCTATCTTTTTAAACAATAACAATTGTAGTGTTGACTGTTCCTTTAAAATGTACATTTAAAATTTGTCTGACATATTTCATTCAGTTTGCTAATAGTCAAACATGGTATATCCCTTTACTATTACATTTTTTCTTGGTGAGGAAAAAATATATTAGAAAATTCTACTGTGTAAGGGATAAATCTTGATAAAACATTGTATAAATGGTCCAATTTGAAAGACAAAAATAATCCTGATTTAAAAAAAAAAAAAAAAAAAAAAAAAAAGCTTTAAAATGGTGGTACTTTCTAATTTACTCCTATTATCATTTTTTCATTGTTCTCTTGGTATCTTTATTTGACAAGCAGGAATGTAAGCATAGAAGCCTGCCCATTTTTTGCTCAGCATTTGGGTAGCACATGCTGATTGGTGGCTAAATGTATTATTATTATTATCAGATCAGATTCTGCAGCGCTAAGGACAGCACGTTATTTTTATGTCCATAAGTACTAACAACTCTTTAGGGAGGCTTTCAATGAACAACGTCTGGTGGATCTCTGTGGCTATAAGCATTGGCACCTGTATTAGCTAAACATAGGTGTTCAATCAATATGTTGGAAGATCTTCTGAGCCCCTGAACCACCTGCTGCCTCAGTTACCATAACTATGACCTTCCAACCACAATTAATTCTAATCACTAAATTGGTTGCTACAGTTAATCCTATACGTAACCTCTACCACTATAACTAACCTCCTATGTCACAGACCTGCCCTACATAATAACAGCAATTGTGCACACAGCCCAATTAATCATAACTGGTCTAAAGAGTAAATGGTTTACAATAGCATAAAGACAGGTCAAACTAGATTGTAACAGTATTGAGGTGCCACTATACAATGTGTATTGTGCTCCTCATTGTGCTTTAATGCACTTCTATTGTCAAATTGGCTTTGTTTGGATCTCCAGATGTACTCAGCTATCTCCCAGTATCTGCCATTGCTGTTCTGGAACTGCAAAATAAAAATATATATCTATATGAATACATATATATACATATCTTTATGTGTTTATATGTGTATATATACATATTATTAACACATAAATATATACTGTGTGTATGTATTCATATACATATATCTTTATGTGTTTATATGTGTGTGTATATATATTAACACATAAATATATACTGTGTGTATGTATTCATATACATATATCTTTATGTGTTTATATGTGTATATATATTAACACATACATATATACTGTGTGTATGTATTCATATAGATATATATTTAGAGTAAAAACACAGTCCCCCATTCACCTCTATTGGTATCATAGCCGTTTTTCTTCTAACACACCACATCCCCTCACTTTAACCCCTTATAACTGCTTCGTGCATTTTTTTTTATTATTATTAAAAAAAAAAAAAAAGATGCTCATCTTTATTTTTAATTGTACAGAACTCTCCTCTTTATTTTGGGGGAATTGGGTCAACTTTTAATTTTTAACCAGAGGTCAGTTAGAAACTGTGAGCTCACGGGAGCATTAACCAGCCACTTGTAATGGCTGGTTATTTAACGTGCGCCCATAAACGGGCAAATATGCCACTTTACGGACGCACGTTAAAATAGCACTCCACTTGTAATCTAGCCCTAGTAGGGTTAGCCTTGAGACGTCAGCAGGGTCCTTTTCATGTTCTGAGAAGTAATTGCTTTATTGTCAGAGCTAAATCACATAAAAAGGGGACAAAATAAATTATAAAAATATATTGCAAAGTTGTTTCACTATGCATAACAAAACATTTTATATAAAAAAAAATCTCAAATTGAGATTGCAGGGTTTGAATATTTACCTCCCCCATCCCGCTCCACTTGTCATCATCCACGGTTCTTTACAGAAGTTAAGCACACAGTTAAATGCAAGCCGCAGTGCAATAATAAAATGCACCAACACATTAGAGAATTTCTTTTTTATACAGTCATGTTCCTTTAAGTATATTTTCATTAATATTATTATTACATGAAGTTAATAAACAGGAAGTAATCATATTGTGCAAATTGTTAATAGGATAGAGTGACCAGATATGAAAAAAAGGGGGAACTTCCATCAGCAAAATGCAACATTCTCACAATAAAAAGGATGAATTCTTAGGGTTAGATTTATCATACCCTGGACAGACATGATTCGCTATAGCAAATCGTATCCGCCCTGCATTGCTAATTGCTAACATCATACGCTGTTGGCATTTAACATTGCACAAGCAGTTCTGGTAAACTGCTTGTGCAATGCCGCCCCCTGCAGATTTGCGGCCACTAGCAAGGGGTGTCAATCAACCCGATCATATGGGATTGGGCGGATTGCTGTCTGCCGCCTCAGTGATGGTGGACGAGTTAAGGAGCAGCGGTCTTTAGACCGCTGCTTCTTAACTCCTGTTTCCTTGGAAACAGTTACATTCAGGGCCATTCGGCCCTTGTTAAATCGGCCACCAAGACTGGGTTTTGGTTGTAGCATTTCAAACCATTTATTTTAAATTAAATAATGAATGAAAATAACAGCTGCCATTATTAACACCACATACAGATAACAAAATGTACCTGGCTTAATAAACTGTAATTCTTACCATTTCGAACTGGTGATTTTAAAGACTTCATATATTTATGGCTGCTCAGCCCTGACTTTGCTTTTCAACTCTCTAATGTTAAACTGCTCTCTAATGTCCAACTGCGCTCTAATGTACAACTGCTCTCTTTGTGCGCGATCAAATATACGGCACAGGTTTCGGTGCAAGCGTGGGAACCTGCGCCGCCCGTAATTTCACCTTGCACATCGGTGTATTACATATACTGCGTCGTTAGATGCTTATCTGGCGTAAGTAGGACAAACTAGTGATCTTCTGAAATGTGCGCAAATACACATTTTAGTCATTGCAAGTAACTTACGCCAGCATTTTCTCCACGGAAAGTGTCAATAAAGAGTAGTTTTATGCAAATTAGGCTAACACTCGTAAAAATGAACCGCAATTTCATATAAAAATGCGACACGTAATTATGCTATTCAAAATTCATATATAAACCCATATATAAAGAGATGAAGGTAATACAATTATGATTTCCCATTGTTCTCTCCTCCAAGTATTGTTGATTGTTTTGAGAAGAAATTTAAAGTAAATAAGCAAGTCTATGTCCACAATGTGATAAAGTACCTACAAGCTCAATCCATTTGATTATGTTGTGGCTTCAAACTATTTCAAATACAAACCTTAAAAAAACAATATCATAGTATACTGTCCCTTTAACCTTGAGATGCTGCTTAAATGTATGTGTTTGTTAAGGCTTCCAGGGAGTTACGTTGCTTTTTTAGTCAGTACAAGGGTTCCTGCGCCTGCAATTTGTGGCGAGATAAGAATGGAGTAGATTCTCTGAATTCTGCGCGCGTAAGTCCTTACGCTGTATATTGGATACCAAATTGCGCGTCTGTTCTATGTTAGTCTATGGTTAAAAAAAATACATCCGAAGGGTGAAATATACGCGCTTAACTTGTATGCTACGCCGTATATGTAATACCAAAATCTCGTAAAATCTGGCATCGCCGGCTTTTGCGGGCGACGCTGCATATGTAATGGAGGCCTATTTCTACCAAATGCTGGTCATGTCTGGCTCAGAAACTGCAAAGATAGCTTTACTGTGGGACTTTACTCTTGCATCTCACATACTAAACTGAGATTAGTAATGCAAAAATAGCATGCTCCAAAGATTTATCACATGTCATTTTTGCATTAGACTATTCCTTCAAGTGGACCAGAACATACTATTTGAACCAATTAATTTCTTAAGGACATATGACGGAATTTTTCCGTCATAAAGCAATTGAGCAAACTGAAAGCTGTGTCTTTAAAGGGTTAAATATTCCTGTAGAACAGAATTCAGCAATGAACAAAAAAGTTTTATGAAAATATTTTAACATGTTAATATTTTTAGAAACTCTTTTCTTGTTTATTACAACCATTAGTGAAAACCGGACTGATATTTGGGTATATGTACAATGTATAAACTGATCAGAAAGAGAAACTAACATTTTTCAGGTAGAGAAACCTGAGATATAAAAAGCAAATACATTTGGGATTCAGGAACCTGTAATCAAAAGCAGCTAATAACAAGCTGATTTTTTAACAGATGTGTAATTATGCTAGAACCAGCTGTGTGCTGCAAGTTTTTGGTGGTGTCACAATAACATTTCCTTGACACAAGGTTGGATTATGTGACCAGTGCATTAGAAATACAAAAAGCATTTAATTCCCAAATCTTATTACTACATTAAACCAGTCTGCTTCCTATTCTGATGTGCAACAGAAAACAGCTGTCTTTAAACAGCTGTTAGATATCTGACATTTTAGCTGAGAACTTTTATATTGAGGTTTCCACACAAGGATGATAGAAAACCCACAAAGCTTCTAAAATGCTCATTAGTATATTTTTAGAATGCGAGTGAAAACTGCAATACTGTTTGTCAGATACAATCTCTAAAGAGAAGTGTTAAAGGGACATGGTATACTGGATTTTCTTTGCATAAATGTTTTGTAGATGATCCATTTATGTATCCTATCTGGGAGTGTTTTTGTAACAAAGTATAGTTTTGTTTATTTTTTAGTAACGTAAGGATAAGGATTTCCAGACTCCTAACCAAGCCCCACAGTGTCAGATGTATTCATGTGTTTACAGACTACTGCACGCTAATGTTTATGCTATCTGTCTTTTCATAGGCAGGGAAGGGGGAGTGTCTGCTATTATTGTTTTCCCAACCCCTTTCACTGGGTGTCCCAGCTAACCTCATCAACAGTGCAAAAGTGAGAGCTTCTAATTAAATATTAAAAGGTTTTATACTGTCATTTTATATCAGCATATGTGCATATTCTTCTTTCTAGTAGTGTCTATTACATGCAGTTATCTCAAAATAGGTGTACGCTGTCCCTTTTAGTAAAATTGTCTTCTGTATCTACTATTTGATGGAACTTCTTCTATCCTACATACAAACTGCAAATCTGAAAAATATTTTCCTAGTTAAACCATGGCAGCTGGTTATACATGTGAATGCAAATAATCTTATGCATCGTCTACACAAAACAATACTTTTCCTAACAAAAATATTATAATTTAACTCGAGATTTGGGCGCAAAACAAAGAATTGCTAAAGAGAAAAACAATAATTACAACGGCAACAGCTGAGAATCACATTTTGTAAAACAGGTAAATGAGTGTAATTGTAAATATCTGCATGTTATGGTAAAGCAAGAAGTCTTGCTGGATAGAACAACATTTGTCTTGACAATCTCGCAGTCACCAAGGGGCTTACTGTAAGCGTTCCTGGGTGCTCTGGGTGTTCTCGAATCAGGGCCTATGTTTTTCACCTGACCTTTGTCTCTGCGTGCAGAATTTAAAAAAGATGTAATTGCCCTTGTGAAGTAGTTAATCTCCTTTAGTCTTCTGTTTTGCCTTTTTTTAATTTTTACTAAACTATTTTTTAATTTATTTTTATCTCCTTTTTTATTTTATGTTATTGTTATTTAAGTGTTCTCAAGTGTTATTATGTGTATATGTTAGAGTGAAATGTTTTATTGAGGATATTTTTCTCATTTTAATTGGTTTGTTTAGTAATGTTTAGAAAGTGATTTTCTGATGCAGGCGTCCTTGACAGCGGCACACGTTCAATACATCCAGAAGTTAGTGGGATGGGCAAGAACAATGTGGTTCCCTTGATAATAATGGAGCAGAACAAAATGTTTATGAATTCCACAGCCAGCAGCAACGTTCTGGTGAGTATTTTCAGCAAGATATTATTTCACAGACATGTTTTATTGTATCTACAGGGAGTGCAGAATTATTAGGCAAGTTGTATTTTTGAGGATTAATTTTATTATTGAACAACAACCATGTTCTCAATGAACCCAAAAAACTCATTAATATCAAAGCTGAATAGTTTTGGAAGTAGTTTTTAGTTTGTTTTTAGTTATAGCTATTTTAGGGGGATATCTGTGTGTGCAGGTGACTATTACTGTGCATAATTATTAGGCAACTTAACAAAAAACAAATATATACCCATTTCAATTATTTATTTTTACCAGTGAAACCAATATAACATCTCAACATTCACAAATATACATTTCTGACATTCAAAAACAAAAACAAATCAGTGACCAATATAGCCACCTTTCTTTGCAAGGACACTCAAAAGCCTGCCATCCATGGATTCTGTCAGTGTTTTGATCTGTTCACCATCAACATTGCGTGCAGCAGCAACCACAGCCTCCCAGACACTGTTCAGAGAGGTGTACTGTTTTCCCTCCTTGTAAATCTCACATTTGATGATGGACCACAGGTTCTCAATGGGGTTCAGATCAGGTGAACAAGCAGGCCATGTCATTAGATTTTCTTCTTTTATACCCTTTCTTGCCAGCCACGCTGTGGAGTACTTGGACACGTGTGATGGAGCATTGTCCTGCATGAAAATCATGTTTTTCTTGAAGGATGCAGACTTCTTCCTGTACCACTGCTTGAAGAAGGTGTCTTCCAGAAACTGGCAGTAGGACTGGGAGTTGAGCTTGACTCCATCCTCAACCCGAAAAGGCCCCACAAGCTCATCTTTGATGATACCAGCCCAAACCAGTACTCCACCTCCACCTTGCTGGTGTCTGAGTCGGACTGGAGCTCTCTGCCCTTTACCAATCCAGCCACGGGCCCATCCATCTGGCCCATCAAGACTCACTCTCATTTCATCAGTCCATAAAACCTTAGAAAAATCAGTCTTGAGATATTTCTTGGCCCAGTCTTGACGTTTCAGCTTGTGTGTCTTGTTCAGTGGTGGTCGTCTTTCAGCCTTTCTTACCTTGGCAATGTCTCTGAGTATTGCACACCTTGTGCTTTTGGGCACTCCAGTGATGTTGCAGCTCTGAAATATGGCCAAACTGGTGGCAAGTGGCATCTTGGCAGCTGCACGCTTGACTTTTCTCAGTTCATGGGCAGTTATTTTGCGCCTTGGTTTTCCACACGCTTCTTGCGACCCTGTTGACTATTTTGAATGAAACGCTTGATTGTTCAATGATCACGCTTCAGAAGCTTTGCAATTTTAAGAGTGCTGCATCCCTCTGCAAGATATCTCACTATTTTTGACTTTTCTGAGCCTGTCAAGTCCTTCTTTTGACCCATTTTGCCAAAGGAAAGGAAGTTGCCAAATAATTATGCACACCTGATATAGGGTGTTGATGTCATTAGACCACACCCCTTCTCATTACAGAGATGCACATCACCTAATATGCTTAATTGGTAGTAGGCTTTCGAGCCTATACAGCTTGGAGTAAGACAACATGCATAAAGAGGATGATGTGGTCAAAATACTCATTTGCCTAATAATTCTGCACTCCCTGTAGGTCATTAAAGGGATAGTAAACACCTTGAAATTATGAGACATTTATGTTGTGTTCCTATAGAATAACATATCAGCCAAGTCAAATCATTGTTAATTCTTTAAGTACACAGCTTCAGTTTGCTCAATTCTTCCATGACAGAATATTTCTGTCATTGGTCGTTAAGGGGTCAAAACAAATTAACATAATTTTAATGCAGCTTTTAAATAGCTAAACCCCATCTGCCATTTACCTTATTTGGAGGAGCCAATATGGGATTAGTGTATGTAAATTATTTTTACCTATTTTTAATAAAGTAAGTTTTTATGACTTACCACTTGCTGCTTATTGGACTTTTTTACACCTCATCTTTCTGTGATTGGACCACTGGGAGTTCCTGATTACTGGAGAATAAGTCTACTGGGTGACTTTATTGATTCCAGCTTGCCTTGTTAGCACCAAGGGAGGTGCTCTACCTAATGTGAGTGCATATCTTACCTTATTTCTCATCGCTTGTTCCTACAATAATCGGCCATATAAGCACCTTTTTGTTCTATATATTTATCTACAGATACCTGAGTATCCATCACAGGCCAGTCTTCTGGGTGACTGCATTTGACCCCAGACTGCTTCGTCCACACCACTAGGGGTGTCTTACCACATGTGAGTGCTATTGTCACATGCACCAGTGTCCATGTTTCATACAATATTGGGCCATATGGCGCTTCTGTCCCTTTATGTTGTTTGCAATATGGGATTAGTCTGCAGGCAATAAAGCTAGACAGGGGCAGAACTACCATTCAGACAGAGCATGCAATTTTAAGCAACTTTCTAATTTACTCCTATAATCAATTTTTCTTCGTTCTCTTGCTATCTTTATTTAAACAGCAGGAATGTAAAGCTTAGAAGCCGTCCCATTTTAGGTTCAACACCCTGGACAGCGCTTGCTTATTGGTGGCTACAGTTAGCAAACCAATAAGCAAGCACAACCCAGGTTCTAAGCTAAAAATGGGCTGGCTCCTAAGTTTAACATTCCTGCTTTTTAAAATAAAGATAGCAAGAGCACAAAGAAAAATTGATAATAGGAGTCAATTAGAAAGTTGCTTAATATTGCATGCTCTATCTGAATCATTAAATAAATAAATTGGATTTAGTATTCCTTTAAGTAGGATTCTTAGGCTGCAGTATGCTATATATTAGAGTTTTGCTGTATAAATAGTATCTCTTCTTGTGTCATAACCTTCCCCTTCAGTATGTTCTGTGTGTCCTGTGCACATTAGCTACCTATAAAGCAGTGATAATGTTCCTAAGAATATCAAAAAGGATTCTCTCTAAACAACTTACGTTTTTTTTGTGCTACAGATTTACATAATTCCTCTGTGCACGCAAATTTTGTCAGATGTTAAATGAAAATCTGCATTTAGTTAAGCCAAATATTTAGCAGCTTGATGTTTTACGCTTGCCACCTTCACCTGTGATCAACTCAGCTGCAATCGACACACAAATATATTAAAGGGACACGAAAGTCAAGAGGAAACTTACATGATTTGGATAGCATGCAATTTAAAAATAACTTTCTAATTTCCTTCCATTATCATGCTTACTTTGTTATTCTTGTAACCAGTTAAAGACCATCCCCAGGTAGGCTCAGGAGTGTACCCTTGTCTGAAGCACTATATTGCACTAGTGCTTGCAGTGTGAAGTGTTGAAAACACTGCTGCCATATA
The DNA here is from genome assembly GCF_027579735.1 of Bombina bombina. NCBI lineage: Eukaryota > Metazoa > Chordata > Amphibia > Anura > Bombinatoridae > Bombina > Bombina bombina. Next base: position 211,228,471 of record NC_069507.1, read on the forward strand.
TTGTTCCAGATATGAGCAAGCCTACCAGAGAATTACATTTTAATAGACATTTAAAGTTACTTCTGCAATCAAATTTACTTTATTCTCTTGCTATCCATTGTTGAAAAGCATGACTTGGTAGGTTTAAGAGTATAATGCACCACACATATGCTTCTTGTAATTGGCTGATCCAAAAATTAGCAGGCATGGATGTATATAAAAAGCAATAACGTTTATTGGCATTCTTTGGATACAAATTTCAATCAAATCTGGGGTAGGAGAAATGGTCTTGAGCATTTTGGCTGCCTTAATCATAATTGTGTGTCTCCATACTCCCCTGTGAATATAAATACACAGATGAACACTGATATTTGCAACAATAAAGCCTCTGCATGATTTAAACCTACAGTTATCCCCAAACCCTAATAATGGAAGATAAAGGCCTTATTATTAAATATATACAACATATCATTTCAAATTATGATTAACAAAATCAAACATCCATAAACCAACTTCATATCTTGTGATTTTCTTCCAATTAAAATTCATATGCGTCAGACTGTTAAGAAAAAAAAGTGGGGGCTGTATCTGTATGAATCTTATCGTTATTTCATCTCATGCTACTGTCTTTTCTTAAGATCACTTTTGTATCTTAATATAAGTGTGAAATCATATCACTATAATTTTATTTCATGAAAAAAACTTGGTCATCATTATGTATAACTGGTTCCAAACAGTAGCGGACCTACTCAACAGAGGGCCAAAGTTTGGGCCCCCCGAAAGGTAACTCAGTATTAAGCAATAGCAATAATTTACATTTCGCTCTGCATAATCATTTTGAGGCTAGATAGATAAATGCACTTATTATGTACTTATAAAAGGCTCCCCTGCATTAGGATTGCACACATTCTGCACACACCTATGTATAGACTGGTTGCTATGGTCCCCCAGCACTTGGACATTGGTGCCACTGCATCTGCTGCCTTAATGTTCTGCCCCTTTGATCACATCAGCTTCAATGTTAAAACATTCTGGAAGTCTGGTACCATTGCACATAAGCAGAAAATCATAAAAGCCTCTCCTTTAGCAAGTAGAGCCTCTCTATTGCCACCTCTAGTGGGTCTATTAACCTGTTCAATAATACAATATCTGAAGTGTTGTGTTGATTCTTTGTGAACAGTAATGCAATGTGTTGCTAGTACAAAGCAATTAATGTTTTTTTTCAATTCAATTTAAATGTTTTCTAATGCACTCACAACATTTTCCTATGGTGCGTCCTACGTATTGTATTTTACAACAGATACAGCACACCAAATAAACCAAAAACTTTGTTCTACATTTTGTACATAAATATAATAAAAACACTCTTTAAAGAGACACTAAACCCAATTTTTTTCCCTTCATGATTCAGATAGAGCATGCGATTTTAAGCAACTTTCTAATTTACACCTATTATTAATTTTTCTTTGTTCTCTTGCTATCTTTATTTAAAAATCAGGAATGTGATGCATTTTAGCCAGACCATTTTTGGTTGAGAACCTGGGTTATGCTTGCTTATTGATGGGTAAATGTAAGCATCTAATAAGCAAGCGCTATCCATGGTGCTGAACCTAAAATGGGATGGCTGCTTGATTTACATTCATGATTTTAAAATAAAGATAGCATGAGAACAAAGAAAAATTGATAATAGGAGTAAATTAGAAAGTTGCTTAAAATGTCATGCTCTATATGAATCATGAAAGAAAAAAATTGGGTTCAGTGTCCCTTTAAGCCATAGAAGATTGAACTGAGGTGCAAGCGTGTGTAATCACAAGCTTTACATATGCATCTACCACATCAATAGTAAGCCAACTTGTTTGCAGGGATCTTTTCTTTTATTGCCCGGTCATACTTGATGCTAAAATGTTGGCAATCATCTTGTTACCCTACTCTCAAAATTGTCACCAGTTATCATTATATGTTGTGTACTGTAAGAAGTGACAAAGACTAATTTATCATTGGATTGAGACATATAGTTAGTGGAATTATCCAATAAGAGGGCGTTTCTATTTATATTTTTTACAATATTGAAGGCCTTATCAACAACACAATTTGGATACTGTCTTTGTGACAATCGAGCTTTCAAATCTTCACTTCCCCTAAAGAAACTGAAATTATCTAAACAATTGCATCTTAAGCTCAAATTTTTCATTTAAAACATTTCCGAATCTGCAATGTTTTGGGTATAAACTCTTAGCATGAAGTAAAGTATTATAAGAGATGGGTTTTGATATAAATTTGTATTTACTGTATATAGTTGTTAAAGGGATCTCAATAGTGCATTGTTACTCTAGAGCTGAGTTTAACTATGTATTTTACCAGTTTGCAGGATTTAAACATATAGTTATAAGCAAGCACACTTGCAATAATAAAATGCTCTAACACATAATGCAAAAAAAAGTTCTAATAAATTAGAGGCATTAAACACTTTGAGATGGTAATATAAAATGATAAATCGTATATAGAAAAAAACCTCTGCAGTATACTTTCATTATTTATTTTTTGCCCCTTTCCTGTAATTCCATTCTGAAATTGGGATTTTTTTTTCAGTTCCTGTTAGAAGTGGAAGCCAGAACACTGTTATATTCCACACAGGCATTGGCTGCAGATTCTAGTGACCTGTTTATAACTGTCTCTAATTACAGCTAATGAAACTTTATAAAATACATCTACATGTTATTCTCAGACTAATAATTTATTTGCATCATTCTATCTAGCATTTATTTAGTGTTTAATGTCCCTTTAAAGGGACAATCTACTCCAGAATTTTTATAGTTAAAAAAGATAGATCATCCCTTTTTTACCCATTCCCCAGTTTTGCATAACCAACGCTGTTATATTAATACACGTTTTACCTCTATGATTACCTTTTATTTAAACCTCTGCAGACTGCCCCCTTATTTTAGTTCTTTTGACAGATTTGGCATTTTAGCCAATCAGTGCTGACTCATAAATTACCCCACGTGCGTGATCACAATGTTATCTATATGACACACATGAACTAGAGCTATCTAGCTATGAAAAACTGTCAAAATGCACTGAGATAAGAGGCAGCCTTTAAGGGATTAGAAATTTGCATAAGAGCCTATCTAGGTTTAGCTTTTAACAAAGAATACCAAGAGAACAAAGCAAATGTGATGATAAAAGTAAATTGGAAAACATGTTTAAAATTGCATGCCCTATGTGAATCATGATAGTTTAAATTTGACTAGACCCTTTAAGAAAGTCCCTTTAACATAGGTCTGACAGTGAAGAACCATGAAACCCTACACCCTTGAGGTCTATTACTATGCACAGAAAATCAATTACACACATCTAACAGTTTCAGCTATTCAGACTCTAAAATTAAAAACCCACAATTACAAACCAAGTCTTAAAATGATAAAACCTGTAATTTTGCATTGCTGGCAAACCTAACGCTCCTCAATAAAAGCAGAAAGCAACTTCAGCTTCCCAGGAAACACACATCACTCAATATACCCTCTTCCCATAACTGGTAGTGATTAATTATCTGTATTTATTTACTTAGGATGGTTGCAACCTTTTCTGGAAAAAAAATGAATTTTGTTGAAGCATTAATTTTAACATCTTTGTTTTTTTTTTAGCTGCTAAGAAGATAGATTGTAAAAAATGTAGAGACCTTGTGAGTTTTAGTTGCAGATCAAAGATGTTTAACGCTCCTTTATTAGAATGAGAGATGGAAGTTTTAGCTACATTGTTTTGTGAATGTAAAAGGAACATGACTGATAGAGCGTGTCATTTTAAGAGGCTCTTCAATTTACTCCTATAATCAAATTTACATTGTTCTCTTGGTATCGTTTGTTGAAAAGCATACCTAGGTAGGCTCAAGAGCAGCAATGCACTACTAGGACCTAGCTGGTAATTGGTGGCTACACACATATGCCATTTGTTCTTCATTAAGGGCTGTGTATAAACCTGAAATGTGAGTGGATCCATGTAAATCAATAAATATCATTTTTGAAGAAGATCTTCACAGGCTGGATTCCACTTTACTTACATTCTAAAGGCCAAGGGGTGTGAAAACAATGTAGGTATATTGTAACAACATATCAGTTCTAAACATTTATCAAACATGTCTTTTGCATGCAGATGCTTTGTAATGCTGTTAACCATTCCTGGTGCATAAATAAAACATTAACTTTAATGTACCTCTGAAATAAATATATATAAGGAACACAAAAGTATTTCTTTTCTTTGCAGTATTTTAAAATGTATCACAGTTTTTTGTAAAGCAGATGTTCCTGTATTAAAGGGACAGTAAAGTCCAAATTAAACTTTCATGATTAAGATAGAGCGTGTCATTTTTTTATTTTTTTATTTTTTATTTATAATCCAAACACTGTCCAGAAATATTATTATAAAGCTGAAGACATAGCATAATCAAATAATACAATAGATTCATCAACATAATACTATATTCATTCATGCATATAGTTAAATTTAAACTAATCATCATGTTAATCAAACATAAGCACTTCTTTTCCTGACAATGCTTGGGGTTTTAATTTCCATATAACCCTCCCTTATTTCCCCCACCCATGCGAAGAGACAACACAACTAAAAGCCAAGAGAAAGAAGAAAAATAATAAAAAAAAAAAAATTTTTTATGTACTACCACTTCCTTCCTCTTGATGTTTACCAAATCCCTAATAAAACAAATTCTGTATTTCTGAAAGGAAAGATTATATAATCTCTTTCTGAGTCAGGGAATATTTTTTAAAAAGCCGCCCATTTATTAAAGAATCTTTTGATATCTTGTTCATTATTTATGTCCGAGTTTCTCTGATCTAATATACATTGCTTTTTCAAGCAGTTTTTTATTTCAGAGATACTCGGAGTTGTATGACTTTTCCACTTCTTACAAATTAAGTATCTAGTGGCAAGAATGGTAGCGATTATTATTTTTTCATCAGTTTGCCTGTCATGTTCTTTCTTAAGGCAAAATATTATCTGAAATAATGTCAAAGAAACCTGTTCTATCTTTAATACCTTCTCTAACCAATATTCAACCTTATTCCAGAGATTTTTAATCTTTGGGCAGTGCCAAAACATATGTGTTAAATTAGCTGCTTGGTACGAACATTTAGGACATTTATTAAACCCTACATTCACACATTTAAAGCCTCTCTCGGGAGTAAAATACGCCCCGTGAAGAAGCTTGGCATGTGCCTCCCTCCAGGTTGCAGATAGTGTCACTTGTGCAATTTTTTTAATTGACAATTGGATGATTTTGGAGTCAATATTACTCTGAGGGATTAATGTATTCCAGTAGGAGACCAACTTTGCCAAGACCGGCTCCCCTTTATTTGTACCCAGAAGATGGTAACACGGTGCAATAGACATATGGCCATTCTTTGTTAAAACAAGCCAATCATTCAATTTACCTAGTCCCCATTCCCATCCTGCCTTCTTAACTAAGTCTTGAGCAAAGTGTCTTAATTGCAGAAATGCAAAAAAGTCTTTGTTAGACAGGTCAAAGTCTCTTTTCAATTCTTGAAATGTTTTAATATATTTTCTTTCCTTATCAATTAATTGATGTACTTTTGTCAGCCCCAGAGCGTGCCATTTTCTAAAAATTTCAGAATGTAAACCTGCTTGAAACGCAGGGTTACCTATTATGGGCAAAAGATCAGTAGCGCTATTATTAATTGAAAGAAGAGTTACTATTTTATGCCAGGCTTTAAGAGGATTAAAATTTTTTTGAGTCTTTTAATTTCTAAGGGGACTTCCTTAGGTGTTAAATGTAGTAATGCAGAGAGAGAATATGGGTAGCAGACATTGGACTCGAGGTGATTATTCAGAACATAATTGTTAGACGATATCCAGTCTGTTACAACTCGAGCAAGAAAAGAGAGATTGTATAACCTTATGTCCGGGAGAGCAAAGCCTCCATCTTTTTTTGGTACTGAGAGTTTCAAAAAAGATATTTTTGACCTCTTATTCTGCCATAGGAACTGAATCAATGAAGTATAAATTGAACGTATTTCCTTTCCCAGAAGAATTATTGATGTATTTTGGAGTATGTATAAAAGTTTTGGAAGTAAAGCCATTTTAAAAAGGGCAATTCTTCCAGAAAGTGATATAGGAAGATTTTGCCAAGTTAAGAGCTTTTCTTTAATCACTTTCACCACTGGAGAGATGTTCAAGGTATAGAGATCCGCAGCTCTTGTCGGAATGTGAATCCCAAGATATCTTAAAGAATCTATTACTTGATGGAAAGGGGTTTTTAATACTGAAGTTTTATTTTTCCTAAGCCATAATATCTCTGACTTTGACGTGTTTATCTTATAGCCAGAAAATGCACCAAATTGTTCCAGGATCTGTAAGAGTTTTGGTAAGTTTAGTTTGGTATTGGACAAGTAAAGCAACAAGTCATCAGCATAAAGGCCGATTTTTATTTTGCAGCTGCGAATCTTTATACCGTCTAATTGTTGACGGATTTTAATTGCAAGAGACTCAATAGAAATATTAAATAGGAGCGGAGAGAGAGGACAGCCCTGCCTTGTTCCTCTGCCTAGAGAGATTGAGGAAGAAATGTTATTATTTACTATCAATCTTGTAGTTGGTTGTTTGTTTAAATTTTCAATAAATTCTAGAAAGTTACCTCTTATACCAAATTGCCTTAATGATGATTTAATATGTTCATGAATTATAGAGTCGAAAGCTTTTTCGGCGTCTAAGGAAATAATAGCCAGGTCAGGTAGGTCCTCTCCTCCGTTACTGGATGCAGCTTCAAAATATTCTGTCACTAGTAAAGCTTCCCTAATTTTTGAAGCCGAATTGCGATTGTTTAAAAAAACCTGCTTAATCGGAGTGTATAATTTCTGAGAGTGGCCCCTGCAGTCTTGATGCTAGAATAGCAGTAAGAATTTTGTAATCCGAATTTAGCAATGCAATTGGCCTATACGATTCCTTGTATTTGGGATCTTTTCCATCTTTTAATATCAAAGTTGTGTAAGAGTTAGAAAATGAAGAAGGGATCAGTTTACCACTAATAAAAAAACTATTAAAAAGTGTGCAGAGATGTGAAGTAATTTCTCCAGTCAAAATCTTGTAAAATTCGTTAGGCAGACCATCTGGTCCTGCTGCCTTATTTAGAGAGAGCTTAGAAATTACTTCCTCTATTTCTTCCAAGGAAATAGGGGCGTTGAGACTTTCAGCCATTTCTGATGTGAGTATAGGATGTGTAATACCTCTCCAAAAATCATCAGATTTATGTGTGTCACTTATTTTAAATGAATATAGTTCCTGATAATATTCATGGAATGCACCTATTATATCCTCAGCTTCAGAGAGCTGTTGTCCTTTGCTATACAATTTGTCTATGATTGGTTGTTTCATCTCATTTCTTATTAATTTGGCCAGCATCTTACCCGATTTGTTACCATATTTATACAGCTTAGCCTGCATTTTTAGCTCTTTTTGTGTTTCTTGAAATAAGATAAAGGTGTCCCTCTCATTTTTTGCTTTGACATACTTTGCCCAATTTGCAGGAGTTTTGTCAAGCAAGAAATGGTTGTAAGAATTAATAAGACATTGGCAAGACTCTTTTTCTCTAATTCGGATTTTCTTATGTAAAGCTGAAGTATATGAGATTATTTCCCCTCTCATTACCGCTTTCGCAGTGTCCCAGAATATTTCAGGGCGGCTTAGATAATCTCTGTTAAAGTTTACATATTCTTTGTATCTATTTATAAGCCAATTCTTAAATTTTATCTCAGACATCAGATAGTAAGGAAAGAAAAAACGTGTTGCAGTGGAGCGTGTATATGAGAGCTGAAACTCAAGTATAATCGGTGCGTGATCCGAGAGAAAAATTGATCCTATATCTGATTTTACCCCTCCCATTAACATACGTTCATCTATTAGAAATAAGTCAATTCTAGAGAGTGTCTTATGCGCCTTAGAGAGACAAGTAAAACTCTGAGTAAGAGGATTTTGATGTCTCCAAACATCTCGCAGTGCTAAGTTCCGCATAATTTTTTTAAACATCTTACCCTCTAAATTATCTTTTTTTTGTTTTAACTGCTTATCATTGCGCCTTAGTCTATCAATCGGGCATTGTGGTGCCATATTATAATCTCCTCCCATTATTAGACAACCTTCTGTGTAAGATATTAATTTGGTCTGTAGAGCATTCCAAAATTTTGGATCAATTACATTAGGGCCATATGCATTACACAGCGTGTACATCTTCTGGGCAATCTTTATTTTCAATAAAATGTACCTCCCTTCAGGGTCAGGTTCGACATGCAAAACTTCAGTGTCAATTTTCTTGCCTATTACTATTGCAACCCCTCTTTTCTTCCTAACACTAGGAGCAAAATATATTTCTTTTACCCAAGTTGTCTTAAGTTTTAAAGATTCTTCAGCTGATAAATGGGTTTCTTGAATGAAGCCTATGTCAGTCTGAATTTTTCGTAGGTGATTAAGAATCGCCTTTCTCTTTATGGGGGTAGTTATACCACCTACGTTCCATGATACTATTTTGCAATTATTCTTCCGTTTATTCATTCATAAAATAAGAAGGAGGGAGGTAAAGGAAGGGAGAAAAAAAATAAAAAAAAATAAATATATATTTATATAATAAAAACACTCTCCGCATGGGTGGGAGTTGAACCATAAGACTCGTGTCTAGAAGAGACGCGATCTTACCCATAAGCAAAAGCCTGAATATTATATTTAATCCAATAAATGAAATTCAATCATATTTATAAGACCTAGGAGCCCAGTGTATTATAAAAGCTCTCGGCCAGATGGGCTTCTTCAAAAAAGTGCGTGGCCTCACCAATTTTGACCTTTAATTTATAAGGAAATATTATAGTTGCCTGGTACCCTTTTTGTATCAATTTTGAACAAACAGGGGCAAGCTCTCTCCTCCTTGCTGCAGTATCAGCGGAGAAATCTTGAAACATCAAAATTGTAGTGTCTCCTATTTTAACAGGTTGTTGTTTGCGGAAATATTGAAATAATGTAAGTTTATCTTGAAAATTTAGTATTCTGGCAATCACAGGCCTAGGCCTAGATCTGCCTTTGTTATCGGGACGATATGTGCCAATTCTATGCGCTCTCTCTATTGGAATAGGGTATAAGGTGGATGGCATCTTTAAAATTATAGGCAAAGTTTCTGAGATGAAATTGACAAGATTATCATATTGCTGTTCTTCCGGTAGACCTATAATTCTAATATTGTTCCTTCTGGAACGGTTTTCAAGGTCTTCTAATCTGTTTTGAATTTTCTGTATGTTAACATTCACACCTTCTAGATTAGAGCTATGTACAACTGTTAGGTCTTCCAGGTCCGACACTCTTTGCTCGGCTTCCTGCAACCTGTTGGAAAATTGGCGAACCTCTTGTGTGAGAGAAAGAAAATCTTGTTTGATTTCAGCTCTAAGAGCTTCAAATTTAGGAGAGAGCGCATCAGATATGCTAGCCACTAAGCTATGTATATTGGTTGTTTCTTGTATGACTGGTGCATTTAACAAAATTGGTTGTGCTTCCATGGCAACCTCTTGATTGCCCTTCGTTTTCCTGTCTCTCTGTCTTGCTGCCATGGCTGGAGAGGGATTCCGGGGTGAAGCGTGAAGGAATTTATCCATGTGCCGGTGAGAGAAAAGAAGATTATAGTGGAGCAGTTTCCTCTTCGTGTGAAAAATGTGAAAAGAAAAAGGTGATTGTGATGATAGGTCCTGTAGAAGAAGGAGTTCTTAGGTGGATAAGTGAGGAAGGGTATGTGTGCAGTGATGGTCAAGTGGGGAAAGGAAGGGAAGGGAAGGTGGGGGAGGAAAGAAAAAAAAAAAAAAAAGGGGGGGGGGGGAATTTCAATGTGAGTTAAACCAGTGCTGTTTGGTTGTGAGTAAGTCCAGCCAAGGATGCAAGGATCAGAGTATAAATCAGGTCAATTTGTCAAACCACCTAGGTTCTTAATATAGACTATGTGTAGTAATTTATAAGAGAGTTGTTATCTCTAAGGTGTCTAATCGAGTATTTTATTTAAGTTTATAGCCATCAAAGTGCTAATATTGTTCCAGCAGTTATATAAAACTAACAAGCATAATTACACAGTAGCTTGTCTGGAACTTAATACCTCCAATTCCACTAATTTGTTTTATTTGTCAGGAGGATGGGAAATCTATTTCTTTAAAGGAAAAAAATAATTGAGTGCTCGTATAGAACCCCTCTCCCTACAAGGTAATATAAGATTTTTATTTTCAAAAATAAGAGATTTATTCTTATAGGGGAGTTATTATGTAAGGGGGCTGAGAAACGTTTATGCTTATATATGTGCTTCCTCACCAACCAGTAATAAGTAGTAAAATACCTTCAACAGAGATTATAGCAACTTCCTTAATTGGCAAGCAACTATTTCCTAAATTATACTGGATAGCCTTCCATTTCTTTTTCCTAAGACCCAGTAAAACTTTCAATAACCTGCTTCCCAGTCACGAATTCCCCAGTTATATTTTAGAGAAGAGAAAACAAAAGAGAAAAAAAAGGATACAATATCTTATTACACGATAAACATATTTTGCATTTTTCTAAACAATGGTATCTCTGCCATGATATGTCAGATATGTTTTTTATAACGATTTTCGCCAAAAAATACTGTGATTCAAGTGTCCCAATAAGTCATTAACAGGCAGTAGTTCTGTGGGTACTGAAGGTAAAGTCAAGAATTGTTATAGCGATATTAAAGTTCAGCCGGCTCTTTTATGTGTGTATAAATCTTTGCCTTACCTGGCTTTTTCGACTTGATAGCATTCACCCATTGGCCAGGTAAGTGTACGAAGGGAGCCTTTGAATATAGTATCATAAGAGTAATAGATACCTACTAAGAGAACTTAGAATACAGCCACCTTCCTTGCCGCTCTATCAGTACCCGGCCCGCTGTATCTCTGAGCAGTGAAGTAACTCCGGTCAGCTCCTCCAGCGGGAACGAAGACAAGAAGAAAGGAACCGGTTGCCGACAGAGCCGTCTCCCGAGCCAGCCCTCCCCTATATCTTCATATAGAGTTAGGGCGGAAAGATCCCAAAGCACCACAAAGAGGGGCCGCAGCTGCAGATTCCAGGGCCGACCAAACACAGCCCCAGCCTCCCACGCAACACCGGTGGGGGAGAGGGGGAGCAGGTAAGGTGCCAAATAGCCTCAGGTCAATGCCCGGTAGGACCGCTTCAACCAACCGTCGCTCCCTGCTTGGTAGTGTGGTTCCTCAACCCCAGGTAATCTTTGACTCTCCAGAGCTTCAGTGGAGGAGAGGAGGGTGTACAAAAAAGACCATCGTTCTGCTGTAGGTAGCTTAGCCAGGTAAGACAGGACAGTTCCTTTGAAAATAGGAGAATGTTGATCTACAGCGATAATCTCGACCTCCCACGCAGCACCGGTGGGGGAGGGAGAGGTAAGTAAAGAGACTACTGCAAGCCTGCTAATGCTAATAGTAGTATTCAGAATGTTTAATCAGCAAGGCCGGTAGAGTGTACAAACGCAGCCTCGGCCTCCCACGCAGCACCGGTGGGGGAGGGAGGGGTAAGTAAAGAGTCTGCTGCAAGCCTGCTAGTGCTGAAAGTAGTATTCAGAGTATTTAGTCAGCAAGACAGGTAGAATGTACAAACACAGCCTCGACCTCCCACGCAGCACCGGTGGGGGAGGGAGGCACCTGGCTTCTCTTTACAATTTCTCCTTAGCGGTTAGATATAAAAGTTCTAATATGTAAAAGAACAAAGGCTCCAAGGTGCAGGCTTTTTACAAGCTGACTAAAAAGTGTCAGCGCAGTGGGATGTCTGTCCACTGCCTGGTTCCAAGAGCGTTGATACAAGCTGTCCAGGTAGCTACCCAGCTCTCTGGGTTCGGCACGAGAGGAAACTCCGCCAGCAGCTGCAGGACTGGAAGTTAACCACACACAGGTGTTTGCAGTTAGCTCCTCCTCCGGAACCTCCATCTAGGGCATGCCTAGAGCGTGTAATTTTAAACAACTTTCTAATTTACTTTTATAATCAATTTTTTTGTTCTCTTGTTGCTAATTTCTAAGCCCTTGAAGGCTGCCTCTTATCTGAATGCATTTGACAGCTTTTCACAGCTAGAGGGCGTTAGTTCATGTGTTTCATATAAATAACATTGTGCTCATGCACATGGAGTTATTTAAGAGTCAGTACTAATTGCCTGAAATTCAAGTCTGTTAAAAAATCTGAGATAAGGGGGCAGTCTGCAGGGGCTTAGATACAAGGTAATTACAGAGGTAAAAAGTATATTTCTATAACAGTGTTGGTTATGCAAAACTGGGGAATGGTAAATAAAGGGATTATCTATCTTTTGAAACTATAACATTTTTGGTGTTTATTATCCCTTTAAGGAAAAAAAACTTTTTTTTTTATACCTATGAGGTGTATCACTCTCCACCATTAAAGCAGCCAGATGTCTGCTTATGAGCCAGTGAGTAATCAAGGGCCCGATCCGATATGCAGCATCGCCCGCAAAAGCCAGCGACGCCAAATATTGCGCTGGTTTGGTATCCTATATACGGCGTAACCTAGAAGTTACGCTTGTATATTAAACCCTTCGGCCGTAGTTTGGTATCCAATATACAGCGTAAGGACTTACGTGGCGAAAATGGAGAAATCTTACTCCATTTTCACCTCGCCACAAAATGCAGGCGTAGTAAGCCTTACGCTGAGTATTGGAGCCCCGTAACTCCCTAAACTACCTGCAATAAAAAACCTAACACCTAACGCATGCGCAATGTCTATCTACCTGTCAACCGCAATCCCCCACAGCAATCTGTAATAAAGTGCTTAACCCCTAAACCGCCGCTCCCGGACCCCGCCGCCACCTACATTAAATGTATTACCCCCTAATCTGAGCCCCCTACACCGCCGCCAGCTATATTAAATTTATTAACCCCTAATATGATTCCCCTACACCGCCGCCACCTACATTAAATGTATTACCCCTAATCTGAGCCCCCTACACCGCCGCCAGCTATATTAAATTTATTAACCCCTAATATGATTCCCCTACACCACCGCCACCTACATTAAATGTATTACCCACTAATCTGAGCCCCCTACACCGCCGCCAGCTATATTATATTTATTAACCCCTAATATGATTCCCCTACACCGCCACAAGCTATATTAAATTTATTACCCCCTAATCTGAGCCCTCTACCCCGCCGCCACCTATATTATATGTATTACCCCCTAATGTGAGCCCCCTACCCCGCCACCACCTACATTAATTATATTACCCCCTAATGTGAGCCCCCTACCCCGCTGCCACCTACATTAATTATATTAACCCCTAATGTGAGCCCCCTACCCCGCCGCCACCTACATTAATTATATTAACCCCTAATGTGAGCCCCCTACCCCGCCGCCACCTACATTAATTATATTAACCCCTAATGTGAGCCCCCTACCCCACCGCCACCTATTTTAACTATATTAACCCCTAATATGATCCCCCTACACCGCCGCCACCTATATTAAATTTATTAACCCCTAATCTAATCCCCCTACACCGCCGCCACCTATATTTAATATATTAACCACTAAACCTAAGTCTAACCCTAACACCCCCTAACTTAATTATTATTGAAATAAATCTAAATAATATTAATATTATTAACTAAATTATTCCTATTTAAAACTAAATACTTACCTATAAAATAAACCCTAAGATAGCTACAATATAATGAATAAATAAATTGTAGCTATTTTAGGGTTTATATTTATTTTACAGGTAACTTTGTATTTATTTTAACTAGGTAGAATAGTTATTAAATAGTTAATAACTATTTAATAGCTACCTAGTTAAAATAATTACAAAATTACCTGTAAAATAAATCCTAACCTAAGTTACCATTACACCTAACACTACCCTATCAATAAATTAATTAAATAAACTACAATTATCTAAACTAAAATACAATTAAATAAACTAATCTATATTACAAAAAAACAAACACTAAATTTCAAAAAATAAAAAAAGATTACAAGAATTTTAAGCTAATTACACCTAATCTAAGCCCCCTAATAAAATAAAAAAGCCCCCCAAAATAATAAAATTTCCCTACCCTATACTAAATTAAAAAAGTAATCAGCTCTATTACCAGCCCTTAAAAGGGCCTTTTGCGGGGCATTGCCCCAAAGTAATCAGCTCTTTTACCTGTAAAAAAAAGAACAACCCCCCCATTACAACCCACCACCCACACACCCCTACTCTAAAACCCACCCGATCCCCCCTTAAAAAAACCTAAGTCTAACCCCCAAGTGGTCCTTACCTGTCCTGAAGACCGGCGGAAAAGATCCTGTTCCAGCGGTGAAGTCTTCTTCAAAGCGGCGACCTCTTCTTCTTCCAGGAACCAGCCGGCGCGGAGCTGAGAAGTTGAAGACTGATGACCGCGGAGCTGAAGACCGTCCACTCTGGAACTGAAGACCGTCGATGCTGGAACTGAAGATCGGCGACGCTGGAACCGAAGACCGGAGCCATGGAGCGTGGAGGATCCTCTTCATACGATCTCCGCCGTACACTGAATAGGAATTCAAGGTACGCGATTAAAAATGGCGTCCCTTGAATTCCTATTGGCTGATTTGAGCCTTCAAATTCAAATCAGCCAATTGGATGAGAGCTACTTTAATTCTATTGGCTGATTTGAATAGCTAATAGAATAAGAGCTAATGTAATCACCAGGGGATTGATAGCGGTGAAAAGCTATACACTATGTAAATTAATGATTTATCTGATTGCCTGTTTTTAATAGATATAACACATTATATTTCTAGGCTAATAAGCCATATACCTTGAGTGATTGTTATAATCATTGATTTCTTTGGACTTTATTATATTGGAAACTAAGAAGCAGCTTATGTGCGTATTCCTATAAATACTATAGGAATGCGCATATAAACTGCTTCTTAGTTTCCAAAGACAAACAATTTGCAATTTATTTGAGTGCTCTTGGTTTCATTTAACACATTTTGTTTTTATTTACCTTTTATTTATTATGTTGAAATGTTGTTATGAGGGGGTGATTTTATTCAGGTATAGTTTTAATCCTACTGATATCTAAGCATCAAATCAAAATATTGCTTTTGAAATAATTTCAAATGAAACTGTAGCATTCATAATAACACTGTTTGAGTTAACTCCATGGATGCCAGAAAGTCCCTCAACACATTGAACTTGGTGTAATCATTAAACGATTTATCCCTGGAAAATAGAATAAGTCCCCTTGTGAGCAAATTTAAATGGTTGGAGATTTTAATTTGTGTTAACTTCTGTTTTTCAAGGAGTACAAACCACTGGTTAAGGCATATTAGAGGATTAGATACGTTTATATCACAGACCTGTATTCGACTCCACCTGTTGGTCTTCCAAAACTTAAAGGGATATGAAACCCAAAAGTTTTCTTTTATGATTCAGATAGAGCAGGCAATTTTAAACAACATTCCCGCTTACTTCTTTTATCTAATGTTCTATGTTCTCTTGCTATCCTTTATTAAAAAGAATAACAGCAAAGCCCTACTGGGAGTTAGCTGCTGACTGGTAGCTGCACATATATCCCTCTTGTCATTGGCTTACCTGATATGTTCAGCTAGCTCCCAGTAGTGCATTGTTGTCCCTTCAACAAAGGATGTCAAGAGAACAAAATAAAATTGGTAAGAGAACTAAAGTGGAAAGTTGTTTAAAATTGTATCTGAATCTTTAAAGAAAAAAAGTGGTTTCCTGTCCCTTTAATGCAATAATTATCAAATGGGTTATAGCAGACTTTTCAAACTTGATCCCATTCCAATCAATTTAGTTTTCTAATGCATTTGGCCAACATAAACCCCTCCCTCTTCCTTAAATGGGGATTATTCTATACTGTTCCAATTGGGGAAAAAAAAGGAATCCCAGGTTTTTCTAAAAAAGATATTTGGACTTTCATATTATACATCTTGGAATTGTAAACACATTTTGTGTTTTTAAAGAGACAGTCTACTTGTAAATTGTTATTGTTTAAAAAGATAGATAATCCCTTTATTACCTATTCCCAGTTTTGTATAACCAACACTGTGATATTAATACACTTATCTGCTCTGTGTTTACCTTGTATCTAAGGGGTATATTTGTTAATGTGCGAACGGACATGATACAATGTAGCGTATCATGTCCGTCGCACACCGATAAATGCCGACAGCATATGCTGTTGGCATTTATTATTGCACCAGCATTTCTTGTGAGCTGCTGGTGCAATGCAGCCCCCTGTAGATAATATATATTATTATTTAATAATAATATATTATACAATTAATTAGATTAATCCTAAATTAATATTAAGTAACAGAACTGCTTTGAATCATATAAGGCAGTCATTCATATTGAATTATCTTAGTCTTAAAGGGACAGAAAGGTAAAATTTGACCTTTCATGATTCAGACAGAGCATGCAATTTAAAAAAAACTGCTCAGTTCTCTTGTTTCCTTTGTTAAAGAGCAGGTTCAGGAGTAGTAATGCACTACTGGGTGCTAGCTAAACACATCTAGTAAGCCAATGGCAAGAGGAATATATGTGCAGCCACCAATCAATAGCTAGCTCTCAGCATTTGATCGCTGCTTCTGAGCCTTCCTAGGAATGCTCTTCCACAAAGAATACCGAAGAGCACCAAAAGAATAAAGCAAATATGATGATAAAAGTACATTGAAAAGTTGTTAAAATTGTGTGAAAAATAAAACTACCTAAATCATAAGAGATTTAGTTTTACTTTACTGTCCCTTTAAATTAGTTGTGGCAATGTGTCATTTACTTCCATAACAATTTCTCAATTTTTTTAAAGAACCTACTTAAAAACTATACAATATCCCCTTTCTCATAGTTTTTTGCTGATTTTTTTTTAACCTACTCAGGAGCAAAGGAAATACCAGAACCCCAGAAATATTGTAAGGTAAATCAGGTGTTTTTCAAATTGATTCATTGGTTTGACTAATTCATTGAATTTGTTTTAAAAACAAACAAACAATAATCACAGAAGCTGCTTTTTGATATTTCTTGAAGAGTTCTCTGAGGTTTGTAATTTAGGCCTTTGATTTTGTTAGTTATGTCTGTCATGTAGTCAATCCTGTTGTATCTTTATCTTGTTTCTGTCCCTTTAAATTACACCACTCTTGTACAGCTTATAGTCGTCTTCTTCAATCCCACCTCTCTGTTTTGACCTCAGTTGCGTACTTTGGTTGAAAACCAATACTGTTTGTATTTCAGAGTTCCTTTGTGACTCATGTTACTGGTATGAATCTGACTAAAATATCTACATATTACAGGAGTAAGCAAAACCTTTTCACATGAGTGGTCACCTTGTTTTGTTTTTTTCATATAAAGGGCCAGCGGACCCTGCCAATATATTCTTGGAATAAAAACAAAAATATATACAGTATTTCTATATAATAAACTGTTAAATGACTAACTCTATATACACCCCAGAGACATATGCACTGGATCTACCCAGATAATACAGGAATTAGTCATTCACTGAGTTCTTATGCCACTTTGCAGATTGCTAGTTAGGCCTCATCTGAAATATTGTGTACAGCTCTGGAGACCATATCTTCCAAGGATATAAATAAACTAGAAACTGTCCAAAGGCAGGCTACAAAACTGGTACATGGTCTAAAATATAAAATGTACAAATAAAGACTATACGATCTAAATATGTGTAGTTTAGAGGAGAGAAGGGAAAGAGGTGAGATGATAGGAACCTTCAAATATATGAAGGAACTTAATAAAAAGGAAGCTGAGAGAAATTTCCACAAAAAAATAAATAAATACCAAAACAATGGGTCACAATGTTAAGTTAGAGGGTAGCAGATTTAGGAGAAATGTGAGGAAACATTTTTTTTTACAGAAATGGTGGTGAATTCATAAACTTCCATTTGAGGTGGTAAAGACAGGGACTGTAAATGAATAAAAAATACCTGGGACATGCATAAGGCTATCCTAAGAAAACAGTAACATGTTATATGGGTAGCCTTGATTGGACATACATAAGGCTATCCTAAGTAATATGTAATATGTGTAGACTTGATGGGACATACATAAGGCTATCCTAAGAAAACAGTAACATGTAATATGGGTAGCCTTGATGGGACATACATAAGGCTATCCTAAGTAATATGTAATATGTGTAGACTTGATGGGACATACATAAGGCTATCCTAAGAAAACAGTAACATGTAATATGTGTAGACTTGATGGGACATACATAAGGCTATCCTAAGAAAACAGTAACATGTAATATGTGTAGACTTGATGGGACATACATAAGGCTATCCCAAGAAAACAGTAACAATATGTGTAGATTTGATGGGACATACATAATGCTAGCCTAAGAAAACAGTAACATGTTAAATGGGTAGCCTTGATGGGACATGCATAAGGCTATCCTAAGTAATATGTAATATGTGTAGACTTAATGGGACATACATAAGGCTATCCCAAGAAAACAATAACATGTAATATGTATAGACTTGATGGGACATACATAAGGGTATCCTAAGAAAACAGTAACATGTAATATGTATAGACTTTATGGGACATACATAAGGGTATCCTAAGAAAACAGTAACATGTAATATGTATAGACTTGATGGGACATGCATAAGGCTATCCTAAGAAAACAGTAACATGTAATATGGGTAGCCTTGATGGGGCATGCATAAGGCTATCCTAAGAAAACAGTAACATGTAATATGCGTAGACTTGATGGGACATGCATAAGGCTATCCTAAGAAAACAGTAACAATATGTGTAGACTTGATGGGACATACAGTGGGAAAAAAAAGTAATTAGTCAGCCACCAATTGTGCAAGTTCTCCCACTTAAGAAGATGAGAGAGGCCTGTAATTTTCATCATAGGTATACCTCAACTATGAGAGACAAAATGTTGGTGGAAAATAAGTATTTGGTCAATATCAAAACTTCATCTCAATACTTTGTTATATATCCTTTGTTAGCAATGACAGAGGTCAAACGTTTTCTGTAAGTCTTCACAAGGTTGTCACACACTGTTACTGGTATGTTGGCCCATTCCTGCATGCAGATCTCCTCTAGAGCAGTGATGTTTTGGGGCTGTCGCTGGGCAACACGGACTTTCAACTCCCTCCAAAGGTTTTCTATGGGGTTGAGATCTGGAGACTGGCTAGGCCACTCCAGGACCTTGAAATGCTTCTTACGAAGCCACTCCTTCATTGTCCGGGCGGTGTGCTTGGGATCATTGTCATGCTGAAAGACCCAGCCACGTTTCATCTTCAATGCCCTTGCTGATGGAAGGAGGTTTGCACTCAAAATCTCACGATACATGGCCCCATTCATTCTTTCATGTACACGGATCAGTCGTCCTGTTTCCTCTGCAGAGAAACAGCCCCAAAGTATGATGTTGCCACCCCCCATGCTTCACGGTTGGTGTGGTATTCTCTCTCCTCCAAACATGACAATTTGTGTTTCTACCAAACAGTTCTTCTTTGGTTTCATCTGACCATATGACATTCTCCCAATCCGCTTCTGGATCATCCAAATGCTCTCTAGCATACTTCAGATGGGCCTGGACATGTACTGGCTTAAGCAGGGGGACACGTCTGGCACTGCAGGATCTGAGTCCCTGGCGGCGTACTGTGTTACTGATGGTAGCCTTTGTTACGTTGGTCCCAGCTCTCTGCAGGTCATTCACTAGGTCCCCCTCGTGTGGTTCTGGGATGTTTGCTCACCGTTCTTGTGATCATTTTGACCCCACAGGGTGAGATCTTGCGTGGAGCCCCAGATCGAGGGAGATTATCAGTGGTCTGTGTCTTCCATTTTCTAATTATTGCTCCCACAGTTGATTTCTTCACACCAAGTTGCTTGCCTATTGCAGATTCAGTCTTTCTAGCCTGGTGCAGGTCTACAATTTTGTTTCTGGTGTCCTTCGACAGCTCTTTGGTCTTCACCATAGTGGAGTTTGGAGTGTGACTGTTTGAGGTTGTGGACAGGTGTCTTTTATACTGATAACAAGTTCAAACAGGTGCCATTAATACAGGTAATGAGTGGAGGACAGAGGAGCCTCTTAAAGAAGAAGATACAGGTCTGTGAGAGCCAGAAATCTTGCTTGTTTGTAGGTGACCAAATACTTATTTTCCACCATAATTTGCAAATAAATTATTTCCAAACCAGACAATGTGATTGTCTGGATTTGTTTCCACATTTTGTCTCTCATAGTTGAGGTATACCTATGATGAAAATTACAGGCCTCTCTCATCTTCTTAAGTGGGAGAACTTGCACAATTGGTGGCTGACTAAATACTTTTTTGCCCCACTGTACATGAGGGTATCCTAAGAATTTTACCTTTCTAAAATGAATTGAGGCACCTTGCAGTGCTGTAGAGCCTTCTTAGATAATCTCACTAGACCAGAGTGCTTTAGAGAATAGAGCACTATGCATTTAACTTTTTTGTCAAGCATATAGTGAAGCAAAGGAATGAGTTTGATCTAACATAATTTATTTTCACACTAGAATATCCTTTTAACAATGCAGATACAGAGAATAGCATAACTACTAGAGCCTGAATAGACTGGAAGTTGTCCTTTACCCTGTGCCTGCATCCTTGGCAAGAGAATGGAGTAGGTCTGTAATGTAGTTCAAAATGAGTTGAGGCCAACATTTGTAACAAGTAGCAGGTAACAATGTACAGACATCTAAACATCAATATACTATGCAAAGAGTTCTTAATACATCCCTTAGATAGGAGACAATAATGTCAGTCGTCTAATGTATGGGATGGAATTAGGGCCCCATATACTAAGAGCCGTGCAGGCATCAACTTGAGAACCTGTTCGCACGGCTTGGCAATGAATGGGCAGCAGACTCTGTACTTGAATGTGTAATGCCGTCCCCTCCTCTTGCACAATCAATTGTGTGAGAGAAGAGTCTGTTAATCTCCCTGAGTAAGCATGTTCATGGTAATTTCAAGCTGCCATCTCAGAGATGGCGGAGGGAGTAAGATGCTGTGGTCTGGTGACCGCTGCTTCTTACATTGCGGGAAGCAGACTCGCATGGGCAAACCAGTTGCACGAATACACAAATAAATCAGGTGCTGAAAATAGCCAAATGCCACTGCCTGCGGCCATATTCAGCATTTGTTTAGAAAAATTCAATTGCCTAAAATGTATCCAAGCAGCAGAACATATAACAGTCAATACTTCTCCATAAAAGGGTTTAAATGACCTCAGTAATGCGAATAACCAGCTTCTCTACGTCTTTAGACAAAACCAGGTAGTATAAATGGGAACATAAATTAAACTGTATCTGCACACTGGTTACAAGGGATGTGAAACTCAAAACTATTCTTTCATGATTCCGATAGAGCATGCGGTTTTAAACAACTTTCTAATTTACTTTTTTGAAAAGCAGGGGTTAATGCTTAGTTGCTGGCCCATTTCTCGAGCACTATATGGCAGCAGTTTTGCAAGAATGTTACCCATTTGCAAAAGCACTAGATGTCAGCACTATTTCCTGCAATGTAGTGCTCTGGATGCCTACTTAAAGGGACATTAAACACTTTGAGATGGTGATATAAAATGATAAATTGTATATAATGAAACAACTCTGTAATATACTTTCATTATTTATTTTGTCCTCTTTGCCTGTAATTAAATTCTGAAATTGTGAGCTTTTCAGTTCCTGTTAGAAATAGAAGTGCAGAACACTATTATATTCCACACAGCCATTGGCTGCACACTCTAGTGACCTATTTGTAACTGACCCTAATTGGCCACAGCAGAGAAGGTAACACAAGTTACAACATGGCAGCTCCCAGTGTTTTATAGACACTACAACTTTACACTTATTTTGTCACTTTTTAAACAACTAATGAAACTTTAAAAAATACATCTACATGTTACTCATGGACTAATCTTTTCTTTGAATGCATCATTCTATCTAGCATGTATTTAGTGTTTAATGTCCCTTTAAGTATCTCCTAAACGCAGAATGTCAGGGCAACTAAGCAAATTTGATAATAGAATTGGAGACTTTTTTTAAATGGTATGTTCTGTCTGAATCACAAAAGAACATTTTGGGGTTTCATATCCCTTTAATGCAGCTTTATGCCCCTTTAACAGCTGCTTCTTATGCATTAAATAACATATATATATATATATATATATATATATATATATATATATATATTTAAGTACAGTATTGTTTTAAACACAGTTGAATGCAGAACAGATACAAACAAAAACATGTTACGTAAATGTTTTGAAAATCTCTGGTGTTGATCATATGCACCAAAGATATGATACACCAGCAGTAATTACTAAGCATGTTTACACAGCAAAGACACCAATAAATATACCTCTTATCTCTTTTTGCCCAATCTTGTTTAACATCAAATGAGTCAAATATCATGTGACTATTTATCAAGACATAGTCATACTGGGCTTTGTGCTTATATTTGCAGACTATTCACTGTATAAATCGAGGGCATGTTGTTTTTCTGCCTATATATGTGGTAATAAGGAACAATGATAAGCACAGTGATAATTAGCAGGATAAAGCAGATACACAAACTGAAGTCATCTTGGAAAAGATTATTTGATTTCTGTAATTATACCTCAAGGTTTATCTTCATGTTTTTGGAGCATTCAGAACTGTAAATATGTTTTTATGATTGGAGTTGCTGCAGGTGAGTCAGAGCTCACAAAAGCATTAAGGGAAGTGTATTCAGTTGTCTTGAAAGATTTACAGCAGCTGTTGAGTATCCAGTTTCTTTATTTAATTCTTCAGCTCCATAGTGAAAATGGCATACACGTAAAAAGCAAATAAACAGTATTAGATGGAGCTCGGTTGTTGAAGAATATATCACTGGAAAAAAATATACCAGGATTATCTATTGATGATGTTTCCAAAACATTTCAAAACATTTAAAGATGTTGAGACAGGACAGAATATGATTACAAAAAGCGTGTAAACATCATTCAGGAAATCTCAGTGGGGAAATTGTACTTTATGAAAAAGTCTTTGTTACAAAAAATAAAACATAATCATACTCAGTCTCACACAGAAGTTCATGTACACACGCACACACACATTCACAAGTCCTCTCACATAAACTCACATGCACTCTCACATAAACTCACATGCACACGCACACATTCACATGCTCACATGCACTCACACATACTCACTCATAGGCACTCTCACACAAACTCACATGCACACACACTCACATGCACTCTCACACAAACTCACATGCACATACGCACACATTCACGCACACACACACTCACTCATAGGCACTCTCACACAAACTCACATGCACACACACTCACATGCAGTCTAACACAAACTCGCACACACACACACTCACATGAACTCTCACACAAACTCACATGCACACAAGCACACATTCACATGCTCACACGCACTCACACACACTTATATGCACTCTCACACAAACTCACATGCACACACACTCATATGCACTCACACAAACTCATATGTACACACACACATTCACATGTACTCTCACAAACTCACATTTACTCTCACACAAACTCACATGCACTCTCACACAAACTCACATGCACTCTCACACAAACTCATACGCACACAAGCACACATTCACATGCTCACACACAATAGGAATGTGCAGAGTTATCATATTCAGTTGCTGTAAGAAATTATTGTGACTATGCAACTTTCAACCACGTCAGTGCCATGAGGTTGAGAAATATTTCTACAGCTGGACACCAGATTTTCATAATGTTGTCTATTTGGGCTTAACTCATAGACACAATCTGCCTGAATTTGGGACAAGCAAGACAGCATTTAACATTACACAAGCATGGGTGCATGTGAGTGTGTGTGTCCATGTGTGTGTATGTGCATGTATGTGTGAGTGTATGTGTATGTGTGTGTATGTGTGTGTATGTGTATGTGTGTGTATGTGAGTGTATGTGTATGTGTGTGTATGTGGGCGTGTGTGTATGTGTGTGTATGTGTGCCTATGCGTGTGTGTATGTATGTGTGCTTATGTGTGTGTATGTGTGTGTGTATATGTATGTATGTATATGTGTGTGCATATGTGTGTGCGTATGTGTGTGTATGTGTGCGTATGTGTATGTGTGTATGTGTGCGTATGTGTGTGTGTGTATGTGTGTATATATGTGTGTGGGTGTATGTGTGTGTATGAATGTGTGGGTATGTGTGTGTGTATGTGTGCGTGTGTGTGAGTATGTGTTTGTATGTGTGCATATGTGTGTGTGTATGTGTGCGTATGTGTGTGTGTGCATATATATGTGTTTATGTGTGTGTGTGTGTGTATATGTGTGTATTTGTGTATGTATGTACAATTTGTGTGTGTGTATGTTTGTGTGTGTGTGTATGTATATGTGTGTGTGTGTATGTATGTGTGTATGTATGTTTGTGTGTGTATATATGTGTGTGTGTGTATCTATGTGTCTGTGTGTGTATATTTATGTATGTGTGTGTATGTGTGTGTGTATGTGTGCGTATGTGTGTGTGTATGTGTGTGTATGTGTGCGTGTATGTGTGTGTATGTGTGCGTGTGTGTATGTGTGTGTATGTGTGCATATGTGTGTGTGTATGTGTGCGTATGTGTGTGTATGTGTGCGTATGTGTGTGTGTATGTGTGTGTATGTGTGCATATGTGTGTGTGTATGTGTGCGTATGTGTGTGTATGTGTGCGTATGTGTGTGTGTATGTGTGTTTGTGTATGTGTGTGTGTATGTGTGCGTATGTGTTGGTGTATATGTGTGTGTATGTGTGCGTATGTGTGTGTATGTGTGCGTATGTGTGTGTGTATGTGTGTTTGTGTATGTGTGTGTGTATGTGTGCGTGTGTGTGTATGTGTGTGTATGTGTGCATATGTGTGTGTGTATGTGTGCGTATGTGTGTGTATGTGTGCGTATGTGTGTGTGTATGTGTGTTTGTGTATGTGTGTGTGTATGTGTGCGTATGTGTTGGTGTGTATGTGTGTGTGTATATATGTGTATGTGTGCATATCTCTGTTGCTTGGCATTACATATAATACTGTGTGGTTTAATCTGACCTCTAATACCCGAGTGGGTAGACAATCTATTGGAGCTGGGCTCTGTCCGCTCCATATCATCATGGATAACTCTCAAGCACAACTTGACAACACAGAAAAGCTTTACAGCTCTGTATTACTAATAATGAAATTTCCCACTAAATCAAACCCTAACTGCAGATAAAACAGCCCTTATTCACCCTTACTGTAACCATGATTGTCCATCAAATCTACCCCAAAGCAATTTTATTATCAGTCCAATAAATTCTAAAGGTTAAGAAAGCCCCCTAAGTGATCCCACACCTATAATTACAACCATGTAATTCCCCCTTCACAAACTCAAATTCTCCCTATGTGATCTGCCCATTGGTAAACATTTACTAAAATCCAACGCGTTGCTTCAATCTCAAGCAACCCCTAACACTTAACCCCCCAAATAAAACATTAAAACAATCACTAAACTAGCATTACCAAAAGTTTAGGTGAATATTTATTCTTCAGCCTCTTCGAACCAACAGTAATAGTAGGTACAAAATGCTAAATGTAAGGAGTGTTGCTAGCATTCCCTACCTTATGGTTCCTTTGTTTTTATATACACTTTGAATTTTAATAAATCCTTTTTTTATAATTGTATTTAACATTGGGACCTTGCCTCACTTGCCTACCTACCATTCACCACTCCCTTAGGGAGCCTCTGGCTGCATTCACTGCACAGCTATTTAGCACTTTATAGTATTTTTTTTACCACTGAGACTCGAGCATTTCAGGGTTCCTGTGTTCCTGATATCGATTGGTCCAGTGAACTGGGTCACTGTTGAATATCCAGTCTGTTTCTGATAGCACTGTCTGAGTGCTCTTCACAAATGTGAGTACCCTGACTAGGGATATATACACTGACCCTACCTGGTTATACTACTGGTACACACAGATGCCCTGTCTGTCTTCTTTCTCCAGATTCTGATGACATCTCGTTCCTGTATCCAGGTTGAATAGTGAGCTGGTTCGCTGTCAAATATCCAGCCTGTGCCTAATAGCACTGTCTGAGTGCTCTTCACAAATGTGAGTACCCTGATTAGGGATCATTGATAGTGAACATATTATATTATTATCAATACACACAGGCGCCTCTTTTGTTCTCTTCAAAATTCTCTCTGAATCATGAAAGATAAATTATGGCTTACTGTCCCTTTAACATCACAATTTACTCATAATATAACATTATGAATTCAGTATAATTATAAGATATCCTTAGAAAATATTATAGTTGTCGCTTTTTTGGAAGGAACAACAATAAATGAACAGATGTGGGAGAGACTCACAGTACATACATATATGTACATTACACAAATCACACAACAACAAAACACACATTTATCTTTTTAATCATCACACAATAAAAATGTTGCAAAATACAACAGAACGAAGATTTGGAAACTAGACAGGCATGTTATGTTACTAATATGATGACATCATTCTAAGCTTCAACCATACAGATGACAGCATTAGGACTGTACCGCCCCTTTCATCAGTTTCTCACTCAATATTACAATATTACATATACGTAGACGAGAGGTTGGAAGATCTTCATTATTATTGCAATATCAATTGTACACGTAAAATATTGAGATCTCGCCAATCACTTATATATATAATATTATAGATGTCAGCCGTTACTTTATCGTTTTCCAACAATATTGCAGCAACATTGATCAATCAGATTCTATGCCATGTCTATGCACACATTATACACAAGTATGCACTTTCAATCATGTTAGCGTGGACGTGTGGTTTTCACTTTAACATCACGTTTAATAAGTATTTGTTACGCATATGAACAAAGATTACGAAGATGCACTGTATATGTTACATTTTACACTTTAACACTTTTACATTTAGATTTATTGGGGAAAAACAAAATTTCATCAAACACAAAAAAAACCCTCCCACTTTGAAAGCATTCGCGCCACTCACATACAATCAAGTGTATACAATCAGCAATCATTACAAACACACTACCATTGGACATTTTGCACTATAATTCCCCCAAACACCATGGCCAAAGCATCCCTGGTGATCGACATTGTATCAAATCGCTTTTGTGTTTTTGCATACCTTGTTACTCCTTGTGTGTTTGCTCTGCTGTTTGGCTTTGTGCTGTTTGGTTTGGCAAATATGGATGATCCTCAGTTAGATTGTGTAGGTGCTGTTGGACAAGTTTTGTACAACAGAATCAGGCGGGCTCGGTGTCTCCAAGAGAGGCATGGGGAAGGTCTGATCAGAGGTCCTCGTGTTCACAGGGTGAGACCTACCTTGTATAACACGAGCGACTTTGAGGTTTTCGACAAGTATAGGCTCAATCAAGAGCAACTCATGAGCCTTTACGAAGTACTTAAACCTCACCTGGAGCCATGTAAACGTATGCGGACTGCAATCCCTGGCATGACCAAGATGCTTTGCTGCATACATGTCCTGGCCTCCGGAAGCTTTCAATCCGGAGAGGGGTACGTGCATGGGTTGTCCCAGGGTACCTTCTCTGTGGTTTTTAAAAGGTTTCTGAACGCCATGGTACGAGTTTGTAAGCTTTACATAGGATTCCCTCAAAATGAGGACGATTGGAGGAGACTCAAGAGTGAATTCTATGCAATAGCTCAAATGCCCAATGTTTTGGGAGCAATAGATTGCACCCACATTGCGCTGCGTGCTCCAGCAGAAGAGCACCCCTACTGAAATCGCAAACATTTTCATAGTCTGAACGTGCAGTTTGTTTGCGACGCACGGATGATGATTATGCAGATGAGTGTGCGAATTATCGGGGGGGCCACTCATGATGCCCACATCCTCAGGCAGTCATCACTGTGGTGGCAGTTTGAGGACAGACAGTTTCCCCATGGGTGGCTCGTTGGTGAGTACTTGTGCACAGCACGGTTCAGAAGTTAGACAATTGCCACTTTAATGTTCGCTAACAGTTGTGTTTGTGTAATGTGCAAAATGTGCAGATATAGGGGCATATCTATCAAGCTCTGAATGGAGCTTGACGGCCCGTGTTTCTAGCAAGTCTTCAGACTCGCCAGAAACGCAAGTTATGGATTGGCCGTGAATCTGCAGGGGCGGCATTGCACCAGCAGCTCACACGAGCTGCTGGTGCAATTCTGAATACGGAGAGCGTATTGCTCTCTGCATTCAGCGAGGTCTGGCGGACCTGATCCGCACTTTTGGATTAAGCCTGCCAGACCTTTAATAAATAGGTCTCATAAGGATGCGCTTTAACTATTTATTTGTCTCTTTCAGCAAATGTCTAGTTTTAGCGAAAACCAGATATGTAGCAGGTCATAGCTTAAATGTGCAGATATAGGATGAGATTTAACCATTTATTTGTCTTTCAGCAAATGTCTAGTTTTAGCTCCAAACAGATATGTAGCAGGTCATAGCTTAAATGTGCAGATATAGGTTGCGCTTTAACCAATTATTTTTTTTGCAAATGTCTAGTTTAGGCGATTTTCGTATACACAGATGCATTGTATCATTTTATTTAAATGTATTTTCATATCATAATTTTTAGGATATTTTTAACATTGACATTTTGTCATGTTCATTTTTTATAGGTGATTCGGGTTACATGAGCCAGCCATGGCTCATTACGCCATTGCGTAACCCCCACAGACGAGGCCCAGGTGCGCTACAATCTTGCGCACAAGCGGACTAGGGCTGTAGTGGAGCGAATGTTTGGGCTCCTCCAAATGAGTTTACGATGCCTAGACAGGTCTGGAGGAGCCCTCCAATACAGCCCTGGTAAGGTGGTGAACGAAGATCGTTATAGCCTGCAGCATCCTTCATAACATTGCTCAGCGGGCTGGGGTCCTGCAGGCTGTCCAGGTGCCCTGAGACCTCCTCCAAGATAAGGAGGATGACTCAGTTCTAGAGGGGCCATTCCGGGACGAGGGGGTCAATGTCAGAGCCAACATCATCAACCGCCATTTCAGACGGTAAATACTATACATTATATAGGAGCAGTGCGAATATGTGAGACTTTGAGTAAAATTAAAGTAGAATTGTGCGAACATGTTAGGATTGTTCAAGAAATGATTATAGCAAAATCTACAATATATTTTATTATCATAGGTAATTTATATATCATATGATTCTGGCATTGACTCCTGTAATGACTTCGCCACCTGATTTTTAAAGACAACATCAGATGGTAAGTATACACAATTTATGGATCGAGACGGGGGGGAGGGGATTTTGCCCAGTGATCCATAATATGGCATACAATTAGTTTACATGTAGTATTTAGTTTAGACATTATTAGATCTTAGATATTCTGAAAGGGATAAAAGACACAGATAGCAGATAAAGGGATACTCTGAAGCACATTAGAATTGACCAAGTCATACATCAAAGGTTAAGTATGGACAATGTATTTGAGTCAGCTTCACAATGTATTGTTATAACATAACACAAGAGGCTACATAAGCTTAGTAAGCTATTGCTATAAACATTTTAGGAAATAGGTAGGTAGGGGAGGGATGCAGAACTACGTACCATTTTATTAGAGATTTGATTTACACTTTATTTTCCATAAAGGAGATTGACTTCATCGACAGACTGAAAGTGAAGAATACCAGACTGAAAGTGAAGAATACCAGACTGAAAGTGAAGAATACCTATGTGATCCTGTCTGTGGCATTGTCTTTCAACTGTGCTGACTTCGAAAAACATACAAAGACAAGTTCACATGGTGAGTGTATACAATGTATGGACCGAGACTGGGGGTGTGGTTTGCCCATTGATCCATCATATGGCATACAATTAGTTTACATGTATTTAGTTTTGACATTATTATATTTTAGATATTCTGAAAGGGATAAATGCCACAGCAGATAAAGGGATACTCTGAAGCACATTAGAATTGACAAAGTCATACATCAGAGGTTAAAGGGACCTAAAGCACCAAATTTTTTGTTCATAATTTAGATAGAGCACATCATTTTAAACCACTTTCCAATTTACTTCTGTAATCAAATTGGCTTATTTTTCTTGTTATCCTTTGTTGAAAAGCAAGGATATAAACTCAGAAGTGTGCATGTGTCTGCAGCACTATATGTCAGCAATTTTGCAACAATGTTATACATTAGCACAAGCACTAGATGGCAGCACTATTTCCTGTCATGTAGTGCTTCAGGCATGTGCACGCTACCTATGTATCTCTTCAGCAAAGAATAACATGAGAAGGAAGCAAATTTGATAATAGAAGTAAATTGGAAACTTTTTTTTACATTTGTATTCTCTATCTGAATAATGAAAGATATATTTTGGGTTTATTGTCCCTTTAAGTATGGACAATGTATGTGAGTCAGCTTCACAATGTATTGTTATAACATAACACAAGAAGCTACATATGCTTAGTAAGCTATTGCTATAAACATTTTAGGAAATAGGTATTGTTAGGGGAGGGATGCAGAAATATGTACCATTTTATTAGAGATTTAATTTACACTTTATTTTCCATTAGGGAGATTGACTTAATCTACAGACTGAAAGTGAAGAATACCAGACTGAAAGGGAAGAATACCATTGTGATCATGTCTGTGGCATTGTCTTTCAACTGTGCTGACTTCGAAAAACATACAAAGACACGTTCACATGGTAAGTGTACACAATTCTATGGAACAAGACTGGGGATGCAGGATACATCCTATGGGAAACACTTATGTTTCCTTTTTTCTTTTAGATGGTATTTCACAATCCTCTATTTTGAAAGTGATGAATATGACACATAATAAAGTAAACTGATATTTTGAATAGAATCGACTTTTAGACCATACATCCAGGTTAGTTTGCACAATGCATGCCATTAAGAATCATAGGAGGAATAATGTGAAAATAGTTCATAA
Source organism: Bombina bombina (assembly GCF_027579735.1). NCBI lineage: Eukaryota > Metazoa > Chordata > Amphibia > Anura > Bombinatoridae > Bombina > Bombina bombina. The sequence goes on from NC_069507.1 coordinate 211,259,457, forward strand.
TATATTGAATGTGTCTGACAATTTTCACCATGTCCTATTTTTTAGATGTTTATTTAATATACATTCCACGTACTTTGTGCTAGAGAGGACTCAGAATGTGATCAATCATACAGATAAAGGGATACATTTCATAGTTGACATTTAGCTATATTAGTTTTTGAAGGGACAGGAAATATTACATTCAATTATGTCCCTCATACAATTGAATAATTAGGAATCTTTTAACAAAATTGGATATTAGGCATTATTTTGTCTAATTTTAAATGTTAATATGTACGTCAACTCTTGATTAGACAATTTAATGTTATTAATTTTAAATTATGTATAGATAGATATAGATGATATAGATAGATAGATAGATATAGATCTAGATCTCCAGTCTGAACCTGGCTTTAATATCAAAACAAACAATACATGTTAGAGCATAGACAGAAGATGAATTTACAATTATTATATTTCCAGAATATTTGTTTAGTCATGTGTTCATTAAATAACATAATTGATTTCATATTCTAATATATATTTTTTTTCCTTACAGGCTTTCATCAATATAGATGTATTGTTAGAATCTTTTTTTTTTCTTTTTTTCTAATAAATATCTTAACATACTATTTTTTAAAAAATTATTTAAATACATATATATATATATATATATATATATATATATATATATATATATATATATATATATATATATATTCTCTATCCAAGTAAGATAATAAGAAATACATCCTTCTAATACTAGGATATGTAAACAAAATATTAGTCCCATGACTGTTTGTTAAAGTATCTATTTTACAAGCACATGCCTGATATTAAATATAATACAGTTGACAATTTGTTTTAAAAAATTAAATATCAACACAACTCAAGTAGATAATGAGTGTTAAAGTCTTGTATCTTAGAAAAGTTAAGGTGGAGTTAGATACAGCCATCTAATTTTTGGTTGTGTGATTTAGAAATGTACAAATCCTAAAATGTTAATGATGAGGCTATGCAGTATAAAGTCTACATAACAACTGTGGTCATGTCACTTTTAAGAAATGTCTAGGGTAAACCTGTAGATTAAAATGACAGTGTAGTTTTATTTTATATTTAAATTCTAATATAATTTATTTTTAAAAGTTTAACATATTCTTAAAATAAATATAGTTTAGTTATGATGGAATCATTATTTGCAAGGTAACCTAGGTAGATTAAATTATCTTTAAAGAAAACATGATAGCTAAGTTTATTTTCACATTTAGACAGAGCTAGTTATTGTCATATTGATGACTTTTCACTCTAGTGGAGTCATTTGAAGGGACAGTTAACTCATAGATATTTCAACATATAATTTTTCACAGTTATCCTCTTTACCTGCTGGAGTGTATAAAATTGTTTACAAGTATTTCTGTTACCCTTAATTTTTATTTTCAAATAGTTTATTTCTCCTATGGTATCTCCACCTATTCATAATGTTTTTGTCCTTAAGGCAAAGCTGTGTAAACACAGACATTATAAGATATTTCCCTCCCAGTGGGGCATACAATATATAAGGTAATGCAAAGTAAAAATGTTTTAGGTTGATTGTTTTGCAGATATAAGAAGTATGTATATGTAAACAATGGGATAAAGTTAGGAGATCAGACTATCTATCAAAGCTAAGAAAAATGTATTTTGTTGTGGCTTCAAAATAATAATTCATAGACAAACAGGAAAAATTTAATTTCATACATTATACTCTGCTGCTAATAAAATAATAAGGAATTGTAAACACACATTAAGTGATCCAAATATTTTAGTATACTGTCCATTAAGAGTCTGCACTGAATCATTAAAAAGCTCCATCAAAGGAGGGAGATAAGTGGACAGTTTACATATAACATCCTCGCACAGGTCAAATCTATTTTCATATAACAGGATCGAGTATGCTAAAATGTGTAATTAAAGGGACATGAAACCCAAATATTTTCCTTCATGATTCAGATAGAGGATACAATTTTAAACCACTTTCTAATTTACTTCTAGTATCTAATCTGTTTAATTCTATTAGTATAATTTGTTGAAGGAGCAAATTTTAAAATTGTATTCTCTATCTGAATCACGAAATAAATTTTGGGTTTTATGTGCCTTTAAAGTAAATATCTATTTTTGGTTTACTGTCCCTTTAAATGTATATAACCTTTCACGGGGTATACACTCATCGATTTTAAATATATTATCATATTTAGACATGACTGCATATTTATTTATAAAATTTCCCATTGCATATTTACTATTAGAATATTGGCTATTATGTCAACTATTTAGTTTTAGTTAATAGCTTCTGATGGCTATTTCATTTGTAGTGAAAGGAAAATGCAATCATAAGTTAATCTTCCATGATTCAGACAGAGCAGATTTGAATCTAAAATAAAAATGGACTTTAATAATCACATATGGTTCATTCTCATGTTATCCTAAGCTTGCACAAACTATATGCATAGGCTTATGGGCATCAATGCATTACTGGGAGATATCTACTTGTTTGTGGGTGGGCAAAAATGCATAGTTGCAATAGTTAGCCAGATGTCTTTAGATACTTCACACTATTGCATATCTGCTCCTTAACAATAAAGACACCTTGAAAAATAAAAATATATGTGAACATTTCAGACAAATACATACTCTATTTGATTTTTATAATTAAGGAACAGAAACATTGAATTTCCATTTTAAAATATTCCCTTTATTTTTCTCAAAGTAACGTCCATTATAAATACAAATTACGCATTTCACCATTTTGGAAATATAGCGTGGTAAACGTATCTTTCAACTTGAGATTCTCATCTATGAAAAGTCGAATATAATTTCACGCACTAGCACACAATCAATGTGCATTGTTGGGATTGTAAATACATTTAATAGAGCACTGTCAATACTTCACGATGAGTCACAATATTTATTTAATAAACAATGAATACATACAATGTTTACTTTTTTTAATCTAAAATATTTTTAAACTTTTATTAAAGAACTTAATCAATATTAAACATCGAAATGTGTCATAAACATTTACTAATGTGACTGGATTATATTTACTATTGTGAGTAAAAATACAATCTAGTTCAAATGCCAACAAAATATATTAATATTTAACGGATTCCGTATATTATATATGCGTCACATATATACGCATACCATGCTCATAAATTCTAAATAAGTCTACTTGCCAAATGTAGTAGCAGCACCCCCAGGAGGTATGTGTATGGAAGTTACAAAGATATGAATCCATAAACCATTAAAGGGACACTGAACCCAAAAATTTTCTTTCATGATTTAGATAGAGCATGCAATTTTAAGCAACTTTCTAATTTACTCCTATTATCAAATTTTCTTCGTTTTCTTTCTATCTTTATTGGAAAAATAAGGCATCTAAGCTTTTTTTATTCAGAACTCTGGACAGCACTTTTTTATTGGTGGATAAATTTATCCACCAATCAGCAAGGACAACCCAGGTTGTTCACCAAAAATGGGCCGGCATCTAAACTTACATTCTTGCATTTCAAATAAAGATACCAAGAGAATGAAGAAAATTTGATCATAGGAGTAAAATAAAAAGTTGATTAAAATGTCATGCTCTATCTGAATCACGAAAGAAAAAATGTGGGTTCAGCGTCCCTTTAAGTAACGGCCAATCAGAGTTCATCACACAAACATGACATGAGTCAGTATGGCCTCACCCAGACATGATAACAAAGTTACAGTATTTTATCCAATCAGATATACAGATACCATGTCCCATGGTGTATCTCATCTTTACTTCCCCATGTAAAAGTCCATTACATGTTGCCATTTTTGTCAGTTCTCTAATGCCTGCTGGTATATCCATATCAGATTTATACCCACTAGCCAGGATGTCTCCCAGGTTCACCCGAGTGGAAAGTACTGCACTGGTCCACACGGTCAAGGAGTTTTTACCCTCAGCTGTTTGGGACTCGGAAGAGGATGATGAGTGCGGCGATCAAAAGGGCCTCTGGGTGTCTATCATCTTTTCTGGGAATTCGGTGCATGACGTGCAGAGGAGCACGGAGCAAATCATGCAAAGATTCCTGGATATGAGTTTGCGGCTTCGCAATAAAGTCCGCCTCATGAGGGAGTGGAGAAGCGCCCGTCGGAGAGGTGAGGAGCCGGGCCCACCCCCACGGAAACTTTTCCTACAACCTCATGAGGAGGTTTCCCTTGCAGATTTGCTTCCGCACGCTCCTCGGCCCCCTCCCAGTTGGTCCTGAAACTCCAATCTCCAATTGGCTCCAATCGGTGACCTAGGAGAAGAAGGTACTGAAGAGGCTGAACCAGGTAAAGATCAGACTTCATATAATATTTTCATATATAAGTATATATTTAAGCAATGTGTGTATAGTCATATATTCAACCTATATAGATCTCACAACAGACGTTACCTATGATGGTAGACATCTGAATTTAGATTTGTCACACATCAAAGAGGAATAATGCTTTTTCTTGCGCTATCCCGAATATGCGTCACAGAGCTAAAATGGAATAGCGCATCAGTGAAATCCCTATCCTCCGCCATTTCATACATTGAATATCGATTCATCCAAAAGTTAAAAATATTAATTTGTATCATTCAATCTTTACAATGATCCTATTGGAATATCGTGATACACACAATTGTAAATATATTTGAAAGCTTTACAAATTATACTCATCACACTCCTAGATCAAAAACAAATCATAATCACGGATGCGCAATTATGCTTTTAATTATTGCCCAATGATCATGGAAGATATAATTATGCAGAGACATGAACATGTGTTTGCTGTAACAGTGGCATTACTTTAGACATGTTGGTCAAATGTATACATTAATTAGTATAAATGTGAAGAATACAGTATCCTGATTTTCAATCTTATAAATTGCAAAAGCTATACTAGCAATATAAAAATAAAAATTGACCACTCAATGTCTAACAAATGTTGACAATGCAAGAAGACATAAAATGACTTAAAGGGACAGTCAACAACCTAAAAGCTTGAAACTAAATATACACAGTCTCTTTATTTATAAATACATTTTCGAAAACAATGAACTCACGTGAAGAATTAAAATGTTTAACTTTGTCAATTTGAAAAACAATGTATGATTGTTCGTGTCAAAGTTCTGATTTGTATTAATGATATCCAATCCTGATTGAATATTTTACAGAGATGGATGTTGGTGCTGGACCCTCTAGCCTGGGTTTGTCCCATTCTGGTATGTCTCATTATAATTTACTTTTGTCTTACAAATTTGACCATAACATTGCCTAATCCATTTACATTGATCTATATTAACATGTATCCTCTAATTCGTTTTCAAAAGTATTTAAAAAGAAGAATCACGATTCAGAGATCGAATTCCATTGTAATCAAAATCTCAATTTATTAGTATTCAAAAATATTCCTCTGATTCTTGCTATCTTTATTGAATGTAATATTAGGGTCTTGCTCATTTTGTATTCTGCACCTGGGTAGTGCTTGGCAGTTGGTGGCTACATTTAGACAACATTAACATATTTTTACACATGTGCAGAATATATAATTATACATCTCATATGCTTTGATATTTTCTTCTTATCATTAAGAAAGAAGGATAATTAAATATTCATGATGATAGGATGAAATTATATATTTGATTGAAATTGCATGCTCTCTCTGATTTATTACATCAATATATGGAATAGACAATTTCTTTAGAGTGACATTTATCTATCTATAGATAAAAAATATCTTTATTAATCATTACACTGGTTTGATGAAACAATATTGTGATTTAAATCACATCTTTCAATCTCAGACTACCTTTATATATAAGCAAATTCTAACAGCACCATGATGACATAGTTTAAAATATATCTTATGTCTTGAATTGTGATCAATATGTGTTGTGTCAGAAACCAGATTACTGTACATTGCACAAATGTATATATGTGCCACATGTATTATGCTCTAGTTGTCACCCGTTGTTATTCAAAATGTTGTCTGTCTGGATTATTTTAAAAACAGGGACCAATAGTTATTTGTAGATATTCCATAGATTAATATGATAAGAATTGACTGTCTAATATTTTAAGAAATCGGACATATGTAAAAGACATCATTTTCTTTCCACTCACCTTGATGAAATAATGAATTTATTTTTCATATTAGTGGTCTAGTCTTTACATTTCAAAATATATTATTTTAAATAGTTAAGAATAATGTTATTTTTTAATATCAAATATGTATAAAGCTGATGTACAAATTGTGTTACATAATAGTTATTTATATCATTAATAGATCAGTGATTACCTTGTTTCAAAGGCTATGTGGAGTGGCCATTTAGATTTGATCATATTACACACTCCCATATTATCCAATTGTTGGAGTCTCCAAAGTCAATCCACGGGCATGTGTCTAAAACAACTCTTTGGCATTTCAATCTCAAATGCATACATGCGTACTGATATATTATCAAAAAGATTAGCACATAATGTTGACTTTGAAAAATATGGTTTTTAATGTATTGATCAAACGTTCCATGAAAAATACCAGTGAATCAGAGTTTCAAGGATCAATTAAAGGGACACTGAACCCAATTTTTTTCTTTTGTGATTCAGATAGAGCATGCAATTTTAAACAACTTTCTAATGTACTCCTATTATCAAATGTTCTTCGTTCTCTTGCTATCTTTATTTGAAAAAGAAAGTCCAGAACCTTGGACAGCACTTGTTTATTGCTGGATGAATGTATCCACCAATCAGCAAGAACAACCCAGGTTATTCACCAAAATGGGCCGGCATCTATACTTACATTCTTGCTTTTCAAATAAAGATACCAAGAGAATGAAGAACATTTGCTAATAGGAGTAAATTAGAAAGTTGCTCAAAATTGCATGCTCTATCAAAAATTTGGGTTTAGTATCCCTTTAAATATTATTATTAATTATACTTGATTCAAATCAATCAATACCTTTAAACATAGTCATTATTGTGACTTTGTATAAATATTTTATGATAACAAGAATACAGATTTTAAATGATGGTGAATATTAATTTCTCACAAGATAATAATATATTTATTTATAAAATTGAATTATAGATTTCAGATGGAACTTCCACTTCTGGGCATCAGCCTCCTGCCCCTTCCCATCCTGATCCCTCTCCCGCCCCTTCCCATCCTGACCCCTCTCCCAGCCCTTCCCATCCTGACCCCTCTCTTGTTTCATATGTTTGTCAACAATATTTTCACATTAAAAAATAATTAATGTGTTATGTTTAATTTTCTACATTGAAAATTCCTAAACATGCGCATTTGTATTTGAATAAATTTCTCAATATGCATTCACCTTTATCATGTTATGTCCTGATATTTCTTCTTAATGTAAATGCTCAATATCGTGTCATGTATCGATTCCACATTGTTATTCTCTACATATAGTACTGTGAGCATGTATTTCAAATGAAAGTCTTAAAGGGACATGAAACCCTAAATGTATCTGTCCTTAATTATGTTGAACACACAATTTTAACCCGGTTTGCAATTCTCTTCTATTCTCAAATGTGCTTCAGTCTCTTGGTATAATGTGTTGAAGGAGCATCAATACATTACTAGTTTTTAAGTGAACACATGGGTGAGGTAATGACAATCGGTAGATATATGCAGCCACCAATCAGCAGCTACTGCTCCTGAGCTTTCCTAGATAAACCTTTCTACAAAGGATAACAATTCAAAGAATATGAGTAATGGTGAATGTTGTTTAAAATGTTATGCTCTGTCAAAATAATGTAAGTGAATTTTCTGTTTTGATGCCTCTTTTAAAGTAAATAGATTTCCTAAATAAAACACTTTAATCAAGCTTGAAAAATATACACTTTATTTAACAAATCTAGAGAAATATGGTATACAGGCTTATTATAAAATTCAAATATTTGCTTGTTTTAACAAGCACGTATATATATATATATATATATATACCAACAAGTAGATGGGTTACTGTCAAAACTGAGCCAGTCCACTTCTGATTGGCTAATACTAGTTGGGTTATTTACCAGCATTCTTTTTTGTGTTTGTTTTTGTTTTGTTTTATTTTTGATCCTCCACAATAAGATTTTTTTTTTTTATAATAATTTTTATTGAGGTATTCAAAGTCACATACAGCTTATGCATTATATGTTGAAGGCATACCATTATAACATCGTAACATGGAGACATAAACTTTGTTTCTAGAGATGTATCAGTATCTCTATTTTCAATATTACCTCGTTTTACAGAGGCCGTTGTTCAGGAACTCTTCAAACTTTACCAAAACTTATGATTCATCTTAGTAACAATATGATTGGGACGGCCGCTAAGTTAGCGGGTCTAACTGCTAGGGTATCCTGATAGTCAAGCACCATAGACTTCATTAAGTCACTGGGAACGGAGGTTTCCATGACTTACTGGGGGAGACGCGGGGTTCAGAAGAGCCCGTACATATTCATCCGGGGGCTCTCTCTCGACCCACGCCTGGTTCTCTTTAAAGGGGGTGTCCAAGGGGGTTCCTTAGGGGTGTAATCAAATTCTGTGTACAACAGGGGAATGGGGGAGAGGAATAGCAGTCCACTGAGCTGTCTCTGATTTGCTAAAGGCTGGCTGGTTTACGTGGGTTTACGGGTCCAGTATGAGTCCCATGGTTCCCATGTTAGGCAAAAATCCGTCAGTTGTCTGCGTTCCCTAAATACATAGTTTTCCATATTTTTGATATGGTTAACACAGTCTATTACCCCTTACCACCTGGGGGGTTGTTTTTTTTTCCAATTCCTGGCCACAAGCAACTTGGTGGAAGTAAGGATGCCTATAAGCAAATTCCGTTTGAATCTGGGGAGAGAGTCTACTCCTAAATGTAGTATTGCTAGCGCTGGAGAAAGTTTGTCTACCAGGCCCAGATCTCTGCACAAAGTCTCCACTCTGTCCCATAGGCTATCGAGTTTCGGGCTGGCCCACCAAACGTGGAGCAGGGTGCCCTTTTATCCGCAGTCCCTCCAGCACATGGGGGAGTGGTCAGGGTATAGTTTTTGGAGCTTAGTGGGGACAAGATGCCACCTCGTGATGATTTTAAAGTATAACTCGTAGAGAGTGACGCAATGGGTACCTTTTTTTGTGTGGCTAATTGCTTCTTCCCAAGCTTCAAGGGGGTGGACCAGCTGTAGGTCGCTTTCCCAGGCCTCCATATGGATTGTTTTAGATAAGATATTATCCTCAATTAAATATTTGTAGTGCGCAGAGAGAAGTTTATAAAGCTGGAGGTTTGCTTTCCAGCGTGATTCCCACGGGGAAAGATTGCAGAGTTGATCTTGTAGGAAGCCCCAGGATCTCATTAGAGATCGAATTTGCAGTAGGTCAAAATGGAACATTGGAGTCAGCGAGGGTGAAGCTAGCATAGCGGAATGTGTTTTTAATTGTTTGTTTTCATAGAAGTCTTGTAAGGTACCAATATCCGTGGCAGACCACAAACTGATGTGGGCATTGGGTAGCCCATGGAGGAGCCCTCGCATGGAGTGAACTGGAGAGGGGTGAGGGGTAATAAGCCTGCTATGTCTTAGTTTCAGCCATCTCTCCTGGCACCCCTTAACTATGCTATTGGAGATGAAGATTTTTGACTGCCAGTGTGGAGGTAGCCAGAGGAGGTCCTCTAGGTCCACAAATGCCGGGAGCGAAGCCTGCTCTAACTCCTTCCATCTGGTTGCAGGGAGATCCTTACCCCATGCTTAAGCATGGGTGATCATCGCGGCTTGGAAGGCCTATGCCATCTCTATCAACGGGGGCCTGAAGAATGTGTGCCGCCACCCGGGGTCTCTTATTGTGCCAGGTGTAGGCATTAAAGAGGGTCTGTAGCTTTCGAACTAGGGGCATAGGAATTGAGATTGGGATACACTGTAAAAAATAAGTAAGCTTGGGTAGTACCATCATTTTGAGGGCTGCTACTCTGCCCAGCCAAGAGATCTCACCGAACCTCTTGGAGTTAAGATCCAATGCAATCTCTTTCAGTAGGTTCTCATAATTTTCTTTAACGGTTATAGTTTTGGAATGGGAGAGGAACACTCCCAAGTGTCTCACACCTCTAGTGGACCATTTGAAGGAATAAGAGAGTTGGATTTTGTTTTTGTCTTCTTTAGGGATGTTTATAGAGTATACTTCAGTTTTACTGACGTTGATTTTGTAATACGAAAGTTCGCCAAATCGCTTTAGTAACCTAAACAGTGGGGGAAGGGAGTCTAAGGGGTCTGTGAGGAAGACCGTAAGGTCGTCCGTGAACAGGGCTAATTTCTGAACAGTGTCGTGGATTTGGAGTCCCTGAATAGCAGGGCATCTCCTAATGGCTGCCCCAAGGGGCTCGATTGCTAGAACAAACAGGAGAGGGGATAAAGGGCACCCCTGTCGAGTCCCATTGGTTATCTGTATTGTGGGGGAGCAAAATCCTAGGCCCCTTACCACGGCGGTGGGAGAAGAGTACAGAGCCTTCACAGCCCTGACGTAGGTGCCGGGTATACCGAAGGTTGTAAGAGTCTGGAATAGATATTCCCACCTCACCCTGTCAAACGCCTTCTCGGCATCTAACGACAGGGTGAGCATGGGGAGACCCAGGTCGGCTGCCTCTGTAAAGATATTTAAGAGGCGGACAAGGGTCCCACCCTGGTCGAGATGGACAAGGGTCTGTAGATGTTTACTCAGCCTATTGGCTAGGATTTTAGCATAAATTTTGGCGTCCACATTAATAAGGGAGATAGGCCTATAACTTGGGCACAGAGTAGGGTCCTTGCCTTCTTTGTGTATTGTAGTAATATTGGCTTCAAGGAATTCTGGTAGGAATCTGCCTGTCTGTACCACGCTCACGAAAAATCGGAGCAAAATTGGAGAAGGTACAGAGCTCAGGACCCGGTAGAAGGTGGTCATGAACCCATCTGGACCTGGGGCTTTGTGTGGGAGATAGACCAGCTATGGCAGCCTTAACTTCCTCTATTGTGAAATGTTTCGTCAGTGAGGTTTTGGCTTCCTCTGTTAGTGTAGGTAGATCTAGACTCTCTAGAAACTCACGGATGTCTCCCATGCTGGCTTTATCTGTGGCTTCTGAGGTTGCAATATTATATAGGGAGGAATAATATTTTTCAAAGGCTACTCCTATTTCTTTGGGCGAGTAGACTGGGCCCTTTTGTGTGTTGATGGAAGCTATCCTACTCTGTTGCGTATGTTTCCGTAATTTATTTGCCAGCAATCTATCTGCTCTGTTGCCTTTATAGTAATATAGCTGCTTGAGCCTGTGTAAGTTGTTTTGTACTTTCAGTGTTTCTCTTTTAGCAATTTCCTCTCTAACTAGTCCTATATGTTGGGCTATGTAGGGTTCAGGGCATATCTTATTAGCGGTCTCCATTTTTCAGAGATCTCTGTATAGTTTGGCTAGTGGGTGACCACCGGATTTGCGGAGGTGGGCCGATTTTTTTTATAAAATATCCCCTAAGATAGGCTTTGAGGGCTGCCCATATCATGTTAAAATCTGTGGCATCATTGTCATTGTGCGTCAGAAAGTCAGCTATTGTCCTAATGAGTTCTGGGAGTTCTCCCTCGGTTAAAAGCTGTTCGGGGAGTCTCCAAGGGGGTCTGATGGTTAGGGACTGCAGTGCAATGAAATCTATGTACACCATATCGTGGTCCGACCACGTACATGGTTGGATGGTAGGATTTATACATTTATCTAGGGACCATGAATCGCATAGAATATAGTCAATTCTTGAATAGGAATTGTGGGCTTTAGAATAATGCGTAAAATCTTTTTGGGTGGGTGCTAAGCAACGCCAAGCATCATAGAGGTCAAATTGATACATAAGTTTGCTGAACGCATTGGAGGTGGAAGAGATGTTTCTGTCTGCATGTGTGGTGAGGATAGATTGTTTATCTTTTTGAGGATCCCACACCATGTTGAGGTCCCCTCCTATAATTAGATGCCCTTGTTTGAGTTTTTCTATTTGGGTTAGAAGGGTACGCACAAACGGAATTTGTCTCTCTCTATGTGTTCTGGTGTGAATATCAAGTCTCTGCTAATCAAAATTGCTACTCCCCGTGACTTCCCCTCTGTATTGGATGCAATTTCACATGTTGGGTAATTCTGGGATTTTTTAATAGAATATGAATCTCCGATCCAATGCGTCTCTTGGAGAAACATTATGTGGACCTTATGTGTATGCATGTAGTTGAGCAAAAGTTTTCGCTTTGTGGGGGAGTTTAGGCCTTGTGCATTTAAGGTGGCTATTCGGATGGGTGCCATTTAGGTGATGTTTGTGGGGCCTGAAAGGGATGGGGGTTGGGTAGGAACATAGTTGAATAGCGGGGGATTCTCCATGATAACCAGGTGTAGTTAGTCTCGAAGTCTATGGTGCTTGCTATGGCTTAAGGAATCAAGAGCCCCAGGGGCTAGGTTAAGATAAAGTGTCAGATAGTCACTTTCACAATGAGTGTCACCACTGGCGCGTCAACCAGGGTAGCTCAACTAATTTTGTGAGGCGGAGTTGGGCAGTGAGAGGTCATGCCTCCCGCCAGTCATAAGAAAAAAACATTAACAATATTGCAATATAAACATGAATATAGCATACTTAGTAATTTGAACAGTACAGTAAACAGTGAACGAGGCTGAAACTTCAAACCATGGAAGGATTCTAGACTGTCAGTGAGATAGTGTTCTCTATCTTTGGAAAGATGAGGTATTTCAAGGCAGTTATATTCTACAAAAAGAGTGGTCATTAGTGGTCAATGGAGGAAGTAGCGGCGTCAACCACCACATCTGGATCAATGTAGGTGGTCTGTCTGTTCGGCTAGATGCAGTCATGTTTCACTGGGTGAGTCGTCAGTAAATTGGGACAGGTATGGTCTCAGTTGGTTAGATTAGTATGTAGTGGCCAAGCTGAAAGATAGTCCTTGGTCAGGGTAGTGTAGGGATGGTAAGGGGGTATCGTTTATAGTTGAGTTAGGGCCTTAAGATGTCTTCTGCTGGTCATTGGGTAAAATATTTCCTTTGCTAGGATGCAAAGAAAAAAAAGAGGACAACAGGTTTTTCGAAAGTACAGTTTCCCTTGGCTACTTAGTTAATCCTAAGCACATCAAGTCCTGAACTAACCTAATCACAACATGTCATACCTAGCAATATACTAAACATTACTCTAAGTCCTCCAAGGGGAGAACAATTAGATCTAGTGCTAGTGAAGCTGCATTAATAACAATTAATATGTAATCTGCTGGGTGAGAGCATATAGAGTCATTTAGAGGTTGATTATAAAAGTTCTATACATCTCACCCGTCTTCTTCCGTGGTCTTGAATCCTTTTTGGGGGAGCGTGCAGGATTGTCCCGCAAGTGTCTCTAATTGTACAATGGGAGTTCAGTTGTACTGTAATCTAAGTTCTATGATCTGTAAGCAGGTTTCCTATGTATCTTCGGATATGGATACTTCTCTAGTTTCCAGTGACCTTTTTGAAATTGAAGAGGGTCTTTGCGGGAGAGGTTTCCATACTGGTGCTGAGGCCCTGAGACCATTTCCTCTGCTTGTTACTGAGGGTCTATCTTCTGGGTCTTCTGGGAGAAGGCCCCATTTCTGTAGTAGCTCTCGGGCTTGTTGTGGTGAGGTAGCTATAAATTGTTGGCTGTCCATCTGTATTTTAGGCCCTTTTCTCTCAGCAATCTGGTGAATGGTTGATAGTGTCTGTGCAGTTGTAGCGTGTGAGGTGAAAGGTCTGGGAAGATCTGCAGCTCCGTAAATTTGCCCGGTAGAGACTTCTCCTTAGCTAGAGCTCTGAGGATCTTTTCTCTAAACGTGTAGTAGTGTAATTTGGCTATGACATCTGCCGATCTGGGTCGGAGCGCTCTGTGTGCTCTATAAATGAGGGTTTTGCTGGTCTGCTCCGATCCCAGTATTTCTTTGAATAAATCTTGTAGATATTCTTCTAGATCCTGAGGGGTGACAGTCTCTGGGATCCCTTTGATCCGTATATTGTTGCGGCGTGAACGGTCTTCCAGATCTGCTAGCTTAAGTTCTAGGTCTGAGATCTGTCCCGCCAGACTTTGTGAGTAGGCAAGAAGGTTTGAGTGGTCTACAGTGAGGTCTTCTTGTCTGCGTTCTAGTGCATCCGTGCGTTCACCGATAATACCAATATCTCTTTTTAAGTCAGCGTGAGACCTCTCAAATTTATTTGACAGAGAGTTGTGATGGGACTTCAAGAGTGATTCAATAGAGTTCATTAGATTGTTGGGGGTGCCATCCATTGCTGGCAGTCGGGATATTTGGTGAGTGAGAGACTTGTCGGGCTGATTGTCTGAGAGACTCCCTGTGTCAGAGCCTTCATCCTCTGATCTTCCATGAGCCAGCTTGCCCGGGTGTTGGAAATGATCTACCACTGTTCTCTTTGGTGTGTTCTGGGGTTTTTGCTTTCTTTTGTGAGGTTGAGACATCTTAAGATAAGGTCAGTAGCTTTGGTCACAGATGGCTCTGTTTTGTATCAGTGGAAACCTGCTTACTCTTGGTATGCTACCAGAGTTTCATCGACTGGCGGGGGCACACACCTTGTAGTGTTAAATTACATGTTGCGGTGCATCAAAGAGACCCAATAGAAGGAGAGAAGCAGGGAAAAAGGGATACACCTTAGGTTGTACAGAAGCTCAAACTCCTATGTTTTCTTAAGGGGTCTGTTAGCTGGTCTCTCAGAATGTAGCAAGTAGGGTCTCTCTGGCTTTAGGCCCCTCTCCTGGGGAGTTGCCCCCTCTGGGTGATGCTGGGAAAAGGTATCTGGGGTATGACCTGCAGGCAAAAGGGCCTGCGGGAAAAGGAGGAGAAGGACCAGGTCTCTGCTCTTGTTGGACAGAGGGGTAGTGGTGCCTTATATGTGAGAAGTATGGACTGCAGATTACTCTCTGTTTGATGCTTGGAGCACTGGGGCTCTAGGTTGGAGATAAGAGAGAATACATTTTATTGATTAGGAGGGTCCCCTATTAGACACTGGCTGAGGTATAGGAGCTGCAAGGGGTATGGGGACACCGTGTGTGTGGCTCTTTATAGGGTATCCAGCAGGGAATATTAAGTTCATCTTTCTGCCTTAGCACGTGTATATCAGGATATGCCACTGACTGGTCACCTCAGGGGGCCTAAGGCCCAGTTGGAGAAAAAAAAAATGACTGTCTCAAGAAGTGGTATATTGCAGTCTACTTTTCTATTTTTCTGTGACCTACTGTTTATATCTGGTAAGTTTTCCTTAATAGGTGGGGGTAGATGGGGGTGAGAGGGGAGCCTTTACACGACTGGGTACAATGTTGGGGTGAGACTGTCTGTGTGTTACCCTCTCAGGAAGATTTTGCTCCTTCACTCCCCTCCCTTTCTTGTAACTCCGTGAACGGTTACACAGTGCCTAAATATCTAGTACAAAAGGCAGTTCATATAAGTACAGAGTCTCCTCTATCTCCTGGGGGAGACCCCTGTGTCTATGTCTAAGGCTGGGCAGCACCGTTAGTTAGTATGATCAATATGTACTTGTCTTAGGCCTCAGCAATATGGGTAGATGTCTGCTGCTGGGATCTTGTAACACAGATGGAGATTGTGCACCAGGGTTAGGTGTGTCAATGGCGGTGTAAGTGTCCGAGCTGCAATCAGTCAAGGGAGTCTTACCAGCTTGTCAAGGGCTGTCCGGTGCTGTGATCTTACACTCTGATGTCAGTAGGCCTTAGTGGCGCCGGGAGGGAGGGCCGCAAGATGGCGAGGTTACGCGCCAAAACAAGGAGGAAAGCGGTGGCGCACTCCGAGAAAAGTCTCTCTCCGGCTCTCAGTCAGCGGTAAGTCTAGTCTCCCGCTGGGCAGTCCCCAACGTGAAGGGTCCAGGGGTGATAGGGGATAGGTCACCTCTCAGGTTCCAGATAGATGCCTGTCTTCTCTCCCGGGTTGTTAGGAAATTGCAAACTGCTGGTCCGGAGCGGAGCCCCGACCCTCCGGACAAAAGCAGCGCAGACGTGAGGTGTTTTCTGGCAGTAGGTTTGAGTTGGAGATGTCTGCGCTTTAGCCGCGGTCACTGGTCTAGCGTAGTTGTCACACAGTAAGGCCAGGCCGCATCAGTCGGCATCCGCTGGTTTCAATTGTCGGATTTTTCCTCTCTTATTGTCCTCTCCGGACTCACAGGAGTCTCTAGGTCCTCAAGTAGAGTTATTAAATTTCAATGATCGTTCCCTTTTCCCTAGAATAATATATTATTTGTAATTATACGAGGGAGCTCTCACTAAACACGTCTCTCTAGGTTGCTGGTTAGCTCCGCCTCCCCACAATAAGATTTAAAAGGACATTAAACACTTTAAGATTGAAATATAAAATGTTAAAATTATGTACACAATGTCCTTGATTACAAGTGGAGTGCAAAAATATTAGTACTGCTGAGCACTAACACCGCTCATGCTAAATCAATCTCTTATTCTTGAGCTGATATTATAAGTTTAAGTAAAATGGTAGCGCTTGAGTGAAAGCCTCGTGTACGCTAATATCTGGAGATTGGATAGCCTGGCTGCACTTAAAGGGACACTAAACCCAATTTTTTTCTTTCATGATTCAGATAGAGCATGCAGTTTTAAACAACTTTCTAATTTACTCCTATTATCAATTTTTCTTCATTCCCTTGCTATCTTTCAGTCAAATTATGAGTTGCGTTATGAGCGGCTCAGTAATAACTTCCAAGTTATTTCCACCGCTCACCTTTAATAATGCTTCTATTACAGGTTTGCAAAAACCCGACGTTGCAGGCAATATGGCAGCGTTGAGCTCCATACCGCACACAAATACCAGCGCTGCTTTGAGCTGGTTTTACGTGCTCGTGCACGATTTCCCAATAGACATCAATGGGGAGAGCCAGCTAAAAAAAAAGCCTAACACCTGCAATAAAGGAGCGTAAAGCTCAGTAACGCAGCTCCATTGATTCCTATGGGAAAATACAATTTATATTTACACCTAACACCCTAACATAAACCCCAAGTCTAAACACCCCTAATCTGCTGCCCCCAACATTGCAGCCGCCACTATACTAAAGTTATTAACCCCTAAACATCTGGCCTCCCACATCACTAACACTAAATAAATATATTAACCCCTAAAGCTAAGTCTAACCCTAACACCCCTAACTTTAATATAATTAAAATAAATCTAAATAAAAATTACTATCATTAACTAAATAATTCCTATTTAAAACTAAATACTTACCTATAAAATAAACCCTATGCTTGCTACAATATAAGTAATAGTTATATTGTATCTAGCTTAGGTTTTATTTTTATTTCACAGCTAAGTTTGTATTTATTTTAACTAGGTAGACTAGTTAGTAAATAATTAAAATAAATACAAACTTACCTGTGAAATAAAACCTAAGCTACCTTACACTAAAACCTAACATTACACTAAAATTAAATAAATTACATTAATTAAATACAATTAACTAAATTACATTAAAAAATAAACACTAAATTACACAAATAAAAAGAAATTATCAAATAATTAAGCTAATTACATCTAATCTAATAGCCATATCAAAATAAAAAAGCCCCCCCAAAATATAAAACCCCCCTAGCCTACACTAAACTGCCAATAGCCCTTAAAAGGGCCTTTTGCGGGGCATTGCACCAAAGAAATCAGCTCTTTTACCTGTAAAAAAATACAAACAAACCCCCAACAGTAAAACCCAGCACCTACACAACCAAACCTCCCAAATAAAATCATATCTAAAGAAACCTAAGCTCCCCATTGCCCTGAAAAGGACATTTGGATGGGCATTGCCCTTAAAAGGGCATTTAGCTCTTTTTCTGTGCACAACCCCTAATCTAAAAATAAAACCCACCCAATAAACGCTTAATAAAACCTAAGACTAACCCCCGAAGATCCACTTACAGTTTTTGAAGACCAGACATCCATCCTCATCAAGTCGGGGGAAGTCTTCATCCAAGCAGCAAGAAGTCGTCCTCCAGGCGGGCAAAAGTCTTCATCCAGATGGCATCTTCTCTCTTCATCCTTCCAAAGCAGAGCGGTTCCATCTTCAAAACATCCGGCGCAGAGCATCCTCTTGTAGAATGAAGGTTCCTTTAAATGACGTCATCCAAGATGTCGTCCCTTGAATTCCGATTGGCTGATCAGCCAATTGGAATTAAAGGGTAAAAAAATCCTATTGGCTAATTCAATCAGCCAATAGGATTGAGCTCATATTCTATTCATATATTGAGCTCATATTCTATTGGCTGTTCCAATCAGCCAATAGAATGCAAGCTCAATCCTATTGGCTGATTGCATCAGCCAATAGTATTTTTTACCCTTTAATTCCGATTGGCTGATAGAATTCTATCAGCCAATCGGAATTCAAGGGACGCCATCTTGGATGACGTCATTTAAAGGAACCTTCATTCTTCAAGAGGAATCAAAAGAAGAGGATGCTCCCCACCGGATGTCTTGAAGATGGAGCCACTCCGCGTCGGAACGATGAAGATAGAAGATGCCGTATGGATGAAGACTTCTGCCCCCCTGAAGGACGACTACTTGCTGCTTGGATGAAGACTTCTCCAGGCTTCGTTGAGGACTTCTTGCCGCTTGGATGAAGACTTCACCCGGCTTCGTTGAGAATGTATGTCCGGTCTTCAAAAACTGTAAGTGGATCTTCGGGGCTTAGTGTTAGTTTTTTTTAAGGATTTATTGGGTGGGTTTTATTTTTAGATTAGGGACTTTGGGCAATGTAAAAGAACTAAATGGCCTTTTAAGGGCAATGCCCATCCAAATGCCCTTTTCAGGACAATGGGAGCTTAGGTTTTTTAGGTAGTTTTTTTTGGGGGGGTTGGTTTTGTGGGTGGTGGGGTTTACGGTTGGGGGTTGTTTGTATTTTTTTATTACAGGTAAAAGAGCTGATTTCTTTGGGGCAATGCCCCGCAAAAGGCCCTTTTAAGGGCCATTGGCAGTTTATTGTAAGCTAGGGTTTTTTTATTTTGGGGGGGCTTTTTTATTTTGATAGGGCTATTAGATTAGGTGTAATTAGTTTAAATATTTGATCATTTCTTTTTTATTTTGTGTAATTTAGTGTTTATTATTTTCTGTAATTTAGATAAATGTAGTTTGTTAATTTAATTTATTTAATTTTAGTGTAATGTTAGGTTTTAGTATAAGACAGGTTAGGTTTTATTTTTCAGGTAAGTTTGTATTTATTTTAACTAGGTAGCTAGTAAATAGTTAATAACTATTTACTAACTATTCTACCTAGTTAAAATAAATACAAACTTACCTATAAAATAAAAATAAAACCGAAGGTAGCTACAATGTAACTATTAGTTATATTGTAGCTAGCTTAGGGTTTATTTTACAGGTAAGTATTTAGTCTTAAATAGGAATTATTTAGTTATTAATAGTAAGTTTTATTTAGATTTATTTTAATGATATTAAAGTTAGTTGTGTTAGGGTTAGGGTTAGACTTAGGGTTAGGTTTAGGGGTTAATATATTTATTTAGTGTTAGTGATGTGGGAGGCCAGAGGTTTAGGGGTTAATAACGTTAGTATAGTGGCGGCGACATAGGGGGCAGCAGATTAGGGGTTAATAATATTTAACTAGTGTTAGCGATGCGGGAGTACGGCGGTTTAGGGGTTAATATGTTTATTATAGTGGCAGCGATGTCCGGAGCGGCATATTAGGGGTTAATAATTTTATTTTTGTGTTTGCGAAGCGGGAGGGCCTCGATTTAGGGGTTAATAGATAGTTTATGGGTGTTAGTGTACTTTGTAACACTTTAGTTATGAGTTTTATGGTACAGCTTTGTAACATAAAACCCATAACTACTGACTTTCAGTTTACGGTACGGATCTTGTATTTATGGGCTGTACCGCTCACTTTTTGACCGGACAGGCAAACTTGTAATACTGGCGCTGTGGAAGTCCCATTGAAAAATGACTTTTTAAAAAGTGCGGTAGTTACGTTGCGTGACGGCCAAAAAAGTGTGCGGTACAGCTGTACCTACAAGACTCGTAATAGCAGTGGTAGTGAAAAAGCAGCGTTATTAGGCTTTTTCACTAATAACGCAAAACTCGTAATCTAGCCTTTTTTTTTAAAAAGCAGAAATGGAAGCTTAGCAGCCGGCCCATTTTTGGTTCAGCACTCTGGGTAGCCTTTGCTGATTGGAGGCAATATTTAGCCACCAATCAGCAAGCGCTACCCAGGTGTTGAACCAAAAGTGGTCCGGCTCCTAAGCTTACATTCCTGCTTTTTCAAACAGAGATAACAAGAGAACAAAGAAAAATTGATAATAGGAGTCACTGAGAAAGTTGCTTGAAATTGCTGCTCTATCTGAATCATAAAAGAAAAAAATGTGGGTTTAGTATCCCTTTAAAGGGATCGAAAGGTAAAAAATGCATACGCACATATCCTGTGAAGGCCAGTATTCGTATTAAATCAGCACAACTTCTGAGAGAGTTAGCGTGGTGTTTATTGCTTCTGAAGACATCATTTCTGTCACTGAAGCCACTGCTGACTCTCTGAGCTGGCATGCTGTTTGAATACTGGTGCACAGACCGTCACAGAATATGTACGTATGCCACTGAAAAACAGTAATGACATTTATTAGAAGCATTTTTGCTAATGAAAGTACATATTATTTTGGTGCTCTGACAAAATGCAGAAGGACATTTGGCAGAAGGACATTTGGCAGACGGACATTTGGCCGACGGACATTTGGCTGACAGACAGAAAGCTAAAGAATGTTCCGATTTCGGCCGAGGGCAGATGCGTTACCAGAGTGCTCTGTTCTAATCAGAGCCTCGGGCGCCGCAACTGCCTCTGGGAACCTTACCATGGGTCCCAGGCCGCACGTTTTGTAATTCTCTGTCTGGGAAATTATCTATCTATCAAATCTATCTATTTATCTATCAAATCTATCTATCTATCGTATCTATCAAATGTATCTATTGCATCTATTGATCTATCTATCTAATCTATGTATCTATCTATCAAATCTATCTATCTCGTGCCGGACTGTTATCTGACAGCCACTTGTGTTTCGGCCAAATGTCCATCGGCCAAATGTCCGTCAGCCAAGTGTCCGTCGGCCAAGTGTCCGTCGGCTAAAAGTCCGGCCACGATTATTTTTTACCTTTCTATCCCTTTAATATCTTACCTAACACACTTCTATGGGGCATGCTACGAAACTCAGGTCCTTGCTTTCATTTGAAAGATACGCTAAGCTAAAGGTGTGGTAATAATAGAAGAAATATACTGTATATTTTTATATGTATTTGTGTATGTGTGTTTGTGAGTTTATACTAAAATATACTAAAACTAGAATATACTAAAAGTATAGCATGCATTAATTTTTTTTGGCTACATTAACATTCTCTGGTAAATCTTTTTTATTTTGGGCCTATAACTTTACACACATAGAGAAAAACGCACTCTCAGGAACAAATAACCAGCTCAATAACATTGTTAGCCTGTTCTATGGCGATTTACCGTCTGGGTGCAGCTTCTTTTTAGCCCAGTAATGCTTTTCACAGAGAAGAACTTTCCTGTAACATATCAGTCTTATCCTACCTATTACGGCAATTGCACTCTGAACAAGACAACCACAGACGATCATTTCCGCCTTCATTGGGCTTTGTCAGTGAGGTGTAGCCATATTCTTCTAACACACTGAGCAAGGAGTCCATGTCTGGTTGCCCCTTTTTCCCTTAGGGAGACTAAATACACACAGAGAGAAGCTCACTCTCAGGAACGAACAACCAGCTCAATAACTGTAATGCTCGTGGGATATTTCTCTATCAGACCAAAGTTGGCCAATAGTCTTCTTATCCCGGTGTCAAGTGGAAGGATAGGAAATATTCCAGAACAGAGTGAGTTTATGAAATGCGGTAAGCAGTACTCACGGTAGACAGGGTAGTCCTTCACTGCAATAAGATGAAGGCAGATAATGGTCAAGACAGGCAGAGTCTGGCAACAGGAAGGAAATCCAGCAGAATAGCAGTTCAGGGGAAAACCAATAGAATAGTTAGGAACAGGCAGGTGTCAGCAACAAAGGAAAGCAGACAGAGTGGTCAGATAGGCAGAGTTCAGTAACGATATGGCAATCCAGCAGTACAAGGGTTAAGCAAGCAGAGTGGTCGGACAGGCAGAGATCAGTAATGATATGGCAAACCAGCAGTACAAGGGTTAAGCAAGCAGAGTGGTCAGACAGAGTTCAGTAACAATATGGCAATCTAGCAATAAGAAATACAGCACCCAGGAGCACACACAGTAACACCTATACTTGGGCACAGGTGAGAGCAACTAAGGTACTTACATAGGTGAGGGTTCGCACCACTGGAGAGGTTCGACCCCGGCAGCGGGATGGGAGGCGAGCGGCGATGACGTTATCGCCGGCGCCTAAAGCTACCACTTCATCCATGGCAACTGCCATGGCAACAGATCAGAGTCGTGGCCGGGACTCGAGAAGCAGCGGCGTGACATAGCCCCCCACTCAAGGGTTCCCTCCGGGAACCAGAGTAGATTTCAAAGAATGAGCAGCATGGAATCTGGAGACCAAAGATGGAGCATGCACATCACGGGCAGGAACCCATGAATGATCTGCCACAGAATAACCCTTCCAATGCACGAGGTACTGTAGTTACCTGCACCTGTATCTTGAGTCCAGAATCTTAGCAATCTCATACTAAGGGTCTCCATGAATCAAGAGCAGATGAGGAGGAGGTCGGAACTGAGTATATTTGTTCTTGATGTAGGGCTTGCGTAGTGAGATGTGGAAGACTGGGTGTATGCGCAGGGTTCTGGGCCAGGCCTCTCTGTAGGCAACTGGAGACAGTCTTTTAAGGGCCGATATACCTAGGCCCTAATTTATGACAGGGTTGACGTAGACAAACATGTCAAGTAGAGATCCAGACACGTTCACCTACTGAAAAGGCACGAACAGTAGCTCGATGATGATCAGCAAACCTCTTGTATCTGGAGACAGCTGAACATAACTGAGAGTGAATACGTTGCCAATGAGTAGTGAGGTTAGTAAAGTGTCGATCTGCAGCAGGAACCCCTGTAGACTGAGCGGAAAGAGGAAAGACACAAGGTTAATAGCCTGCTGCAGCTTGAAATGGAGAACATCGTAGAGAAGAGTGCCAATGAGTATTCTTTGCCAGCTCAGCTAGGGGCAACAATCCAGACCAATTGGTATGAAGAGAATTAACATAAGCTCTGAGATAGGCTTCGAGATCTTGATTCGCTCTCTCTGTAAGCCCATTAGTTTAGGGATGGTAGCCAGAAGACAAGAAACGGTGGTTCCTATCAATTTGCAAAAAGCTTTCCAAAAGGTAGAGATGAATTGAGAACCTCTGTTGGAAACAATATTTACGGGAATGCCATGAAGTCATACCACATGTAACAGAAAAAGAGTTGATAATTCTTGGGCAGACGGTAGCTTGTTTAAGGGTATGAAATGAGCAAGTCTGGAAAATCAATCCACCACAATCCAGATAACCATATGATGGTCAGAAGAAGAGAGATCTACAGCAAAATCCATGCTTATGTGTATCCAAGATTGTTTGGGAATGGACAACAGTTGGAGTAAGCCATGAGGCAAGGATTGGGGAGTCTTATTGGCAGCACAAGTCATAAAGGCCTTTACATAATCCTGAGAGTCAGACTTTATGGTAGGCCACCATACATGTTGGCAAAGAAGCTTAAAGGTTCTTGTCAAACCAGATGTCCTGAAAGTCTGCTGTCATGAGCCCAGGAAAGCACAGGGGTGCAAGGTTTGGAGATACAAAGAAGATTTCAGGAGCCGCGGGGGCTTCAGTTGGCTTTCTAGACTGGGAACGTTGCAGTCTTTGAAGTAGAGAGGTGTTAAATTAAGCAACTACACAGGAGGTGGGTATCATGTGTTCAATAGGAGCTTCAGAAGAGTCACTAGACTGAGGAAACTGACGGGAAAGGACATCAGCCTTTTTATTCTTGGTCCCAGGAAGATAAGAGACTACAAAGTTAAAACGGGAAAAGAACAAGGCCCACCTGTCGGGATTGAGTCGATGAGCAGTCTCTAGGAATGTTAGATTCTTGTGGTCAGTGAGAATCTGAATGGGGTTGATGGTACCCTCTAGCCAATGATGCCATTCAATCAAGGCCATCTTAATGGCTAAGAGTTAACGATTACCCACATCGTAATTCCTTTCTGCTGGAGTAAAGCATTTGGAGAAAAAGGCTACCTGGTGCAACTTGGAGGTTAAAGGATCCCTTTGGGTTAAGACTGCCCCGGCTCCTATCTCGGAGGCGTCAACCTCTAAATTGAACTGCAGGTCAGGAGGAGGGCGGAGCACAGAAGCAGAACAAAAGACCTTTTTCAGATGAGAGAAGTCTCTGTTTCGTTTGGCCAGCTCAGTGAGAGGAGCAACTATTTGGGAGAAGTTCTTTTTAAACTTGTGGTAATAGTTGGAGAACCCCAAGAATCTCTGTAGTTCCTTTAATGAGGTGGGTTGAGGCCATTCCAGAACTGCGGTTAGCTTTGTAAGATCCATGGCAAAACCTTCCTTCAAGATGACATAGCCAAGGAACTGGTTCTGGACGATCAAACTCACATTTCTCCAGTTTGGCTACCAATTGTTGCTAAGGTGAAGAAGTACTTATTTTACATGCTCATGATGGTCCTCAAGGGTGGAGGAGAATATGAGGATATCGTCCAGATAGACGATGACAGTGCAATTAAGGAGGTCACAGAAGACATAATTGACAAATGCTTTGAAGACAGCAGGGGCATTACACAGCCCAAAAGGCATTACAAGGTATTCATAATGCCCTGATCTCGTGTTAAAGGCAGTCTTCCATTCATGCCCTGGGAAGATACGAATGAGATTGTACACCCCACGTAGGTCCAACTTAGTGAAGTAATGAGCGTTTTGGAGCGCATCGTAAAGTTCAGTAATCAAAGGAATGGGATAGCGATTTTTGATAGTGATGTTGTTTAGGGCTCTGTAGTCGATACAGGGTCTGAACCCACCATCCTTTTTACTAACGAAAAAGAAGCCAGCCCCGACAGGAGAAGAAGAAGGGCGAATAAAACCTTTAGCTAGGTTCTCTTGGATATATTCCTCCATGGCCTTGGTTTAACCTTTGGAGAGTGGATTAGTCCTCCCTTTAGGAAGTGGGGCTCCAGGAATCTGAGAATTTAGTAGTGGCCACGCTTAGAGGTACCTCAGTTTTATCCTCTGAGCACTGGCTTTTCCCAGCAGAATATCACAATCCTTAAGTTGGTGTGAATTAGAACCACAATAGAAACACAGTCTCAATCACCTTCTTTTCTGTCTTTCAGATTCTGTAGGCTTGAGGGAGGAGAGATCCATGGGCAATCCAGCAGTACAAGGGTTAAGCAAGCAGAGTGGTCAGACAGGCAGAGTTCAGTAATGATATGGCAATCCAGCAGTATAAGGGTTAAGCAGGCAGAGTGGTCAGACAGGCAGATTTTAGTAACGATATGGCAATCCAGCAGTACAAGAGTTAAGCAAGCAGAGTGGTCAGACAGACAGAGTTCAGTAATGATATGGCAATCCAGCAATAAGAAATACAGCACCCAGGAGCACACACAGTAACACCTATACTTGGGCGAAGGTGAGAGCAACGGAGGTACTAACATAGGTGAGGGTTCGCACCACAGTAGAGGTCCGACCCGGCATCAGGATGGGAGACGAGCGGTGATGATGTCATCGCCAGCGCCTGAAGCTACTGCCACGTCCATGGCAACGGCCATCGCAACAGATCAGAGCGGCGTCCGGGACTCGAGGAGCAGCGGCATGACAATAACATTGTTAGCCTGGTCTATGGCGATTTACCACCTGGGTGTAGCTTTTTTAGCCCAGTTATTCTTTTCACAGATACAAATTTTCCTGTAGTTTATCAGTCTGATCTATTATGGTCAGTCCAGAGCTGAAATACCAGGCAATTCCTCACTGAACAAGGAACATGGCAACCCCAGACAATCATTTTAGCCTTCATTGGGCCTCCTCAGTGAAGTTGCTCCTAAGTGGTAATTCACCATAGAATAAACTACTGAGCTGTTCTTCGTTCCTGATAGAGCGCTTCTCTCTTTGTATGTGTTTGTATTATGACCCTGGGGAGGTTTCCCTAAGGTTGATGGTTGAAACCAGACGTGGACTCCTTGAGCAATGTGCTTAGAGGCATATGGCTGCACCTCACTGATGAGGCCCACAGAAAGCTTAATAGATCCCCTGGGGTTGTCATGTTCCTTGTTCAGAGCAGAATTGCCTGATATTTCAGGACTGCATTGACCTTCCTCAGCGGGATCAGACTGATATACCTAAGGAAAATTTTTCTCTGTAAATAGCACAACTGGGCTAAAAGAGGCTGCTCCTAAGTGGTAACTCGCCATAGAACTAGCTACTGAGCTGTTGTTTGTTCGTGGTAGAGCACTTCTCTCTCTGTATGTGTTTGTATTATGACCCTGGGGAGGTCTCCCTAAGGGTGATGGGGGAAAACAGAATATACAAAAATACCCTAATGAAAGGGAGACCCCTAAAACACCCGTAGGTACCACTTTAAGCAGTGAAGAGTAATACTCCGTGAAATCTTCACTGGTTTGTAATGGCCACACTCAAATCCTGGAAGTATGTATAAACAAAGCTGTCCTGATTATCACCTTTAAGAAAAGGGGAAAAGGCTTACCCTCTCTTCACGGCCTTTATTCGTGCTCGCTGGGTGGAGAGCCGTTCGGGAGGCCTTCCTCCTAGGCTCTACTGCGGACCGCCACTCTTCAGCTTGGAGCGAACTCCCACAAGCAAACGACCGCAGACACGCTGCGCTGGCGTCCGCCCAAACACCCCGGGCTCTGCAAAGTGACGTCAGAGGACACGGCCGGCTTGTGAGGGGGAGACTGGTATCCGGATAAGGACAAATCCAAATGGAAGGACAGCGTTGGCATCCAGGCTGAATGGCCAATCTTCACCTCCTTGAATAGGTAACCTCCAGGGGTATACCCGCTGCAAACAATTCCGTTAAGGGCTTGAAAACTTGAAAGAAAGTACAAAGTCTGGAATTTGCAGTAAAAGTTTTCAATGCTTTATTATCCTTTTAAAAGTGTACATGTGCAAAAGACAAACATATGCCCTCAGTGCAAGCTTACGCGTTTCGGCTTAGTTGCCGTACTCATAGCTTCCTATCCACCTTCTCACTAGGGGGCCATTTAAGAGAAGTAAAACCATTTGATTGGCTGAGGTTACATGTTGGGTTTTAACTATTTCATTGCTGACTTGCATTGCTATTAGGCTCAATTAGCCTTACTCCTTAGAATTTAGCTAAACATACTGACATTAGCAATTTACATGTCACTTTTAAAACCTCCATGCATAGTTCACAACAACAATTTTTAGTTTTTTAAAGTTCTAATTGTCACAAAAAAACATATTTTCTTCCATTTATATTCCTTCTTTGTTTTTATTTTTCATTTTTATATAAATGGAAGAAAATATGTTTTTTGTGACAATTAGAACGTTAAAAAACTAAAAATTGTTGTTGTGAACTATGCATGGAGGTTTTAAAAGTCAGCAATGAAATAGTTAAAACCCAACATGTAACCTCAGCCAATCAAATGGTTTTACTTCTCTTAAATGGCCCCCTAGTGAGAAGGTGGATAGGAAGCTATGAGTACGGCAACTAAGCCGAAACGCGTAAGCTTGCACTGAGGGCACATGTTTGTCTTTTGCACATGTACACTTTTAAAAGGATAATAAAGCATTGACAACTTTTACTGAAAATTCCGGACTTTGTACTTTCTTTCAAGGAAAACAGAATATGGCTCACTGACAAGGCCCACAGAAGGCTAAAACCATTTTGTGGGGTTGTCATGTTCCTTGTTCAGAGAAAAATTGCCTGGTATTTTGGGGCTTGACTGACCTTAATTGGCAGGATCAGGCTGATGTACTTCAGGAAAGTTTTCCTCTGTAAAAAAACACAACTGGGCTAAAAGAGGCTGCTCCTAAGTGGTAATTTGGTGTAGAACAAGCTACTGAGCTGTTTGTTCCTAGTAGAGTGCTTCTCTCTTTGTATGTATTTGTATTATGACCAAGGATAGGTCTCCCCAAGGGTGATGGGGGAAACCAGACGTGGACTCCTTGCCCAGTGTACTTAGAGGAATTGTGCCTCTTTTAGTCATTCAAGTATGAAAGTTGTGAGTTTTCCATTTCTGAAATCTGGAATTGCAGATGACACTCCTAAATGTGCTGCATATCTTTCCCTCAGCTGTCCTCAGCAGGAGGATTAGATAGCTTTTCGCAAAACAATATAAATTCTGCTGAGAAAGGGGCAAACCATATCTATCCCAGTGACAATTCTGCATTGACTCCTCCAAATATGGAAGTACTAGTCGGAGTTTAGCAGTTGACAAACAATTGCAGCAAATAACTTTGTAATACGTTCAAAATAATTTCACACTCACATAGTTAAGGTTATTTATTGCAAGACTGCAGAAAAATCCTGTTAATTGCTGGGTGTTTCCTGTTCATTTATGCACAGATCACACCAGGTCAAAGCAGCCATAAAGATGCTTAGTGACCAGCCACACCTTGTAGCTACAGTCATAGGATACTGACACTGTCGTTACTTATTACTTTAGAGAAATCAATGGCTTAGATTGCAAGTGAAGTGCAAAATATTAACATATTGTGTGCTAACACTACTCAAGTTATCTCAATATCGCTCATATTACAAGTTCAAAGTAATAAAGTAATATATCAGTGCTTGTGGGAAAAACTAGGGAGTGATAACATCTGGATGCGCTACATCCCTCACATAACAGACTTCTGTAGGTCATGCTGAAAAATTCATGTTGGCTATTGCTCGAGCATTAAAGGGATACTAAACCCAACATTTTTCTTTCATGATTCAGATAGAGCATGCAACTTTATACAATGTTCTAATTTACTTCTATTCTAAAATGTGCTTTGTTCTCTTGGTATTTGTTAAAAAGCAGGTATTTAAGCTCAGGGGTGTGCACGTGTCTGTAGCACTATATAGCAGCAGTTTTGAAAGAAAGTTATCCATTTGCAAGAGCACTAGATCAGTGGTTCTCAACCAAAGTGACCTCAAGGCCCGGTAAATTTTAGCTGGACATGTCCAGGGCCCGGTAGTTTTTTATATATATATATATAATATATATATATATATATATATATATATTAAGCATCAGGGATTTGCCCTATCAGTAACTAAGCAGTTCAGTGTGGGTTTAGTGGGGGCCCTGGAGTGTGGGGGTCCTGCCAAGGGTGTGTCGCTGTGAGGGCCATGGAGTGTGAGGTCTGGCCCTGGAGGTTGGGGGCCCTTTCTTTGGCCCTTAATGTTGGGGGTCCTGGCTCTGGAGGTTGATGGGCCTGTTGGGGTTAGGGCAGGGAGGCTACCATGTTCATTTGCATACATTTGAATACATTTGGGTCAGTGTGAGACAGTTTTCCTGGGGCCTTGATTGGTCTCAGTCTTCCCCTTGTGTGCAGTGGGGTAAGAGTGTGCAGTGGGGGCATGACAGGTCAGGGCCCACCAGCAGGGCTATCACGGCCCGGTACTGGGCCACGGCCCGGCTGTTGAGAAACCAGGCACTAGATGTCAGCGCTATTTCCTGCAATATAGTGCTCAAGACAACTAATGTACCTAGGTATCTCATCAAAACAGAATTCCATGGGAACAAAACAAAGTTGATAATAGAAGTGAATTTTAAACTTTTTTGAAAATTGTATGTTCTGTTTGAATGACAAAAGAACATATCCCTTTAATGCAGCTTTATGCTCCTTTAACAGCTGCTTCTTATGCGTGAAATATATATATTTATAAGTTAAGTATTGCTTTAAGCACAGCTGAATGCAGAACAGATACAAACAAAAACATGTTTTATATCCATTTTAGCCTTATAAAAAATATATACACATACACACACACACACACACATATAGGCACACATACACACACACATACACACATATATATATATATATATATATATATATATATATATATATACACACACATACACACACATATATACACACATACACACATTTTATATATATATATATATATATATATACACACATACACATATATACACACATACACACACACATATAGGCACACATACACACACACACATATATATATATACACACACATATAGACACACATACACACATTATATATATATACACGCAGACACACATACACACACACACATATATATATATATATACACGCACACATAAATATATACACAAATATATACACACATACACATACGTACATGCACACACAGACACACACATACAGAGAACCACACACACACACACACACACTGTACATACATACATACACACACACACTGTACATACATACACACACACACACACACTGTACATACATACACACACACACACACACACACTGTACATACATACACACACATACACACACACACTGTACATACATACACACACACACACACACACTGTACATACATACACACACACACACACACTGTACATACACACACACACACTGTACATACATGCACACACATACACACACACACTGTACATAAATACACACACACACACACACACACTGTACATACATACACACACACACACACATACACACACACACACACAGATACATATATACCTTTGAGCCCTTCCCAATTCAACACCTTGTCATATACCATATCACTTTAAATCACTGTCATACCGTTTTTTCGTTAATAAACATTTACTTTGTGTTTAATATTTAAAAATATGAGTGAAATATTTTATTTTAAGATGTTCTACGTGTGTTTTGTTCTGCACTCTGTAATATGAGAGATAATAGCGCAACCTGTGCTTCTCATTTATGGCTCACTTAATGTCAGCCAAGTTAAGATTCTCTGGAAAACCTTTTTAACATTAACTTGCAATACCAGACTGTGCGCTATTCTTAGCACAGGGTCACACAAAGTATAATGCAATCTGTGCTATCTGTTGCGCTTTACTTGTAATCTAGGCCAATATAGGGTTAACTCTGATTTTGATCTTTGACGAGTCATACATTGAGCAATTGTCTAACTATGGGTTAGATAACAAGTAGAGCTATTTAGAGCTCCCACTTGCGAGTTAACTTCGGTAGCGGTTAACTTTTTGCGCGCTTCAGGTAGCGCTCGTTTTACAAGTTGAAAGTACAAGTTTTAAGCTTGACTTCAATGAAGCAGCGAAGTTTAAAAATCTAACACCTATACTCACGCACAACCCCCATCCCAATAAACCCCTTACTCTAATAACACCTAAACTGCCACATTCCCCAACTATTTTAACCCTGCTAAACTATTAACCCATATCCTGCCATATCCCTTGTCGCAAACTACCCTGCTACACTATTAGCCCCTAAACTGCCAAAAAAAAAAAACATAGCTAGTAACCTCTAAACTGCCACAATCAGGACCACAATAAACCCCCTAACCTATTAACCCCTAAACCCCTAAACTGCAGCTCTGGAATCTGCCAGGTTTCCTTAAAATCATGGTAAACCTAACCCTGCAGACCTAGCACAACTTAATATAAAAACCACAGTACACACTATTATTAAAAAAACAAAGTTATGAGAAATAAACTATGGTCTGTCTAGATTACAAGTAGAGCATAAAGATAGTGGCACTATGGTGCGCTAACATTTCTAGAGTACAATCTATAGCGCTTCCATTTTTACTTATATATTATAAGTTGAAAGTAAAATGTAAGTGTTCAGGGTTGCATAGCGTGGTCGCATTAAATTTCTCATATAATAAGATTTCTGAGGCGCACAATATTCAGGTCTGGCTTTGACTCTAGCAAGAACTCGGAGGTGCGCTAAGCTGAAAATGCATTAAAAATAAGGTTATCTATCTATCTATCTATCTATCTATCTATCTATCTATCTATCTATCTATTACCATTATCTTGTAATATTATATTGTTAGGGCAGGGCCACAATATGAATAGTGCACTCCGCGCTATCAATAACTCTCCACTTGTAATCTGTGCCTGGAGCCTGATATTCAAAACCTCGCTGACATGGTGAGAAATCACACAAAGGGGCATATTTAGCAAAGCGTTAATCTCAGTGCATTCGCCGGTGTCAATACGCTCGCCAGACATCGCTGGCGCAGATCCACATACGATCTCTTTATTTAACTAACAGTCATCGATGTTGCGGTTATTCGGGTTTTTCTCAACTTTATTTATACCATTTCATTACTGTCCATGAACAAGCACATTTCACTAAAGCTAATCTTTTATTTTTCATCTGTTAATGTCCAAGAAATAGATAGATTTATACCTCAACAAACAATATCTCATAGAAAGTTATTTTTATATTTATTTGTTGTATGATACTTTCACATAAATGAATGTGTTTTTGTATCTCTAGAAGTCATGATATGCGTTTAGCTCTTTTTTTTTCTAAATGATTATTAATGTGTGTATATATATATATATATATATATATATATATATATATATATATATATATATAGTATAGCAAAGTTCAGTATCTGCACTCTCACCAACTCTCCACAACTGCCAGGGTGCTCTCAGGAGTATGTAGTAGATAATTGATTCAAAGCACTCTCTGGACTTCAGATAATAAAGGCAAAATGTATTATGATAGTGACGTTTCGGGACCAAACTTGTCCGTCAGAAGAAGGGACAAGTTTGGTCCCGAAACGTCACTATCATAATACATTTTGCCTTTATTATCTGAAGTCCAGAGAGTGCTTTGAATCAATTATCCTCTCTCTCTCTCTCTCTCTCTCTATATATATATATATATATATATATATATATATATATACAGGTGGCCCTCATTTTACAACGGTTCAATTTACACCATTTCAGAATAACAACCTTTCTCTTGTAAGATGTATTGAGTCCACAGATTCATCCTTACTTGTGGGATATTCTCCTCCCCTACAGGAAGTGGCAGAGAGAGCACCCACAGCAGAGCTGCCTATAAAGCTCCCCCCTTAGCTCCACCCCCCAGTCATTCTCTCTGCCTGCTTAACTGCTAGGAAGGGCAAAGAGGAGTGTGGTGACAAAAATGTTAGGTTTTTATTTTCTCAAGCAAAAGTTTGTTATTTTTAAATGGTACCGGTGTGTACTATTTATTCTCTGGCAGAAAAGGGATGAAGATTTCTGCAAGGAGGAGCATTTTGTAACTAAGATCCACTGCTGTTCTCACAAGGGCTGAAGAGTACAGGAAAACTTCAGTTGGGGGAACAGTTTGCAGGCTAAACTGCATTAAGGTATGTTCAGTCTATTTTTTCTAGACAGACTATGTTATTTCTAGAAAAGGCTGGCAATATCCCCATGAGGGAAGGGTAAGCTGTTTTCAGACACTTGGATAGGAATTTCAGCTTGCTTGAAGGGCTCATTAGTTACTGGTGACACTGTTTGGTAAAAACGTTTTTGTTTATTCAGTGAATGATGCAATTATAACGTTTTTTTGAAGGGACTAAAGGGGTCATTGTGGCTTGTTTTTGAGTTTTTTCTAACCCACATGGTTAATTTAGAGACACTCTAGTGTTTTTCTGTTAGGCCTCAAAACATCGAGTGAGGTGGGAGGGGCCTATTTTCGCGCCTCAATTGTGCAGTTTCTTTTCCTCTGAGACTTCTAACTGCTTCTCCAGAGGTTCCTGCTGTGTTTAAGGGCTGTAAAATATTTTTTTTTCCCCACAAATTGTTCTGAATGGCAGGTAGGAACCACAGCAGAGCTGTGGCAAAGTGCTGAAAGTCTTTTTTACTGGTTTTGATGTTTTTTAAATCCGGTTTTGCCATTAAGGGGTTAATTGTTTATTTGCATAGCTGTGCAAAGTTACTAAGGCTATATGATACTACTGTAAACATATCGTTATGTTTACTGCTTTTTTACACTGTTTTGCAGAATTTGTTCAGCTTTTTTTCTCTTAAAGTCACAGTACCGTTTTATTTCTAAGTGTTATTTACTTTGATTACAGTGTTTTCCAAGCTTGCTTGTTACATTACTAGCCTGTTTAACATGTCTGACACCAAGGAAAATCCTTGTTCAATATGTTTGGAAGCCATTGTGGTACCCCCTCTTAGAATATGTCCCAATTGTACTGATATGTCTATAAACTATAAAGAACATATATTAGCACTTAAAAATAGAACAATAGATGATTCTCAGTCAGAAGTAAATGAGGGTTCGCCATCTAGCTCTCCCCAAGTGTCACAACCAGTAACGCCCGCACAAGTGACGCTAAGTACCTCTAGTGCGTCAAATTCATTTATTTTACAAGCTATGGCCACAGTTATGAATACAACCCTCACAGAGGTTTTATCCTAACTGCCTGGTTTACAAGGAAAGCGGGACAGCTCTGGGTTAAGGAAAAATGCTGAGCAGTCTGACGCTTTAGTAGCCGTATCTGATATGCCCTCACAATGCTCTGAGGTAGGGGTGAGGGATTTGTTATCTGAGGGAGAAATTTCTGATTCAGGAAAGACGATTCCTCAGACAGATTCTGATATGACGGCCTTTAAATTTAAGCTTGAACACCTCCGCTTATTGCTCAGGGAGGTATTAGCGGCTCTAGATGATTGTGACCCTATAGTGGTCCCAGAGAAATTGTGTAAAATGGATAAATACTTAGAGGTTCCTGTTTACACTGATGTTTTTTTCCAGTCCCTAAGAGGATTGTGGATATTATTGCTAAGGAGTGGGATAGACCAGGTATTCCGTTCTTTCCCCCTCCTGTTTTTAAGAAAATGTTTCCCATATCTGACACCATGCGGGACTCATGGTAGACAGTTCCTAAGGTGGAGGGAGCTATTTCTATTGAAGTCAGTTGTGCTTTCAAAGATCCTATGGATAAAAGAGGGTCTCCTGAAGAAATTTTTTGTTCATCAAGGTTTTCTTCTTCAACCTATTGCGTGCATTGTTCCTGCAACTACTGCAGCTGCTTTCTGGTTTGAGGCTCTAGAAGAGGCTCTTCAGATGGAGACTCCATTAGAAGAAGTTTTGGACAGAATTAAGGCCCTTAAATTGGCTAATTCTTTTATTACAGATGCCGCTTTTCAACTGGCTAAATTAGCGGCAAAGAATTCAGGTTTTGCCATTTTAGCACGCAGGGTGTTATGGCTTAAATCCTGGTCTGCTGATGTGTCATCTAAAACTAAACTTTTGAACATCCCTTTCAGAGGAAAGACCCTATTCGGGCCTGAACTGAAAGAGATTATTTCAGACATCACTGGAGGGAAAGGTCATGCCCTCCTTCAAATAACATGAGGACCAAACAAAATTATTTTCGTTCCTTTTGGAATTTCAAGAGTGGTCCCGCTTCAGCTTCCTCTGCTGCAAAGCAAGAGGGGAATTTTTCCCAATCCAAGTCAGTCTGGAGATCTAACCAGGCTTGGAACAAGGGTAAACAGGCCAAGAGGCCTGCAGCTGCCTCTAAGACAGCATGAAGGGGTAGCCCCCGATCCAGGACCGGATCTAGTAGGGGGCAGACTCTCTCTCTTCGCTCAGGCTTGGGCAAGAGATGTTCACGATCCCTGGGTTTTAGAAATTGTGTCCCAGGGATATTTTCTGGAATTTAAAGGCTCTCTTCCAAGGGGGACTTTTCACATTTCTCTATTGTCTGTAAACAGACAAAGAGAGAGACGTTCTTACGCTTTGTAGAAGACCTACATACCATGGGGGTGATCCGCCCAGTCCCAAAAGAGGAACAGGGGCTAGGATTTTACTCAAACCTGTTTGTGGTTTCCAAAAAAGAGGGAACTTTCAGATCAATCTTGGATCTCAAAATTCTAAACAAGTTCCTCAAAGTTCCATCATTCAAGATGGAGACTATTCGGTCTATTCTACCTCTGATCCAGGAGGGTCAATATATGACCACCGTGGACTTATAGGATGCGTATCTACACATTCCTATTCACAGAATTTTCACAAGGGTGCTAGGGTCCCTTCTGGCGGTTCTACGACCACGGGGCATAGCAGTGGCACCTTATCTAGACAACATCTTAATTCAGGCGTCAACTTTCCAGCTATCCAAGTCTCACACGGACATTGTGTTGGCTTTTCTGAGATCTCACGGGTGGAAGGTGAACATAAAAAAGAGTTCTCTCTTTCCTCTTATAAGAGTTTCCTTCCTAGGGACTCTGATAGACTCGGTAGAAATGAAAATATTTCTGACGGCGGTCAGAAAATCAAAGCTCTTAACCACTTGCCGAGCTCTTCATTCCATTCCTCGGCCATCAGTGGCTCAGTATATGGAGGTAATCGGACTCATGGTAGCGGCAATGGACATAGTTCCTTTTGCCCGCCTACACCTCAGACAACTACAACTATGCATGCTCAAACAGTGGAATGGGGATTATGCAGATTTGTCTCCTCAACTGCATCTGGACCAGGAGACCAGAGATTCTCTTCTCTGGTGGTTGTCTCAGGACCACCTGTCTCAGGGAATGTGTTTACGCAGGTCAGAGTGGCTCATTGTAACGACAGATGCCAGCCTGCTAGGCTGGGATGCAGTCTGGAACTCCCTGAAAGCACAGGGCTTATGGTCTCAGGAGGAATCTCTTCTCCCGATAAATATTCTAGATCTGAGAGCGATATTCAATGCGCTTCAGGTGTGGCCTCAGCTTGCTGCGGCCAAATTCATCAGGTTTCAGTCGGACAACATCACGACTGTTGCTTATATCAATCATCAAGGAGGAACAAGGAGTTCTCTAGCGATGATGGAGGTAACCAAATAATCCGATGGGCAGAGGATCACTCTTGCCATCTCTCAGCAATCCACATCCCAGGAGTAGAGAACTGGGAGGCGGATTTCCTAAGTCGTTAGACTTTTCATCTGGGGGAGTGGGAGAGTATTTGCCCAGCTGATTCAGCTATGGGGCACACCAGAATTGGATCTGATGGCGTCCCATCAGAATGCCAAACTTTCTCGTTATGGGTCCAGGTCTCGGGATCCCAAGGCGGTACTGATAGATGCTCTAGCAGTGCCTTGGTCCTTCAATCTGGCCTATGTATTTCCTCTCCTTCTATTATTATTATTGCCAGAATAAAGCAGGAGAGAGCTTCGGTGATTCTGATAGCACCTGTGTGGCCACGCAGGACTTGGTATGCAGACCTAGTGGACATGTCCTCGGTTCTACCATGGACTCTGCCAATGAGGCAGGACCTTCTAATCCAAGGTCTGTTCACGCATCCAAATCTAATTTCTCTGCGTCTGACTGCTTGGAGATTGAACGCCTGATTCTATCAAAGCGTGGTTTCTCTGAGTCGGTCATTGATACCCTGATTCAGGCTAGAAAGCCTGTCACCAGGAAAATCTATCATAAGTTTTGGCGCAAATATCTTTATTGGTGTGAATCCAAGGGTTACTCGTGGAGTAAGATTAGGATTCTTAGAATATTGTCTTTTCTCCAAGAAGGTTTGGAGAAGGGATTATCAGCTAGTTCCTTATAAGGACAAATATCTGCTTTGTCTATTCTTCTACACAAACGTCTGGCAGATGTCCCAGACGTTCAAGCATTTAGTCAGGCTTTGGTCAGAATCAAGCCTGTATTTAAACCTGTTGCTCCGCCATGGAGCCTAAATTTAGTTCTTAAAGTTCTTCAAGGGGTTCCGTTTGAACCTATGCATTCCATGGATATTAAGCTTCTATCTTGGAAAGTTTTGTTTTTAGTAGCTATCTCTTCGGCTCGAAGAGTTTCTGAGCTATATGCTTTACAGTGTGATTCCCCTTATCTTATTTTCCATGCAGATAAGGTGGTTTTGCGTACCAAACCTGGGTTTCTTCCTAAGGTTGTTTCTTATAAGAATATCGATCATGAGATTGTTGTTCCTTCACTGTGTCCTAATCCTTCTTCAAAGAAGGAACGTCTGTTGCACAATCTTGATGTGGTTCGTGCTTTAAAGTTCTACTTACAAGCAACTAAAGATTTCCGTCAAACATCTTCATTGTTTGTTGTTTATTCTGGTAAGCGGAGAGGTCAGAAGGCTACGGCTACCTCCCTTTCCTTTTGGCTGAAAAGCATCATCCGTTTGGCTTATGAGACTGCTGGCCAACAGTCTCCTGAAAGAATTACTGCTCATTCTACTAGAGCTGTGGCTTCCACATGGCTTTTAAAAATGAGGCTTCTGTTGAACATATTTGTAAGGCGGCAACTTGGTCTTCGCATCATACTTTTTCCAAATTTTCCAAATTTGATACTTTTGCTTCTTCAGAGGCTATTTTTGGGAGAAAGGTTCAAGCAATGGTGCCTTCCGTTTAAGGTCCCTGTCTTGTCCCTCCCTTCATCCGTGTCCTAAAGCTTTGGTATTGGTATCCCACAAGTAAGGATGAATCCGTGGACTCGATACATCTTACAAGAGAAAACATAATTTATGCTTACCTGATAAATTTATTTCTCTTGTGATGTATCGAGTCCACGGCCCACCCTGTTTATTAAGACAGGCATATATATTTTTATTTTTAAACTTTCAGTCACCACTGCACCCTATAGTTTCTCCTTTTTCTTCCTAGCCTTCGGTCGAATGACTGGGGGGTGGAGCTAAGGGGGGAGCTATATAGGCAGCTCTGCTGTGGGTGCTCTCTCTGCCACTTCCTGTAGGGGAGGAGAATATCCCACAAGTAAGGATGAATCCGTGGACTCGATACATCGCAAGAGAAATAAATTTATCAGGTAAGCATAAATTATGTTTTTTTCCCAGCCATGTGACTGCTATTGAAAAGCATTGAGAAGCAGTGCATTTATTAAAATACCAATTTCTTTAAAAGACCTTTATTCTTTTGTCTTGGGTCCCATTGATAATACAACGTTTCAAGCCAGCATTAGGCTCTTAGTCATGTACACTTTAGTTATACAGGTTTCTGCTACTTATACCTGCAGAAGTAGCAGAAACCTGTATAACTAAAGAGTACATGACTAAGAGCCTAATGCTGGCTTGAAACGTTATATTATCAATGGGACCCAAGACAAAAGAATAAAGGTCTTTTAAAGAAATTGGTGGCTGGAATTTCTTGAAATTCATGGACTTTGGTGAGACTTGGCAAGTCTGTTGCTCCGTGCCCCA
The DNA here is from genome assembly GCF_027579735.1 of Bombina bombina. Classification (NCBI taxonomy): domain Eukaryota; kingdom Metazoa; phylum Chordata; class Amphibia; order Anura; family Bombinatoridae; genus Bombina; species Bombina bombina. The sequence continues at coordinate 211,298,593 of NC_069507.1, forward strand.
CTGAAAGAAAATTTGGTGTGCTGTTTCCACTATTTTGATTTTACATTTATTAAAATAGACAGTAGGTGGAGCTGTCCTATTCAACACGGATATTTTTAAGGTAATTTTTATAGGTATCGATACCCTTTTGTTTCATATTATCTAACATTGGCCTAGATTTAGAGTTTGGCGTTAGCCGTGAAAACCAGCGTTAGAGGCTCCTAACGCTGGTTTTAGGCTACCGCCGGTATTTGGAGTCACTCAAAATAGGGTCTAACGCTCACTTTCCAGCTGCGACTTTTCCATACCGCAGATCCCCTTACGTAAATTGCGTATCCTATCTTTTCAATGGGATCTTTCTAACTCCGGTATTTAGAGTCGTTTCTGAAGTGAGCGTTAGAAATCTAACGACAAAACTCCAGCCGCAGGAAAAAAGTCAGTAGTTAAGAGCTTTCTGGGCTAACGCCGGTTTCTAAAGCTCTTAACTACTGTACTCTAAAGTACACTAACACCCATAAACTACCTATGTACCCCTAAACCGAGGTCCCCCCACATCGCCGACACTCGAAAAAAATTTTTTAACCCCTAATCTGCCGACCGCCACCTACGTTATCCTTATGTACCCCTAATCTGCTGCCCCTAACACCGCCGACCCCTGTATTATATTTATTAACCCCTAATCTGCCCCCTCAACGTCGCCTCCACCTGCCTACACTTATTAACCCCTAATCTGCCGACCGCAAAGCGCAGCCACCTACGTTATCCTTATGTACCCCTAATCTGCTGCCCCTAACACCACCGACCCCTATATTATATTTATTAACCCCTAATCTGCCCCCCACAACGTCGCCTCCACCTGCCTACACTTATTAACCCCTAATCTGCCGACCGGACCTGAGCGCTACTATAATAAAGTTATTAACCCCTAATCCGCCTCACTAACCCTATCATAAATAGTATTAACCCCTAATCTGCCCTCCCTAACATCGCCGACACCTAACTTCAATTATTAACCCCTAATCTGCCGACCGAATCTCGCCGCTATTCTAATAAATGTATTAACCCCTAAAGCTAAGTCTAACCCTAATACTAACACCCCCCTAAGTTAAATATAATTTAAATATAACGAAATTAATTAACTCTTATTAAATAAATTATTCCAATTTAAAGCTAAATACTTACCTGTAAAATAAATCCTAATATAGCTACAATATAAATTATAATTATATTATAGCTATTTTAGGATTTATATTTATTTTACAGGTAACTTTGTATTTATTTTAACCAGGTACAATAGCTATTAAATAGTTAAGAACTATTTAATAGCTAAAATAGTTAAAATAATTACAAATTTACCTGTAAAAGAAATCCTAACCTAAGTTACAAATAAACCTAACACTAGACTATCAATAAATTAATTAAATAAACTACCTACAATTACCTACAATTAACCTAACACTACACTATCAATAAATTAATTAAATACAATTGCTACAAAGAAATACAATTAAATAAACTAGCTAAAGTACAAAAAATAAAAAAGAACTAAGTTACAAAAAATAAAAAAATATTTACAAACATAAGAAAAATATTACAACAATTTTAAACTAATTACACCTACTCTAAGCCCCCTAATAAAATAACAAAGCCCCCCAAAATAAAAAAATGCCCTAACCTATTCTAAATTACTAAAGTTCAAAGCTCTTTTACCTTACCAGCCCTGAACAGGGCCCTTTGCGGGGCATGCCCCAAGAAATTCAGCTCTTTTGCCTGTAAAAAAAAACATACAATACCCCCCCAACATTACAACCCACTACCCACATACCCCTAATCTAACCCAAACCCCCCTTAAATAAACCTAACACTAAGCCCCTGAAGATCATCCTACCTTGTCTTCACCATACCAGGTTCACCGATCGGTCCAGAAGAGCTCCTCCGATGTCCTGATCCAAGCCCAAGCGGGGGGCTGAAGAGGTCCATGATCTGGCTGAAGTCTTCATCCAAGCGGGCCAGAAGAGGTCTTCCATCCGATTGAAGTCTTCATCCAAGCGGCATCCATCCGGAGCGAAGCGGCAGCATCCTGAAGACCTCCACCGCGGAACATCCATCCTGGCCGACGACTGAACGACGAATGACGGTTCCTTTAAATGACGTCATCCAAGATGGCGTCCCTCAAATTCCGATTGGCTGATAGGATTCTATCAGCCAATCGGAATTAAGGTAGGAATATTCTGATTGGCTGATGGAATCAACCAATCAGAATCAAGTTCAATCCGATTGGCTGATCCGATCAGCCAATAGAATGCAAGCTCAATCTGATTGGCTGATTGGATCAGCCAATCGGATTGAACTTGATTCTGATTGGCTGATTAGCGGACATCTGCGCAACCGACTTTTTCCACTTTTAAGATCTATATATATTTTAAGGAAGACTGTTATTGTTATATTGGATGTTTTTAAGCTCTGTTTTTAGCATTCCCTTGAGGTAAAGGAAGATTCTCACTACTTAGTTAGGGACCCATTTTATCTCAAGATTTTGTGATTTTATCTGAATATTTACTTTTATCTTCTGTGAAATAAATATGTGTACATTTTAATCTTATTATTAGTTTATTCCTTGACTACCCCTCTGATCTAAGCGCTCCTTTCAGCCTATGATATTTTAAATACTAAACAGCATTATAAACCTAATAAAATAATCACACAACACAGAATATATAATTAAACTAAGTTAAATGAACAAAAACATTTGCTACACAGCATTATAAACCTAATAAAATAATCACACAACACTGACTTCACTTGCATTTTTCTGCAAACAGTTCTTTCTATGCATTCAAATCTGGCCTGATTTTTAGACAGGAAGATCTTGTTCCTTTGAAATCTGCTTGATAGCTCAAGTCTGGTTAAACTGATTAATTTCAGCTTGCTTGGCTTTGGTGCAACACAAGCGGACAGCTCCACCTACTGTCTATTTTAATAAATGAACTGCTTCTCAATGCTTTTCAATAGCAGTCACATGACTGGGAAAAAAACATAATTTATGCTTACCTGATAAATTTATTTCTCTTGTGATGTATCGAGTCCACGGATTCATCCTTACTTGTGGGGTATTCTCCTCCCCTACAGGAAGTGGCAGAGAGAGCACCCACAGCAGAGCTGCCTATATAGCTCCCCCCATAGCTCCACCCCCCAGTCATTCGACCGAAGGCTAGGAAGAAAAAGGAGAAACTATAGGGTGCAGTGGTGACTGAAAGTTTAAAAATAAAAATATATATGCCTGTCTTAATAAACAGGGTGGGCCGTGGACTCGATACATCACAAGAGAAATAAATTTATCAGGTAAGCATAAATTATGTTTTCTCTTGTAAGATGTATCGAGTCCACGGATTCATCCTTACTTGTGGGATACCAATACCAATTTTGTTAACCTCTTAAGATCTGATCGGGAGATTTTGCATATAGGAGCTGGTGTAGCCTGGAACCTATCTCCCTCACTTCCCATTGACTTACATTGTAAACTGGGTTTCAATTTACAACGGTTTCAATTTACAACCATTCCTTCTGGAACCTAACCCTGGCATAAACTGAGGGCTACCTGTATATATATATATATATATATATATATATATACATGCAAATATATATGTATCTATGTATATATATGCAAATATATATGTATATATATGTTTTGTGTTTAAATATATATGTATATATATTTATTATTATTTTCATATTTTTTTTAAATAATGTTATTTCTGATCTTAAAGGGACATCAAACTCATATCTGAAAAGATTTTAATCAGCCAATAGGAATTAGGGCTGCTAATATCCTATTGGATATTCAAATCAGCCAATAGGATTTAAGCAGCTCTCATTCTATTGGCTAATTCGGCTATAACGCTCACTTTTTAGCCTCTCTGCAAAACTCGCAATAGCAGTGCTATGGGAATCCCATGAAAATACGTCATGTTTACGTGTGTGGGACTGACGTTGCGGTACAGGCTAAAAGGTGTGCGGTACACCTATATCGACAAGACTTGTAATGGCTGCAGTGCCGTTTTAACGCTGGAAATACCATATTTTCAGCGTTGCAAGCCGCAACGCAAAACTTGTAATCTAGTTGATAGTATTATACTTGAAAATTACCTTGGATATCAGGGACGTCCACATCTGTCCCATCCTCTGGACCACCCTCAAGCAGTGTCAATTGCAGCGGGGAAGAAGAGTGGTTGCTCCTTGGTGTTGCCATTGACACTGGCACCAGGGGATTCTGTCTCTCGACCGCCTTAGATGTGTGAACATATAAAGTTGTGTGTCAACATTAGATCCTTGTGATATTTTTTTCTTTTGTGCAATGTATCTGCATCTGTAATGCATGTAATCTTTATTTCCTCTGATGAAAATAACATCCTATTCAAAATAATATATATATATATATATATATGTGTGTGTTTTTGTTTATTTCATGATTCAGATAGAGTATAGATTTTTGATCAACCGAATTTACTCGTATTATCAATTTGTCTTCTTTCTATGGCTATCTTTATTTGAAAAATAAGGTATCTAAGCTAAGGAGGCAGCCAATTTTAGTTTCAGCACCCTGTACAGAACTTTTTATTGGTGGCTGCCATTAAGCCACCAATCACCAAAAACAACCCATGTTTTGAAACTAAAATGACCCTGTTACTAAACTTACATTCTTGATTTTCAAATAAAGATATAAAGAGAATAAAATAAAATGAATAGGATTACATTAGAAAGTAGATTAAAATGTAATGCTCTATCATGAAATAAAATATGTGGGTTCAGCATCATTGAAATATACATCATTTATAAGTATAATACACAATATAATAAATGCTACTTACAGACTCTAATGAGCGATTGTAGATTGTAGACTCCCTTGTTAGTAATTCATTACGGTCTAATTTCATAATTGGCTTCCTGTATACAGGAAGTCAATATCAGAAAATACACTATTGCATGCATCAAGTTGCCACCCTATGAGTACTTTCAAAGGAATAGCAAAAGTACAGTATACACGACTCAGGAGGAATTGCTCAGATAATGAGAGCTATAATGAGCAAGCTAACTTATTAACTAAAAGGTTGGAACAAAGGGGATATCAGAATTCCACAATAGAGTCAGCTAAACAATCAGTTATGAAATTAGACCGTAATGAATTACTAACAAGGGAGTCTAAACCTAAAGGCAAAATAACAGGAATGTCATCTGATAAGTTACTGTTTATAACAACATACAGCGATCAATATACAAATATTTGTAACATCATAAGAAAACATCTTCCCATATTAAGGGCGGATGATGGTTTGTCAGAACTAAATGTTAAAGAATGCAAGTTTGCATATAAAAACAATATGTCCATAGGGAACATGATCTCACCCACTAAACTGCCTAATAAAGAGCCTCCACAACAATCATCATGGTTGACTATGAGAGGCATGCATAAATGGCACTTCTTAAATTGTGTAGCCTGTGGAAAAGTGAACACTGGGACCCAGTTTGTCTCAGCTTTTATGGGACAAGAGTTCCAAATACGTACTTGTATGAACTGTAGGTCCACATATGTTATTTATTTAATCACATGTAAGGAATGTCAGAATCAGTATGTAGGTCTCACCGTTAGAGAGGTCAGATCTAGAATAAGGGAACATATTTCATCCATTAAGTTGGGTATTGCAAGCACACTGCTAGTACAACACTTTGTTACAGCACACAATAAGGACACAAGAACCTTTACTTGGACAGCCATTGAAAGGGTATTGCAACCTCCTAATGGAGGAGATAGGGAAATAATGTTAGGTCGACAAGAAGTATTTTGGATTTTCAAGCTCCAAACCAGATTACCTAAAGGTTTTAACTCAGATTATGACCTTATAAATTATTGGTAGATTTGACAATTTTGGAGCAGGTCCCAATCACAAGATTCAAGCCCATGACAATTAGCTTAGTTAGACAAACACACACATTCATAGTGTATTCTAAATGCAAGAATATTGACAAGAAATAGATGTATAGGCCTAAACAATGTGAGATCAAACTACTATAAGCCTATCTCTTGTATTGGTAAATAGGTTCAAAATATGTTCAAAGGCCTAAACAATGTGAGATCAATCTACTACAAGCCTATCTCTTGTATTGGTGAATAGGTTCAAAATATGTTCAAAGAATTAAAGGTATGAAGGCATTCTAGTACTGACATGATACAACTCTGTTCTTTATACAAGAGTAATGTTGTGTGACCATTATATACATAAGAGACTGAATCTTGTTATTTCAAAAAGTGTTAGCCCTAATGTTGGAAAATAAGCAGAACTCTAAATGATTTATCAACCAAAAGCTTAGTTGGTACACATTGAATGGGCAAATTTAGACATCTGAGAGTTAGCCACTAAGCCGTTAAGCACAGCAGTATAAAGTCAGTGTCTGGAATTAATACTTAAGGATGTGTAAATATTAGGCTTTCATAGGCTTTGAGTAATTATGGATGTATAGTGTGCATTTTATGGATATCTTATCATCTTGGTTATAATTGCATTGTATTTACTTGTATTTACTCATCAATAACCACAGGTGTGATTTAGTGGAGCTTTAGTTCTGGAGATGAGCAGTTTATGGGTTAATAGCTGTGTATCATGATAATTAGTCATTAATCAGTGTATAACCAATCAGGAGAGGTCTGTTTCTTTTAAAAGACAGTAATTTTATTGTGATAAGCAGCAGCTTTTGAGAACGGCTACCTAGCCGAAACGCGTCAGTTGCTATTTGCTGACCACTCCGTAATGTAACTCCTTATTGTGCCTATATATGAACTTTTAATTTGACACTATATGGTGTAAATAAAGGATACTTTTATTTATTTATACATCTCTCAGCCGGTGCTCCTTTCTTTCTTGGCTCGCCTCATTTACATAGACCATACATTTTATATATACATTAAACAATTGTCCTATTGTTGAATATTCTTCTTTCTATTATTATCTTTATTTGAAAAATAATTTAAGCTTAGAAGGAATCAGAGGTTTGGATCATCACCTGTGTATTGCTTGATGATTGGCTACATTTAAATCATCAAGTGCTACCTATGTGCTTAACAAAACACAGAACATCTCCTAAGCGTACATTTAAAACAATCTAACAAGAGAACAAAGAAAAATGTTAATTGGATTTATTTCGAAAGTTCCTTCAAATTGCATGCTCTATCACAATCATTAATCATTAATAGAATATCCATTTAACCTCTGCAAACATCGCCATTATTGCATATATATATATATATATATATATATATATATATATATATATATATATATATACACACACTGTATATGCCTCAATTAAAACATAACTTTTTTTTTATTGGTAACATTTTTATATGCATGTCCATTCGGCTCAGAGCTAGATATTCTCAGTGCAACAGCATTTTTAATACTGAAAGTTGTCATAGCACCAGTGGGGCTTGTATCATGTCAGTAATTAAGAAACAGAGTCTAAAAAAAGTTAAAAAAATCTGTTTTGGCTCTCTTAACAAGTGCTGTGTTGACAATGCTGGTGCACGGTGAATACTTATACACTTTTGAATCAGCTATAGATTTTATTAGAAGCACTTTTGTTACTACATTTATATAGCAAAAATTTAAATTCTGTTATTAAAAAATGAAATGCATTCATTTGGATTCAAAACTTTGATGGAATATCCCTTTAAGATAACATTAACTATCAGAATCGTGCATGTTAAAATACAGTGTCTTACATTTATAATCTCAATATGAATCATGGAAGCTATATGTTTACTTTCATATGCCTTTAATCTTTCACTTTACATTACGTGTGATTATAATATTTATATTTTCCCATTTCTTTAGATACCGGACGTGCACACAATGTATCTGAGGAGATCGCCATTTGTGTTCGAGAAATGAGAACAATTGTGGAGGAGGAGGAGTCCCTTGGTGAGACACAATTTCCCAGGAGCAGGGATTCTCCCAGGGAACATCAGATACGGAGGATCTCATCTGTGCTGCTCCTCCTGCCCCAGAAGACCCAACTGCTCTTGACCCTGGTGCCCCTCCTACACCCGCTGCTCATGCCCCAGCAGCTCATGGCCGTGCTGATCCTGGCCACAAACTGCCTCCAATCAATGATGATGAGGCAGTTCATGAAATGTTAAATCTGGCCAGGAAGTACAGGGATGATCACAAAACCAAGAGACCCACTGCACGTCTCCACATAGCATAGAAAACACAAAGTTCCACAGCACATGAAATATAACTCACTTTATTGCAAAGTGTAAGTCCAGAAGGTAGCGACGTTTCAGGATCTCAACCCTTATTCATGCAATAAGACTTACTTCACACTGATTACACATATGAAGCCACCTAGGGTCAACAAGTTACTTAATTACGTAAAACATCTTACTTGTACATAAATAAACATTAACTATGCAGATTGCACCATCTAGTGGCACCTAATGAATATAACCTACTTTTCTTCAATGAATCATTAAAATACACATACAGATGCTTAAATATAAACAGACATGTCATATTCCTTATTGATGCCCTGTGGTCTAAGAACATTCAACATAAAAATCCAGTATAACTCCCTTCTCTTTAATAGTAATTCCCTGCACCCCCCCCCCCCTGGGCATTTTAATCTGATATATTACCTGCCACCTCAATTGGCTGATCACCATGAGTTGCATGGGGCATTGCGATTATCTGTCGAGCAACAGGGGCAAATATTAGAGAGGGACATTCAAGTAGAGAGGGAAAGATTAGATTTAGAGAGGGAAAGACTGAGAATAGAAAGAGGAAGATTTAGAGAGGGAAAGATTTGTATATGAAATGATGAGGGATAGTGAAATTTTAAATTTAGAGAGGGAAAGAGATTTATACGAAAGACCGAAGGATAGTGATAGGCTAAATTATGATAGGGAGAGGTTAGAAGTAGACAGGGCCAGGGTAGCTGTAGAGCAGGGTGAATTACATCTTCGGGAGGGGGCAGACAAAGAGAATTGGCATTTTAATAGAAATCTTGTTATACTCATTAGTGGCCATTCAGCAAGGGAGAGATCTCCACCACAGTCTCCCCATGCCTCTAAGCAGGCTAAAGAGTAGAATGTTTATTTTTGTTTTTTATATCAATTGATTAAAATATAATTTATATTTAATTTTTTTAATGTATGTAATTTGTCTTATATTTTTTATTCTTTTCAGAATTTATAAATAAATTATATTCTGACCTAATAAATGTGTTTGTTTGTTACAAATGATTGTTGATGAAATTCAATGCATGGGTAAGATATCCTTTTCTCTGCTTATTAAAGGGTCAATGTACACCTTTTTTTTTTTTTTTTTTTTTAAAAGTTTAAAAAAAAAATACATTCATTATATAGTCACGACTTTGACATAAACAACTCACTTCTATTAAAAGGTACATGAATCAATCATTTTAATTTCAGGAGTCATAATAAATAGGATGTGATAGTAAAGTTAATTGAAATTTAATTAGATTGTGTAAATGTATTCTTTCTCATGTTTCCTTATTTTAAAAACATATCACTTTTTCATTAAAGGGACACTGAACACCAATAATTAATTTTAATACTCAGATAGAGCATGCAATAGTAAGAAAATATATAATTTTCTAATATTAGAAATGTATATTTGTTCTCTAGCTATCTTTAAAAAATAAAGCATTTAAGCTAAGGAGAGCGTTCATTTTTGTTTCATAACCATGGACAGCATTTGTTTAATGGTGGATGCATTTTTCCACAACTCAGCAAAAACTACCCAGGTTGAGAACAAAAAATGTCATGTCGTTAAATATTACAATCTTGTTTTTTAAATCCAGATAGCAAGAGAATTCTCTCTCTCTTTCTCTCTTTTTCTTATTCTCTCTTTCTCTCTCTTTCTCTCTCTTTCTCTTTTTCTCTTTTTCTCTCTTTCTCTCTCTTTCTCTCTCTTTCTCTCTCTTTCTCTCCTAGTGTGTGGGTTGTTTATGAGTTTGCGTCATAATTGGTGCGAAAAGTGTTGATTCAAATTTTGCGCAAAGTGGAGAGTGTGACTTGAATTACATGACTTAAACATGGTGCACATAGATTTTTCAAAAAAAATAAAAAAGAAGTTAGCTATATTATGTTGTGTAATTTTTTTTCTTTTCATTTTTATCTTTATATCTATTAGTGCAACAAGTTTGGGGCAAAACTTTGCAACAAATTTGGAGAAATATTGTCCACTTGCTTTGTAATGAGAGACAAAGTTGTAACATAATCTATAAGCAGTAATATATTTTTAATTTGTATCCCTATATCTACTAGTGCACCAAATGTGGAGCAATAATCTTGTTTTATTTAGAAAGGGTATACAATTTTAATAAAGTTTCTCATTTACTTCTCTTGCAGCATCTAACATATACTTTCTGTGTTTTCAGACTCCCATTGAGTTCTATTGCATTCGTGACCTCAAGGGTGGTGTATTGAAAACTAGGTATGCTGCATTGGAATATACACGAGTGTACCTGTTAAATGTTTGAAAAATTGGGAAAAGGGTCAAACAGAGTTGAATCTGAATTTGAAACATCTGTAATGACACAAGCATCGATCTGCATCGGATTGAGATTGTGGGATCGTATATTACGTCACAAATTTCAACATTTGCCAATCTTGATGCTTTGATAACTACGGCGGATCAAACTTGCGACAAATATGACGCGGAATTCAAGCTTATTTTCAGTTGACGCTTTGATAAATATGCCCCATAATCTTTGGATTTATTTTTTTAGACCTTGTATTGTAATATAGGAGTCTCTGTTTCACACAAAGAACTTTACATAGCAACATAAACATTTCTAAAGATAAAATTTGTGTTTCTAAAAATTTTTTAAGGGTGTCGCTGTCGCTGTACCCAGGAGACTTCTTACAATATCCTGCTGAGCGACGAGGGTTTGAATATCATGCCCTATATATTATATTCACATTTCTACTATTGAATAGTTTGTGCACACGTATGATTGTTTTTTCTTTGCTAGACCTACTATAGGATCCAATTTACTGACACTTCCTGTCTTATTTTATGTAAAAAAGCCACAACGGTTACATAGACTCATGATGACTAATTTTCTTTTTTGACAGTGTCACTTATCTAAACTGTATTTCTGACAAATGTAGCAAATAAAATAAATAGTTTTTGCACCCTTTGTTAACACAGTAGGTGCAGCAACAACCTATACTTAGCCTTTACTTATTTGTGTTTATTCTCTTTGTCTTGATAACTTTTTTTCTAGTCTGCACACAGCATTATTTTTTAAGATCATATTACAACTATTTCTGTGAGTCATATGCAATTGCAAGTGTTTGTTTTTCTTAGAGAAAATCCATCTTTATAGCCTGAAATTGAGAAAAGAAGAGATCTCTTCTCTGCCTGAAAGGAACTTTATGTTCTTAAAGGTACATTGAAGTAATTTTTCATGTAAACAAAAATGGCATTTCAAACTGTTACGGTTATCTGCAAAATAGATTTTTTTGTTATGTTATGTTTATAGGCCTGTCACTGTTCATTAAAATAGCTGTGAGAGTTGTCTTTACCATCGAGCTTCCAATTGTCTGCCATTTTGTGTGACTGCCATGGTTCAGGAGCTTTCCCACACTTTACTTCCTGTATCTTACCAGTTCAGATACGTTTTCCAGTTTCCAAAGTGCCCTGACTGGCATGGTCCTGCCCATATAACATTTGTGACTCCAACCGAATGGAAAGATGATATACAGAATACCACAATTCCAAAAGTATGCACTTATAGCACTCTGGGCCCTAAACTAAAGGGTGGGTGGTCCCGCTGGGATTTTATAAAATATAACTTTTATTATAACCATTAAAAAACCAAATTGTTGGTTAGAGTACAAACACTATTAAAATACACTCCAGTACCATATACCAGTAGTATCAACATTTATTGGATCATCAATTATAGGAATTAGGCCTGTCTATATTCACAGTCATGAATGATCCAAAAAGAAACAAAATAACGTCCGCTAAACACTGTTACAGTATGACTATATCAAATAGTGATTACAAGTGTGAGTTGGGTATGTGTAATCAGAAAACGGGTAAAGCGTGTCCCCTCTATTTGTTAATCGCTGGATTACTGATTTCAAATATTAAATTATGGTTTTGCCATGTAGAATGTAGAGACAAGGAAAATGATCCTCAGTGTCAGAGTGATTGTCATTATATCGAGTAATCGTATATTTATTCCCTCTGCTCAAGTATTATGGTATCGCTGGATCAGATATACCACGCTGCTACTCAGTCTGTATTATAACTTCAGTACACTACGGTAATGGCCTGCAGCTACTACCAGTTCATATGAATGATTATTCAGTCTAGCTATGTCTGTACGGTATCAGAGTTTGTAATCCTGTCTGGATAGTCACAATGAGTTAGAGTGCTATTATTCCGGCATCCCTTATATGTGCAGGGCTAAATATTTCTAATATAACTAAGTCCGGCACAACCCAGACTGGATAGGTTAAATATTTGTAAATTAGGGAGCCTGTTTAGTGGATCGATCTGGATACTAATAACCCAGTTTGCCGATATAAGTTTACCATTGCTTGTTAATCATAATATTTCTTCAGGTACACACCACTGCCAAGCATCTCACACAGTTCAGTGTATGAGTATAGCTATATCGAGTAATCGTCTGTTACTCCCTCTGTTCAAGTACTTCAGTATCACTGGATCAGACACACTTTGCTGCTATTCAGTACATGTTATAACTTCAGTACACTGCGGTAATGGCCTGCAGCTACTACCAGGTCATATCGATAATTATTCAGTCTAGCTATGTCTGTACGGTGTCAGAGTTAGTAATCCTGTCTGGACAGTCACAATGAATTTAGGTGCTCTTATTCCGGCATCCACTATGTATAAACGGCTGTATAAATCTAATGTAACTAAGTCTGGCACAACCCAGACTAGATAAGTTGAATATATATAAAAATTACAGAGTCTTTTTAGTGGATCAATCTGGATAGTGATAACCCAGTCAGCCGGTACACGTTTTCCATTATTAATTAATCATAGTATCCATTCAGGCACACATCACTGCACATCATCTCGCACAGTTCAATATATAAAAATATAGCTAAGTCTGGCACAACCCTGGGTTGTGCCAGACTTAGCTATATTTTTATATATTGAACTGTGCGAGATGATGTGCAGTGATGTGTGCCTGAATGGATACTATGATTAATTAATAATGGAAAACGTGTACCGGCTGACTGGGTTATCACTATCCAGATTGATCCACTAAAAAGACTCTGTAATTTTTATATATATTCAACTTATCTAGTCTGGGTTGTGCCAGACTTAGTTACATTAGATTTATACAGCCGTTTATACATAGTGGATGCTGTAATAAGAGCACCTAAATTCATTGTGACTGTCCAGACAGGATTACTAACTCTGACACCGTACAGACATAGCTAGACTGAATAATTATCGATATGACCTGGTAGTAGCTGCAGGCCATTACCGCAGTGTACTGAAGTTATAACATGTACTGAATAGCAGCAAAGTGTGTCTGATCCAGTGATACTGAAGTACTTGAACAGAGGGAGTAACAGACGATTACTCGATATAGCTATACTCATACACTGAACTGTGTGAGATGCTTGGCAGTGGTGTGTACCTGAAGAAATATTATGATTAACAAGCAATGGTAAACTTATATCGGCAAACTGGGTTATTAGTATCCAGATCGATCCACTAAACAGGCTCCCTAATTTACAAATATTTAACCTATCCAGTCTGGGTTGTGCCGGACTTAGTTATATTAGAAATATTTAGCCCTGCACATATAAGGGATGCCGGAATAATAGCACTCTAACTCATTGTGACTATCCAGACAGGATTACAAACTCTGATACCGTACAGACATAGCTAGACTGAATAATCATTCATATGAACTGGTAGTAGCTGCAGGCCATTACCGTAGTGTACTGAAGTTATAATACAGACTGAGTAGCAGCGTGGTATATCTGATCCAGCGATACCATAATACTTGAGCAGAGGGAATAAATATACGATTACTCGATATAATGACAATCACTCTGACACTGAGGATCATTTTCCTTGTCTCTACATTCTACATGGCAAAACCATAATTTAATATTTGAAATCAGTAATCCAGCGATTAACAAATAGAGGGGACACGCTTTACCCGTTTTCTGATTACACATACCCAACTCACACTTGTAATCACTATTTGATATAGTCATACTGTAACAGTGTTTAGCGGACGTTATTTTGTTTCTTTTTGGATCATTCATGACTGTGAATATAGACAGGCCTAATTCCTATAATTGATGATCCAATAAATGTTGATACTACTGGTATATGGTACTGGAGTGTATTTTAATAGTGTTTGTACTCTAACCAACAATTTGGTTTTTTAATGGTTATAATAAAAGTTATATTTTATAAAATCCCAGCGGGACCACCCACCCTTTAGTTTAGGGCCCAGAGTGCTATAAGTGCATACTTTTGGAATTGTGGTATTCTGTATATCATCTTTCCATTCGGTTGGATTAATTTTATGCACAAGCACCATTTCCTCTATAGAGACATACAATCACTACACATTAAACAGATGAATATATAGTTAAATAAGGTAAAGAGGAAAAGCCCGAGGAGTGCCACTATTCAATATTGTGTGTGTTAACATTTGTGACTCCACCTACCAACCTCCCTCACTCAGCTTGGGCCTCCCAATCCCAGATATTTTAACTAACAGCAATAAATGTTAAATATGTTTTAATTGGGTTATAAGCTTTTTAGCCACTTTGCCTATTTTCTATCCTGTTAGCATGTGCTAGCCAGTTTGGCGCTCCTATATTTCAACATTCAGCACTATTCATGTTCCCCTCTGCACACCCTGCAGCATGCATAACTCATAAGTGTCCAGGAAAACATGGCCGAGGTGGCAACCCTACGCGGGTCCCACCGTTATATAATATCTATTTTTTCTGAGTTGTCTTGAGGTTTGCGCAGGTGCAATATTTTGATTTTATTATTCTTTCAGGTCTTTATGGTCTGTATTCTTGGGTGCGCTATTAATATAATGCTGAGTCCGTTCATGCACTTTATATTATTTGCAGGTTCGTTATAATTTCATTGTCTGCTCCAGGTCTCACTTCTGTTTAGCATCTTGAATCCTTTATAAGGTGCTTCCTGTTTCCTTTTGTTTGTGCTTTGTGCTTCCTGGGTGCGCTATTCTGGTATTTGGATTACTCTCTCCTGACCTTTGGCTTGTCTTTTCACCTGATCTCGGATTCTCCCTTGGAACCTTTTCCTTCAGATATTGCTGCTGACCCAGCCTGGACTTTGACCTTGTTCTGTTTAATCCCTTGGTACTGCAATATTCTGTCTACCTGTTGCTGACCCTGGGTTAGGGATGGGTGAATGTGTTTATATCCGAATTCGAATGTTAGAACGAATGTTATTGTAGAAATTCGATTTACATAATAGAATGTTGATAAGAACGAATATTCTTAAAAATTCGATTTTCAAATGTTATTTACAGTTTTCGAATGTCACATTCAAATTCGAATATTACATTTATAAAACACAATTGTAGACTAGAAACACTATTTCGAATGTCACATTCGAATCGAATATCGCATTCGAATCGAATGTCACATTCAAATTCGAATATTACATTTATAAAACACAGTATTAGACTAGAAATACTATTTCGAATTTGAATGTCACATTCTAATCGAATATCACATTCGAATCGAATATCACATTTAAAACACAGTATTAGACTAGAAATACTATTTCAAATTCGAATGTGACATTCGAATTCGAATGTAGCATTCAAATTCGAATATTACATTTATTAAACACAGTTGTAGACTAGAAATACTACTTCAAATTTGAATGTCACATTCGAATTTGAATGTCACATTCAAATTAGAATATTACATTTCGAAATGAATACATAGCTAAACATTCTATTATTTGAACAAATATTTTCGAATTTTATTGAAAAATTAGAAAACGAAAATTCGAAAATAGAGTGTTAGAATGTTATATAAACATTCGAAATTCGATTTGAACGAACGAACGTATCAAAATTCGTTTTAAATTTTGAACTTTTAGAAACATTCGCCCATCCCTACCCTGGGTTTGAACCTGACTGTGAGTTTGCCGCTACCTTGAAGGATAATCAATGCACTACTGGGAGCTAGCTGAACACATCAGGATAGCCAGTGACAAGAGGCATATATATGCAGCTTCCAATTAGCAGCTAGCTCCCAGTAGTGCATTACTGCTCCTAAGCTTACCTAGGTATGCATTTTAACAAAGGATACCAAGAGAAAAATGCTAATTAGAAAATAGAAGTAAATTGCTAAATTGTTTAAAATTTCATGTTCTGTTTGAAGCGGTAAAGAAAATATTTGGGTTTCATGTCCCTTTAAAATATCAGAGATACAAATTTTCTGTAATAAGTTTCCAAAAATATAAAAAACTTGAATATTAAACTGATTGTGTGAATTTTTCTGCCATACAGTGAAGTGGTTTATTCTGTGTTGCAAAAATATGCTTTCACTTTGAATTTAGGTTATTTTTTTCTTCCTGCAGAGCAAGGTTTACCACAAAGTATACGGCTAGCAAAAAAATAATTGCAAGTGTCACAGAGCCTTTGGACAAAACCTTTCATCTGTCTGAAGATCAAAGATTTCTCTAGTATAGGCTCAAAGTAATTTTTTTTTCTGCTTGTTCATTGACTTCTGTGAAAAAGAGTTGTGAATCAAAGGATGACGGTAAATTATTTCAGTGTTGTATTAATACTTGTATTAAAGGGACATTATACACCAATTTTCTTATAACTGCATGTAATAATGCAGTTTTTATTATTATTATTTTTTATTATTTTATTATTTTTTATTATTTTTTATTATCAAAAATAAATGTTACAAAGGCAGTGGGTCCTGATAATATTCATCCAAGGGTTTTAAAAGAACTTTGATTAGTGCTAACTGTCCCATTAACTGATCTGTTTAATCAGTCACTATTAACAGGAGCTGTCCCAGATGATTGGAGAATAGCAAATGTAATACCTCTTCATAAAAAGGGCAGTAGAGAAGAATCTGTCAACTACAGGCCAGTTAGTTTAACTTCAGTAGTAGGGAAATTAATGGAAAGCCTCTTAAAAGAAAGAATTATGACTTACATAAAGACAAACAATTTAGAGGACCAAAATCAGCATGGTTTTACTTCAGGGAGATCATGTCAGACTAATCTAATTGACTTCTTTGATTATGTAACAAAAGTATTAGACAAGGGAGGAGCAGTTGATGTAGCATATCTAGATTTCAGCAAAGCATTTGACACCGTCCCACACAATAAACTTATTCACAAACTATATCTCCTTGGTCTAGATTCAAAAATTGTAAACTGGGTGGAATGCTGGCTTAAGGACAGAAAACAAAGTGTCTTAGTAAATGGAGTTCATTCAGCAGAGGGGGCTGTTACTAGTGGTGTTCCTCAGGGGTCAGTTCTGGGGCCTGTTTTGTTTAACATATTTATCTGCGATATCAGCAAAGGGCTACAGGGGAAAGTATGTCTCTTTGTAGATGATACAAAAATTTGCAACAGAGTGGATGTTCCAGGGGGGGTAGACAAAATGAGAAGTGATATACAACAATTGGAGGATTGGACAAACGACTGGGATCTAAAGTTTAACACAGCAAAGTGTAAAATAATGCATTTAGGGAAGAAAAATCCAAATGTTAATTACAGACTCAATGACACTTTACTGACTGTTACAGACGAGGAACAGGACTTGGGAATTATTATTTCAGATGATTTAAAACTTAGTAAACAATGTAGTAATGCAGCGAGTAAGGCTAGCAGAATGCTTGGATGTATTGGTAGAGGTATTTGCAGCAGAAATAGTAAGGTTCTTATGCCACTTTATAGATCATTAGTTAGGCCTCATCTTGAGTATTGTGTGCAGTTCTGGAGGCCATATCTTCAGAAGAATATTAACAAACTTGAATCTGTGCAAAGGAGGGCTACCAAAATGGTACATGGTCTAAAAAATAAAACTTACCAGGATAGGCTCAATGACCTAAATATGTATAGCTTAGAGGAGAGAAGGGAAAGAGGTGATATGATAGCAACTTTCAAGTACATTAAAGGGTTTAGTAAAACTGAGGCTGTGGGTATTTTACATAAAATGGAAAATTCAAGAACAAGGGGTCATGAGCTCAAGCTAAAGGGTAGTAGATTCAGGAGTAATTTGAGGAAGCACTTCTTTACAGAAAGAGTGATTGATTTATGGAATAAACTTCCTCAAGAGGTAGTAGCAACAAACACTGTGGGGGACTTTAAAAATGCATGGGACAAGCATAGGGCTATCCTACGAACTAGATACGTTTATACTGTTAGGTAAGGTCGGGCAGACTTGCTGGGCCTATGGCTCTTATCTGCCGTCAATATCTATGTTTCTATGTTTCTATGAATAACATGCACAGATACTGATATAAAAATCCAGTATAAAACCTTTTAAAAACTTACTTTGACATTCCCAGTTTAGCATTGTTGATGAGGTAGTCTGGGACACCCACTGAAAGGAGCTGGGTAAACAAAAAGAGCAGCCCCCCCCCCCCCTTCCATGCATATGAAAAGGCAGATAACGTGAATAGGAACCCTGTGGGGCTTGGTTAGGAGTCCAAAAATCAGCACAATGTTCTTAAAAATAAATAAGCAAAACTGTACAATTTTATAAAAACACTCCCAGATGGGCTATATAAATGAACCATCTACAAAACATTTATGCAAAGAAAAATCTAGTGTGCAATATCACTTTATATATATATATTAATATATTTATAATATTGGTAACATGGAACCAATTAAATGTTTTAGGAACAAAGGGAAGCCAATATAAAGTAATCTTTGCATGTAATTTACAGTGCTATTTATGTTATGTATGTCTTTGATTCTAGTAGGCCACTTTCTATTACAGTAATACTAACTGTACCTTGCTTTGTATTCACAATATCTGTGACCTCTACACAAGGCATTAAAGAGATATGAAACCCCAAAATTTTCTTTTGTGATTCAGACATAGGGGCCGATTTATCTTAGGTCGAATGGCCCCTGATGCCCCTGTTTCCGTCCTAGCCTTCAGGCTCACGGGAAACAGCAGCTATGAAGCAGCGGTCTTAAGACTGCTGCTCCTTAACTGGTCTGCTGCCTCTGAGGCTGCCAACATCAATCCGCCTGATCCTATACAATCGGGTTAAGTGACACCCCCTACTAGCGATTGGCCACAAATCTGCAGGGGGTGGCATTACACAATCAGTTCACTAGAACTGCTTGTGCAATGATAAATGCCGACAGCGTATGCTGTCGGCATTCAGCAATGTCTGCCGGACATGCTACGCTACAGCGTATCATGTCCGGCAGACTTTGATAAATCGGCCCATAGAATTCAATTTTTAAAAAGTTTCCAAATTCCTTTATTCCCATGGTATTCTTTGTTGGAGATACCTAGGTAGTTGTCTTGAGCGCTACCTGACAGGAAATAGTGCTGCCATCTAGTGCACTTGCAACTGGAGAACATTCTTGAAAAACTGCTGCCATATAGTGCTCCAGACATGTGTATGCTCCTGAGCTTATGTCCCTGCTTAAAAAAAAATACCAATAAAATAAAGAAAATTGTATAATAGAAGAAATTTAGAAAGTTGTTTTTAAAAATCACATGCTCTATCTGAATCATGAAACAAAAAAAATTGGGTTTCATGTCCCTTTAATCCTTCCCATAAATTCCACCAAGACATTCTTACCATGACATCCAAACAAGTCAAATGTGAGGTGCTGTTAGGATATGTTAGCCTTACCAACGCCATCTTGTTTTAGTTGCCATTTTGTCTTAGGCATCCATTTTGTCTAAGAAAGGTTTATTATAGCAGTTTACTTTGTAGTGAGAAAGATGTAGATGTTATGAATTTTTGTATAGCTAGAATGGCCTTGTGAATGTTCCTGGCGATGCGCCTGGAAGCCGTTATCTCTATAAGATGCCCACACGGCCTTGCTTTGGGCTGGGCTATTTTACCCAATTATAATAATGAGCTTATTTCTTTCCTGAGAAACACTGTGTAAAATGATGTAGTCATGAACGCGTCACTGTGTTAACCCTATAAGCTGTAACCACTGCCTATAAAATGTATTGTTCATCTTCTAATAAACAGAACAGATGTTAGACTGATTGCTGCATGGTCTGATTCCTGTTCTCTGGGATATCCCATCAAGTAACCCATTTATTTTCAGGTGACAGTGTATGATCCAGGCCAAGTGCTTACTGACACTCTCCCCCCTCCCCCCCGGAAAATAACACCTAACAGCTGCTAAAAACAATCCTTTATCAATAAAATGAATATAAACAATCATGTTAGCCATTAAACTTGATCAGTCTTACGCATTTCGACTTGTCCTGCCTTAATCATAGACTTCACTTAGAACTCCGACATAAGCTTTATATACCTCCCACTCTTGTTACAGTTAATAGCTTGGTCAAAACTCATCAATTAACTTAGTTAAAGTGACATCAAGATTCGTAGAAAACAGCTTACTTGGTAATCCATAAATATATTTTAAAGGGATAGTCTAGTCAAAAACAAACTTGAAAAAGGTAATAAACAGAGGCGCCACCATGGCCTAGTACCACCAACACAGGTATATAGCAGGAAAAGCAGGTACAAATGAATACTCACAAAAGTGAAGCACCCAACCGGTGCTAGCAGGGCAGGCTGGAACTTCACAGTAGTCCAGCACACTGTTAATCCTCAATGTGGGTCCGCTCAGAATTTGTCAGGAATACCAATGTTCACGTGCCTAGATAAGCAGAGAAGGCAAACCAACATGGCCAAATATCATCTTGACAAACGAGAAATATGACCAAGTGCTTGTACTTACAAGATAACAGGCACCTGTAGGTGCAATATCAGCAAACTGGAACCAATGCGTCGCCCAGTAGACTAAGCAAAGGACAGTCCTCAGCGAGAACCAGGAACAATTATGAAATGTTCTCAAAAAAGTGATAAACCACAGGAGGTGATAAACCACAAAACAGCAAGTGTATATATAAAATTAACTTTAATATCACAGCGACGCGTTTCTCAGCCCTACAAGGCTGTTTCATCAGGCTATAAAAAATAATTGTAATACACTTGCTATTTAACATAAAACCAAACAACTAAAAACCTCTATGATTGGATAATCAATTAGGAGACCACACCTGTGCAGAATCATACTAAATAGGTTGGTATGGTAACAATAGTAAACACACAATACAAAAGACAAATTATATTGAACATACAAAATAGTTATCTAAAATCAAATACAAATATATGTAGCAGCCATGAATTGAAACAACACATATAATAATGTCTAGTTAGATGACCCTCTGAGTAACAAATGTTTGATACTCATATTAAAAACACATGTTGGTATCTTGAAAAACTCTCTACTACAAACGACAGATTCCTACAAACGAATGTCCTCATAATATTCATCCAAGGGTTTTAAAAGAACTTCGATTAGTGCTAACTGTCCCATTAACTGATCTGTTTAATCAGTCACTATTAACAGGAGCTGTCCCAGATGATTGGAGAATAGCAAATGTAATACCTCTTCATAAAAAGGGCAGTAGAGAAGAATCTGGCAACTACAGGCCAGTTAGTTTAACTTCAGTAGTAGGGAAATTAATGGAAAGCCTCTTAAAAGAAAGAATTATGACTTACATAAAGACAAACAATTTAGAGGACCAAAATCAGCATGGTTTTACTTCAGGGAGATCATGTCAGACTAATCTAATTGACTTCTTTGATTATGTAACAAAAGTATTAGACAAGGGAGGAGCAGTTGATGTAGCATATCTAGATTTCAGCAAAGCATTTGACACCGTCCCACACAATAAACTTATTCACAAACTATATCTCCTTGGTCTAGATTCAAAAATTGTAAACTGGGTGGAATGCTGGCTTAAGGACAGAAAACAAAGTGTCTTAGTAAATGGAGTTCATTCAGCAGAGGGGGCTGTTACTAGTGGTGTTCCTCAGGGGTCAGTTCTGGGGCCTGTTTTGTTTAACATATTTATCTGCGATATCAGCAAAGGGCTACAGGGGAAAGTATATCTCTTTGCAGATGATACAAAAATTTGCAACAGAGTGGATGTTCCAGGGGGGGTAGACAAAATGAGAAGTGATATACAACAATTGGAGGATTGGACAAACGACTGGGATCTAAAGTTTAACACAGCAAAGTGTAAAATAATGCATTTAGGGAAGAAAAATCCAAATGTTAATTACAGACTCAATGACACTTTACTGACTGTTACAGACGAGGAACAGGACTTGGGAATTATTATTTCAGATGATTTAAAACTTAGTAAACAATGTAGTAATGCAGCGAGTAAGGCTAGCAGAATGCTTGGATGTATTGGTAGAGGTATTTGCAGCAGAAATAGTAAGGTTCTTATGCCACTTTATAGATCATTAGTTAGGCCTCATCTTGAGTATTGTGTGCAGTTCTGGAGGCCATATCTTCAGAAGGATATTAACAAACTTGAATCTGTGCAAAGGAGGGCTACCAAAATGGTACATGGTCTAAAAAATAAAACTTACCAGGATAGGCTCAATGACCTAAATATGTATAGCTTAGAGGAGAGAAGGGAAAGAGGTGATATGATAGCAACTTTCAAGTACATTAAAGGGTTTAGTAAAACTGAGGCTGTGGGTATTTTACATAAAATGGAAAATTCAAGAACAAGGGGTCATGAGCTCAAGCTAAAGGGTAGTAGATTCAGGAGTAATTTGAGGAAGCACTTCTTTACAGAAAGAGTGATTGATTTATGGAATAAACTTCCTCAAGAGGTAGTAGCAACAAACACTGTGGGGGACTTTAAAAATGCATGGGACAAGCATAGGGCTATCCTACGAACTAGATACGTTTATACTGTTAGGTAAGGTCGGGCATACTTGCTGGGCCTATGGCTCTTATCTGCCGTCAATATCTATGTTTCTATGTTTCTATGAATAACATGCACAGATACTGATATAAAAATCCAGTATAAAACCTTTTAAAAACTTACTTTGACATTCCCAGTTTAGCATTGTTGATGAGGTAGTCTGGGACACCCACTGAAAGGAGCTGGGTAAACAAAAAGAGCAGCCCCCCCCCCCCCCCTTCCATGCATATGAAAAGGCAGATAACGTGAATAGGAACCCTGTGGGGCTTGGTTAGGAGTCCAAAAATCAGCACAATGTTCTTAAAAATAAATAAGCAAAACTGTACAATTTTATAAAAACACTCCCAGATGGGCTATATAAATGAACCATCTACAAAACATTTATGCAAAGAAAAATCTAGTGTGCAATATCACTTTATATATATATATTAATATATTTATAATATTGGTAACATGGAACCAATTAAATGTTTTAGGAACAAAGGGAAGCCAATATAAAGTAATCTTTGCATGTAATTTACAGTGCTATTTATGTTATGTATGTCTTTGATTCTAGTAGGCCACTTTCTATTACAGTAATACTAACTGTACCTTGCTTTGTATTCACAATATCTGTGACCTCTACACAAGGCATTAAAGAGATATGAAACCCCAAAATTTTCTTTTGTGATTCAGACATAGGGGCCGATTTATCTTAGGTCGAATGGCCCCTGATGCCCCTGTTTCCGCCCTAGCCTTCAGGCTCACGGGAAACAGCAGCTATGAAGCAGCGGTCTTAAGACTGCTGCTCCTTAACTGGTCTGCTGCCTCTGAGGCTGCCAACATCAATCCGCCTGATCCTATACAATTGGGTTAAGTGACACCCCCTACTAGCGATTGGCCACAAATCTGCAGGGGGTGGCATTGCACAATCAGTTCACTAGAACTGCGTGTGCAATGATAAATGCCGACAGCGTATGCTGTCGGCATTCAGCAATGTCTGCCGGACATGCTACGCTACAGCGTATCATGTCCGGCAGACTTTGATAAATCGGCCCATAGAATTCAATTTTTAAAAAGTTTCCAAATTCCTTTATTCCCATGGTATTCTTTGTTGGAGATACCTAGGTAGTTGTCTTGAGCGCTACCTGACAGGAAATAGTGCTGCTATCTAGTGCACTTGCAACTGGAGAACATTCTTGAAAAACTGCTGCCATATAGTGCTCCAGACATGTGTATGCTCCTGAGCTTATGTCCCTGCTTAAAAAAAAATACCAATAAAATAAAGAAAATTGTATAATAGAAGAAATTTAGAAAGTTGTTTTTAAAAATCACATGCTCTATCTGAATCATGAAACAAAAAAAATTGGGTTTCATGTCCCTTTAATCCTTCCCATAAATTCCACCAAGACATTCTTACCATGACATCCAAACAAGTCAAATGTGAGGTGCTGTTAGGATATGTTAGCCTTACCAACGCCATCTTGTTTTAGTTGCCATTTTGTCTTAGGCATCCATTTTGTCTAAGAAAGGTTTATTATAGCAGTTTACTTTGTAGTGAGAAAGATGTAGATGTTATGAATTTTTGTATAGCTAGAATGGCCTTGTGAATGTTCCTGGCGATGCGCCTGGAAGCCGTTATCTCTATAAGATGCCCACACGGCCTTGCTTTGGGCTGGGCTATTTTACCCAATTATAATAATGAGCTTATTTCTTTCCTGAGAAACACTGTGTAAAATGATGTAGTCATGAACGCGTCACCGTGTTAACCCTATAAGCTGTAACCACTGCCTATAAAATGTATTGTTCATCTTCTATTAACAGAACAGATGTTAGACTGATTGCTGCATGGTCTGATTCCTGTTCTCTGGGATATCCCATCAAGTAACCCATTTATTTTCAGGTGACAGTGTATGATCCAGGCCAAGTGCTTACTGACACTCTCCCCCCTCCCCCCCGGAAAATAACACCTAACAGCTGCTAAAAACAATCCTTTATCAATAAAATGAATATAAACAATCATGTTAGCCATTAAACTTGATCAGTCTTACGCATTTCGACTTGTCCTGCCTTAATCATAGACGTCACTTAGAACTCCGACATAAGCTTTATATACCTCCCACTCTTGTTACAGTTAATAGCTTGGTCAAAACTCATCAATTAACTTAATTAAAGTGACATCAAGATTCGTAGAAAACAGCTTACTTGGTAATCCATAAATATATTTTAAAGGGATAGTCTAGTCAAAAACAAACTTGAAAAAGGTAATAAACAGAGGCGCCACCATGGCCTAGTACCACCAACACAGGTATATAGCAGGAAAAGCAGGTACAAATGAATACTCACAAAAGTGAAGCACCCAACCGGTGCTAGCAGGGCAGGCTGGAACTTCACAGTAGTCCAGCACACTGTTAATCCTCAATGTGGGTCCGCTCAGAATTTGTCAGGAATACCAATGTTCACGTGCCTAGATAAGCAGAGAAGGCAAACCAACATGGCCAAATATCATCTTGACAAACGAGAAATATGACCAAGTGCTTGTACTTACAAGATAACAGGCACCTGTAGGTGCAATATCAGCAAACTGGAACCAATGCGTCGCCCAGTAGACTAAGCAAAGGACAGTCCTCAGGGAGAACCAGGAACAATTGTGAAATGTTCTCAAAAAAGTGATAAACGACAGGAGGTGATAAACCACAAAACAGCAAGTGTATATATAAAATTAACTTTAATATCACAGCGACGCGTTTCTCAGCCCTACAAGGCTGTTTCATCAGGCTATAAAAAATAATTGTAATACACTTGCTATTTAACATAAAACCAAACAACTAAAAACCTCTATGATTGGATAATCAATTAGGAGACCACACCTGTGCAGAATCATACTAAATAGGTTAGTATGGTAACAATAGTAAACACACAATACAAAAGACAAATGATATTGAACATACAAAATAGTTATCTAAAATCAAATACAAATATATGTAGCAGCCATGAATTGAAACAACACATATAATAATGTCTAGTTAGATGACCCTCTGAGTAACAAATGTTTGATACTCATATTAAAAACACATGTTGGTATCTTGAAAAACTCTCTACTACAAACGACAGATTCCTTAAAACATGCAATATTTGATAACTGATGTAAAAAATAAACTTTCATGATTTAGATAGAGCATTCAATTTTAAGCAACTTTCTAATTTACTCCTATTTATCAATTTTTCTTTGTTCTCTTGGTATCTTTATTTAAAAAAAAAAAACTGGAAAGTAAGCATAGGAGCCAGCCCATTTTTGGTTCAGCACCTGGGTAGAACTTGCTGATTGGATTGCTACATTTAGACACCAATCTGCAAGTGCTACCCAGGTGCTGAATAAAAAATGGGCCGGCTTCTAAGCTTACATTCCAACTTTTTAAAATAAAGATACCAAGAGAATGAAGAAAAATTGATAATACAGGGAGTGCAGAATTATTAGGCAAATGAGTATTTTGACCACATCATCCTCTTTATGCATGTTGTCTTACTCCAAGCTGTATAGACTCGAAAGCCTACTACCAATTAAGCATATTAGGTGATGTGCATCTCTGTAATGAGAAGGGGTGTGGTCTAATGACATCAACACCCTATATCAGGTGTGCATAATTATTAGGCAACTTCCTTTCCTTTGGCAAAATGGGTCAAAAGAAGGACTTGACAGGCTCAGAAAAGTAAAAAATAGTGAGATATCTTGCAGAGGGATGCAGCACTCTTAAAATTGCAAAGCTTCTGAAGCGTGATCATCGAACAATCAAGCATTTCATTCAAAATAGTCAACAGGGTTGCAAGAAGCGTGTGGAAAAACCAAGGCGCAAAATAACTGCCCATGAACTGAGAAAAGTCAAGCGTGCAGCTGCCAAGATGCCACTTGCCACCAGTTTGGCCATATTTCAGAGCTGCAACATCACTGGAGTGCCCAAAAGCACAAGGTGTGCAATACTCAGAGACATGGCCAAGGTAAGAAAGGCTGAAAGACGACCACCACTGAACAAGACACACAAGCTGAAACGTCAAGACTGGGCCAAGAAATATCTCAAGACTGATTTTTCTAAGGTTTTATGGACTGATGAAATGAGAGTGAGTCTTGATGGGCCAGATGGATGGGCCCGTGGCTGGATTGGTAAAGGGCAGAGAGCTCCAGTCTGACTCAGACGCCAGCAAGGTGGAGGTGGAGTACTGGTTTGGGCTGGTATCATCAAAGATGAGCTTGTGGGGCCTTTTCGGGTTGAGGATGGAGTCAAGCTCAACTCCCAGTCCTACTGCCAGTTTCTGGAAGACACCTTCTTCAAGCAGTGGTACAGGAAGAAGTCTGCATCCTTCAAGAAAAACATGATTTTCATTCAGGACAATGCTCCATCACACGCGTCCAAGTACTCCACAGCGTGGCTGGCAAGAAAGGGTATAAAAGAAGAAAATCTAATGACATGGCCTCCTTGTTCACCTGATCTGAACCCCATTGAGAACCTGTGGTCCATCATCAAATGTGAGATGTACAAGGAGGGAAAACAGTACACCTCTCTGAACAGTGTCTGGGAGGCTGTGGTTGCTGCTGCACGCAATGTTGATGGTGAATAGATGAAAACACTGACAGAATCCATGGATGGCAGGCTTTTGAGTGTCCTTGCAAAGAAAGGTGGCTATATTGGTCACTGATTGGTTTTTGTTTTGTTTTTGAATGTCAGAAATGTATATTTGTGAATGTTGAGATGTTATATTGGTTTCACTGGTAAAAATAAATAATTGAAATGGGTATATATTTGTTTTTTGTTAAGTTGCCTAATAATTATGCACAGTAATAGTCACCTGCACACACAGATATCCCCCTAAAATAGCTATAACTAAAAACAAACTAAAAACTATTTCCAAAACTATTCAGCTTTGATATTAATGAGTTTTTTGGGTTCATTGAGAACATGGTTGTTGTTCAATAATAAAATTAATCTTCAAAAAATCAATTTGCCTAATAATTCTGCACTCCCTGTAGGAGTAAATTAGAAAGTTGCTTAAAATTGCATGCTCTATTTGAAACATGAAAGAAAATATTTGACTATACTATCCCTTTAACCTAGAAACCTTGATAATATTTATTAACTGGTATAAACTATAAAACAATTGTAACATAGTAAATATCTATCTGCCAACTATACAGCGAGCACAACAGTTGATCCACAGCTATTAACATGTATAAAACAACTTTATTTTTAGACATAAATTACAATGTTTCAATGAACATGCTTATCAACTCACATTGGTCCCGACTCCCAATGTATTTTGTTACAAATTAGAAATGTTATAAACAAACTCTTTAAGTTTTTGAGATTTCCTTGAAAAAAGAAAAAAAAAACACCTATAAATTTCTCACAGATCAAAGAATATCATTACCAAAAATGGATGATCTTTACATCTGTATTCTCAAAGGCTGGATCTCAAAGTGAATCTCCAGAAAGCCTTGTTTTCTTAAAAGTGCTTTCATTCTGGCTCTGCATCTTCTTTTCTGCGGCTCTCTCCATGAGCCCTCATCTTCATGCAGTGGCCGCCGCACACTGAAATTCCAGAACCACAGAACCCCAATATATAGAGGTACCACTTAATCCCGATTGTCTGATTTTAAATCATTTAATCCCTATTGGTTGATTTGAATCAGTCAATAGCAAGAATGCTTTTAAATTTAAATTCTTATTATCCTTTTCTATTGGATGATTAAAATTTAAAAATGTTCTTGCTATTGGCTGATTAAAATTAGCCATTAGGGAAAGGGGTACCCTAAATATTGGAGTCTCTCGCTTCCTGAATTTCAGTGAAGACGAGGGCTCAGGGAAGACAGCTGAAGTAAAGCAGATGCGAAGCAGAGGCAGCGGTAATGGTCGCCGAAGTCCGTCTCTGACGCTGTAAAGATGGGCCCCTGGTGCTTGGAACACAGATCAAGAGGAGCCAGATTTCCCAACAGTAATTTTTTTATTTTTAAGAACAGGCTTTTTTTTTATTTTTACTGTTTTTCTAGGATAGGTCTTTTTAGGTACATTTTGATATTTTGGGGGTGGGGGTTACTTGTATTGAGAGTTTTGTAAAAACGTTTAAGGACTATTGTAATTTATTTTAGTGTTAGGGTTAGTTTTTTTATTTTTTTGGGTGTTTTTATGGGGCATGTAAATTAGTGTTAGGTATAAATGTGGGAGTTTTTGGATACTGTAGTTTATTATTTTTGTAACTTTTTATTTTATAGTCACTTTTTTGTTATTTTGTAATTTAGGGGGTAATTTTTAGAGGATTTAGTTTAGAGGGGGTTAGATGTGAGCTGCTGGTGCAATGCTGAATACGGAGAGCGGATTGCTCTCCGCATTCAGCGAGGTCTGTCGGACCTGATCCGCACTGTCGGATCAGGTCCGACAGACCTTTAATAAATAGGCCTCATAGTGTGCTAAAAAAGTATGCACCCAAAAAATTAAAATGAACAGGCATAGAAGTTATTCTAGCTTTTGTTCTCTCTCAGCTGAGTGTGTCTCTCTATTTTCTTCCGTGTATATCCAATAATTGCACTCTCTTTATTTAACTCACAGCAAACTTTATTGTGAACGTTTTCGGAGCATTCACTCCTTCCTTAGTCTGAGGAAGGAGTGAATGCTCCATAAACGTTCACAATAAATTTGCTGTGAGTTAAAGCCAGAGAGTGCAATCATTGGACTGTGGTATTTGGAATGTGTTGCACCCTGGTCCTTATTTCAAAAGTGAGTGGGAGTGTGCCTTTGATCTTAATTTGATTTATATATATATAAAACACAACATAAATTATTGCATAGGCAAATTTCCCTACTTGCCTTTACCCAGAAATACACCATATACTGTATACTGTAACCATTGAACTAGAGAATACTGGGTAAGATATGCAAATTAGATATACAACATCTCTGGCTTTTCACTTCTAATATATTGTAAAACACAGCAGTCCCCTAATGGGGTAAGTGTAGCAAATACAAAACCACTACTGAAACAGCTGTTTCATTCTTATTAGAACTCTTCAGCAGAAGATAAGTTATGATTGCTGCTAAGCAAAGCTCATTCCAGAGAAAAAAATATTGATATAATGGCGAAAATAACAATATGAGATTAAAATCCTCCATTTCATAAAAGTATGACAACAGGAATGATTGCCTAGGCAATTAGCACATATAGGCAAGTATCCCCGCTTGCATTTACCCAGCAATACTCCATACACTATAACCAATGCACCAGAGAATGCTGGGTAAGATATACAAATTAGATATGCAATATCTCAGGCTTTTTGCTTCTGATACTGTGTAAAACACAGCACTCCCCCCTAATGGGAGGAGTGCAGTAAATACAAAACCACTTCTGGAGAGCTGTTTACTTCTTATTAGAACTCTTCAGCAGAAGGTTTTGATTGCAATAATTTCTGTTGATTTACTTTTATGAATTGGAGGATTTTAATCTCATGCTTTTATCTCCACCATAATTTAAATTATATATATATATACAGTATACATATTTTAGATATGTGGCTGCGCGTTTTGACAACTACGTACCCATGAGAAATACTTCATCATGCAAGTAGTTTCACCCTATACAGCTACCTAGGATAATAGAGTATTTTTAAAGCCGAACTTGAGACAAATATATTGACCTATTACAATAAATACATAGTTTAACCCTTTCCCGCCATTAGGGACGTTCCATGCCGTCCTAACTGCACTGGGCTTTAGCCCCATTAGAACGGCATGGAATGTCCTAGCCGCTTGACTATACTGAAGCCATAACGGCTTCCTAACTGGGAGTGCGGGTTGGAGGGCGTGCCGAGCCTCATAGGCCCTCCCCCTGACCCGATCCCTTCATTAAAATCATGCATTCGTGTTATTTCAATTTGTTTACATTGGAACTTTGTTTTGATGTAGACAATTGAGTCATGCCATGAAGGGTTAAAGGGATATGAAACAGTTTGGACTTTTTTCATTATGTAAAGTAAAGTAAAATATGTAATACATTTTCATTATTTATCTTGCCCCCTTCCTCTGTAATTTAGCTGCAGACTTCACAAGTCTAACCCTTTTACATATACAATTTGTCCCTAACTGGCTTCCTCCAAAAAAGGTCAAGTTGTTGAAGGAATTTACCACTGAAAAAACTATTGCAGCAAACAAGGTGTTAAATTATTCAGAAAGCTTTTGTACTGAAACAAAAAGCACAGGAAGTTCTGAACTAGATATGTAAATATTAAAGTTTTGATAATATTTCTGCCACACCATAACATTCCACAGTGGAATCTTAGACCTGAAATTCCAAAGGCTAAGCAAAACGCTGACACAGAAATGTGAGTGTTTCAATAGCTTTATTTTTTGTCTTCCTGCTCCTCCTGATGGGATCTGACCAGTCTCGTGCCTGCAGCCTTAGATGACCCGATATTACTACACCAGGTATAAAGATGGGCACATTTTAGACATT
This sequence comes from Bombina bombina, assembly GCF_027579735.1. NCBI lineage: Eukaryota > Metazoa > Chordata > Amphibia > Anura > Bombinatoridae > Bombina > Bombina bombina. Next base: position 211,330,114 of record NC_069507.1, read on the forward strand.
TTCATTTAGAGTATTATATTGTATTTTAGTAGGAAATTACTAGTTCCACACAGCTTCGTTTGCACACTCATTTTTATTGCCTGTTTTATAGCTGTCCTTAATTGACCTGAGCAGGACCCATTACTTTATATAAACTTAGTGGAATTAAGAAAACCAACAATTTTCAGAGGTAAATTACAGGAAATGGGATTGAAACAATAAAAATAATGACATTTTATTGCACATTTTCCCCATAGCTACACATAATTAAACATTTTAAAATACAATCTCATAATATTTACTATCCCTTTAATTTCTAATACACTGCCAAATTTCATACTGCTATACAATGATGCTGATTCATGATAGAAAAAGAAATACAGATATATAAGACAAACCAAACAGAAAATAATGAAACGAGGAGAAAAGCTCACAGCTCTGAACATCTCACTATCTATAGGTATCCGGCCACACAAAATTTGCTCGAGGCTTTCCAGGACAGGTAGGCGAGAGGGACATGGGAGAAGACACAGTTATGAGCAGGGTTGGGTGGAGTCACAGTAGTTCCTGATTTGTTTTTCTGGAAACCAGTGCATTTAACCCAACAAGTGAAGCTTAGAGAGGGGCAGAACTCCAAAACCAAGCCGACCACAAAATATCTGTGAAGGTTGGGAGCTCTGAGGTAACAAACTATAAATAAGCAAAAACAAAAAGAAGCACTCATTTGGGGGATAGAAAGAGCTTTGTAACTTGCCCCATGGGAAGGTGTCCACCCAGCAGGCTCTTTTAGCCCACTGGTGCCTTTCACAGAAGAAAACGTTCCTCCATTATATCAACCTGATTAAGTGGGGTGTGGGGTATGGTGGGGGGGGGGTGGAACCAGTAACAAGATAGACAGTACAGTGTAATCCTTTTGAAGACTAAGGGCCTGATATTTAAAGAGTCTCCAGCTTGTAGAGCAATTGCAGTGCATACTTCATAGGGGCTGAACTCACTGAATGACCAAAGGAAAAGGGAGTAATTCTCCAGCATTGTGTGGTCTCTCTCATTTCTGTATCTGAAGGAGAGACAAGCCCAGTGCAATATAGCACTAAATGATATGAGAGTTTTATCACACTTATGCTTTGTATTTTATATTACTATACATTTTTTAGATTGGGTCAGTATTATTGCTTTCAAGCTTTGCACTTTCTATTTTATATTTTAAAACAGATTTATATCCAGCAGTGATTTTATAAATTCTAATTATATTTTGAAAGTTTCTGTTTTACTTTAACAAATTAGGATCATACTGTGTATGTTTCTGTGTATCATTTACAAATTGCATTGCACTTGATATTTTCTGTATTGCAAACTAAAACATCTTCAGAAAGTGGGAGGGACAGGGGTGTTCCCTGGGCTAAGATGGGAGGTCTCAGGGTATGTCTGAAACTCTCTCACAAGTCTTATGAAATGCTGTATATATACCCCAATACACACATAAAGAACTCCACTACTTAAGCAAAGGTGTAGTGCACCTTTAGCTTAGCACTTGAGCAATAGTTAACATGAGTTGTTCGTTGTTCAGTAAGCTCCCATAGAACGTTTATTATGTAAGGGATTTAGAGCACCTGATCTATCTCACATGCAGCTGTTAGTGAATCCTAGACTTGAGCGATAAAATATTATTATTAACTTGTAATATGAGTGCCAAGAGAAGTACTATTTATTTTGTTAGTACACAATAGTACTAATATTTTTGCACTCCACTTGTAATCGAACAAATATGGGTCATCATTAAGAAAAATATATGAGCATGTGAACTGTATAAGTAAATATCAGAGTATGTCACATAAGCTTGCTATAAATTAGGATTAAGATAAGGCAAATAATGTAGAATATTAAACATTTACTTACATACCGTTCACATGCACATATCTGACCCATATTCCTTGAATTTGTACGTATTTCCCTAAGGTGGAGTAGTTAGCCCGTTTTGGTTAAAAACATATTATACATGATGGTATGTTATTAAAAATGAAGTTTATTTTAAACCCATTATTGTATTGTTTGATATATTTACTTAAATGTATAATACTCAAAAAGTATAATATGTGATGCTATTTAAACACACCACAAGAGGGCCTATGTTATCCCTGACAAAGTGCCGTTACCAGCATGAAACGCATAGGATAAACTCTGTGTTGCGTTATTTGTACTATTATTACTTTTGCTTTTAACGAAATACATTAAGCGCTAAGTTTTACACTTCAATACTTGGCTCAGTCTCCGCCCATGTTGGGTACATTGGATATTCTCTATGTTTGCTGTTTGCATTTTTTCAGAGCTCCAGGCTGCTCCGTTACCTGACCTTGACATCATCATTCACCGCCAATTTGTGTGCCTCATGTGGGGAGACACAAAGTCACCAAATCAGCATAGTGATGCCAGTGGATCCAATCAGTCAATAAGAAGGTTTCTATTACTAACGGAACTAGGGTTGTCAGGTGTCCGGTATTTGATCGGACAGTAAAGTATTTCTGTTTCCTGTCTGGTAAAATCTTTTTTCAAAAACTGGACATTTGTAAGTGTATGGGAACAAGTTTGTCTGGGGAGCTGTAAGAGGCCCGAGCCCATGCAACTTGGGGGGGGGGGGGAGGATGATAAAGATACCTGGGGAGAGTTATTGTGCTGGCCAGTGGAATAAGGTGGAATAAGGTCACATCCTGTCACTTATAGTGCTCTGTGGAGGGATGGGAATAGGCCTGGAAGTGCTGGGACCAAGCAGAAAGTGGTTAAGAGATAGCTAGTGGCGGGGATGGGTTCTCCAATGATGGGTGCAGGGAGATGGATCGGCAGGAGCCCTTTGATCAAGTCAGATTTAGCGCCTCCATGATCAGCTCCCCAGGGCTACTGATTGATCTGGATCAGTAAAACGAGGCAGAGACCTCTGCTGGCAGCTGCTAGCATTGCAGGGCACTACTTTTATGGGATAGGGAAGCGTGGGACTTACCCATTATAGTATTCTCAATACCATTACTAATGGCTAATTATTGCCGTATTAATAGGCACCTGTCATTCTAAATATTAAAACTAAAATAATTGTAATAATTATATTATATTCTGCTCATGACACACATACATTATTGCTCAATTTTTAAAATATTGCTAATGTTTTCCTTTTAATAAATATATCTCTTTGCCAAATTTACATTTCAAACATATGTGTATGTGTGTGTATGTAGAAAGGATGAAAACGGGGATATCTAAGAGATAGTTGTTACCTCTATTGACAAAAAAGTGGTGCCGGAGTCCACCAAATGTTAAAACAAGAAGTTTATTGGGGCCAGTGGCCCATGGTAAAACGGATACAGCACAAACTGGATAGGTTTTGTTTCGGCGTATATATTGGCGTAACCATAGATCTTAATGCCACACATATGAGACAAACTATTTAAAAGGCCTACAAGAAGCTGATTGGCTGTACAATTAAAAACAAATTAACTGTTTGTTTACCCATCAATACAAGGTAGTATAACTCAGTGTGTTACCAGGTTAACAGATAATGGGTACTAAATTAGGATAGAGGGTACATATATAAAAATGTTATATATCAATTAACCCTATCAAAGGTAAATAAATTCTCATACAGTGCATGGATGATACAAACATTTTACACATACGGAAAATACATTTTAAGGGGTACAGTAAGAGTCTGTTCGATGCTTCATATAAGTGATTCACTAGCATCAAAGATAACAAAGGGTTTCACGGAGATGAAATACATAATTAAATAAATAAACCCCATATAAACCTTCAATGAAGTATAGAACTAAAAATAACTTTACACATAGTGTATTTACACAGGCAACATGTGGGATAGATAAACAAAAGCAGATAAATGTATTAAAACATTAACGTTCACAGAAGGCATACAGGGGTAGGTTTGGACATAGACTAGCAAAGGAGCACAGGGTGCATAAAATGTATAGATATCAGGGGATAAACCAGTTGATGTCAACATTTCAAATGTTGCTCCTTACCAAGAAGCAATGACTTCCTAGGTATATCTTTAACTTCCTCCATGGCTTGATTAACCAATGGTTGAGGGTAACCCCTTTCCAGTAATCTATTTTTCAGGTCTTTACTCTCTTTCATAAAATCTGTCTCAGAGGAGCAATTTCTCCTTCTCCTTATAAATTGGCTTTTGGCTACCCCCTTCATGACATGTGGTGGATGATTACTAGATGCATGTAACAGGGAATTGCATATGATACAATGTGGTCTCCACTCTCCCTGTCATGGTGTTACCTGTAATACTTAAATCCAAATACGTGAAACTCTGTTGTTCCCAAGGGTAGGTGAACTTAAGACCAAAGTTGCCTGAGTTCAACGAATCCACAAATAGTATATTATACTATTATATATATATTTAACTTATAGCCATTGTGGGGGATACTAGAATACAGTGAAGTCACATCAACACTACTACTAATACTAGCACTTGTTGTTTTACGTATAAGCAACCAACTATTTGTTGATTTCCATGTGTACTCTGCAAAAATCTGAAGGACACGAAAAGTATATATATATATATATATATATATATATATATATATATATATATATATATATATATACATATATGCACACACACACACACACACACACACAAGTAAACTGTTTACTTGAGTCGGGTTGCGCTGGTATTATGAGTTGAAAGTAAAAAATTATCGCTCCAGTGCTAACCTGACTTGCGCAAAAAACTAATCTTACACTATAGCTTGGGCAATAACCTACTGCCCCATATTAATCAATGGTGCCAAAAAAGTTAAAAAAAACTAACACCATACTAGCGGGCTAACCTGAATCGCCATTAGACCCCTACTCTAATAACCCCAAAGTAGGCACTACACTATTAACCCCTAAACTGCCAGCCTCCCACATTGCAAAGTCTGCACTACACTATTAACCCCTAACCTACCTAACATACTCTAAATTAACCCAAAATAGACTAATCATAGCTATAAAACAAATCTAACTACCTTTAAAAAAATAAAAACACCTTTAAAAAAATAAATAAAAAACTACAATTACTATAAAAAAACTACCGTTAGTGATAAAAAAAAAAAACTACCATTACCAAAAACAATTAAATTACTTAAAAAAACCAAAAAAACTAACATTAAGAAACACCCCCCCTAACATTACAAAAAACAAACAAACACTAACATTACAACAAATAAATTATATTACAAAAAATAAGTTTTGCCTATTCTCAAACCCCAAAATCAAACCCCTGCCCCTAAATAAAATAAAATTCTAAAAATGAACTACAAATAGCCCTTAAAAGGGCCCTTTGTAGGGCATTGCCCTAAAGTGATCAAGCTCTTTTTTTTTCTGAAAAAACAAACAAAACAAAAACAACATATAACCCTCTAACATTACCCCTCCCCCCCAAAATAAAACCTACTAAAAAAAACATGTACTCTAAAAAGTGCCCTGAAAAGGTAATTTGGCTGAGCATTGCTCTTAAAGGAGCATTTAGGTCTTTTGCTGCCCAGATTAAAATAAAATCCTAATCTTAAAAAAAAGCACACAAACAACTAACACAACTCAAATATGCTACTCACAAAGATAATGGCAGCAGTTCTCCATCTTAATCCCGACTGTGGTCCTTCTTTATCCATTTTCTTATCTTCATCCTGATGGAGGTGGTCATCATTCATCTTCAGATCTTAAACACGGAGGTCCTCTTCATGCCGTCACCAGCCGCACACTGAATTTTCTATGGGAGGTACCCCTTTTATATAGGGGTATCCTTGCATTCCTATTGGCTGATTTGCATGTTTAAATTTAAATCAGCCAATAGAAAAAGCGTTCATTCCATTGGCTGATTTGAATTTAAACATGTAAATCAGCCAATAGGAATGCAAGGGTACCCCTATATATATCCCGCTGCCGGGATGAAATAAGAAGATGGATGAAGAAGGACCACCGCCAGGATGAAGATGGAGAACCGCTGGGATGAAGATGGAGTGCCACTGCCATCATCTTCAGTGAGTAGCATCTTGGAGTTCAGTGTTTTGGGTTTTTTTCTTGTTTTTTTTTTATTAGTTTTTTTATTTTTTTATTTTAATCTAGGCAGCAAAAGAGCTAAATGCCCTTTTCAGGACAATGCCCAGCCAAATGACCTTTTTAGGGCACTGTTTAGAGTATGTGTTCTTTAGATAGTTTTTTTTTGTTTTTGGGGGTGTGAGGGGGTTAATGTTAAAGGGTTGTAGGGTTTTTTCAGAAAAAGAGCTTGATCACTTTAGGGCAATGCTCTACAAAAGGCCATTTTAAGGGCTATTTGCAGTTTATTTTAAAAAAAATATATATTTTATTTTGGGGCAGGGGTTTGATTTAGGGGTTTTAGAATAGGCATAACTCTTTATTTTTGGTAATTGTTTGATATTTTTTATAATGTTAGTGTTTGTTATTTTTTGTAATATTACAAACAGTAGTGGTAGTTTTTTTTATAGTAATGGTAGGCTTTTTTTTTAAAAGGTATATATATATTTTTTTTTTTTTTAAGGTTGTTAGTTTTTTTTTTTTTTGTAAAGCTAGGGTTAGTCTATTAGTTGTTTTTTTTTGCAAAGCTAGGGTTAGTCTATTTTGGGTTAACTTAGGGGGTTTTAGGTTAGGGAGTTTAGATGTTAGTGGCAGTTTAGGGGTTAATAGTGTAGTGCAGACTTTTAGATGTGGGGGGCTGGCGGTTTAGAGGTCAATAGTGTAGTGGGGACTTTGCGATGTGGGGGTCTGGTGGTTTAGAGATTAATAGTGTAGAACCTTATTTTGCGGTGGGGGTGTGGTGGTTTAGGGGTTAATAGTGTAAAGAGTTTTTTTGCTATGTGGGGGGTGGTGGTTTATCTGTTGAATCTGTTTGAGAGATAAATACGATTGCGTTTGCACGATCGCGTTTACTTTCAACTTGTAATATGAGTGCATATTATCGCTGTACGCTACCCATAGAAAATATGGGGAGCATAAATTAAACTAATTTGTGGTAATTTGTAATATGGATTTGAGTGTAAAATGCTCATATCGCTAACGTTTACGCTCATATCGCTAACGATAACGATCCACTCGTAATCTAGGCCTATATGATGTGATATTTTATTAGCCTCAGTACACACCTTGCTTCTTGTTGATCCGCACATAAATTCTCATAAAACTCATATGTCTAAATAAGAAGAGACTAGAGAGTTTACAAGATGCAACAACAAGTATTTATTTATAGAGTTGCACTTCTTGATCAGCCAGCCAGGCAAGCGTGCACCCCTATGGAATCTAGGCAGTTACCATTTAAACTGTAAACATAGACATTCTGTAGTGTTTGTTTTATGCATTTTTACTGATTGCTACAAAAATAGATTGTATATAACAACATAGGCACACACACTCACTCATCATTTAAGTTCTGCATCTGCATGCGAAATACCTGTTTTAAAAAAACATTTAAAAATTCTTGGGTGACACCAGAAAAGCTGTTTTCAGATTTAAAAGTAGGGAAATTAAATATTGAAAGCGTATAAAGGCTATTTGTTATGCATGCATAACACATTTCAGGCTAGATTACAAATGGAACGCTAACTACCGCTTGTAAACCATTTGCACGAGTTGGTTTGCGTAGATATTACAAGTTGAAAGTTAAAAGTTTTTACTCTAGCGCTAACCCGACTCGCGAAAAAGGTTACCGCTAGCACAATAACCTACGGCTCCATAGAAGTCAATGGAGCAAAAAAAGTATAAAAAAAACACCCTACTTGCACGCTAAACAGACTCACTATAAGCCCCTACTGTAATAAGCCCTATAACCGCCACATAGCCCACCGCAAAGATCCTATAACACTATTAACCCCACATCGCAAATTAAATAAATAAACTATTAACCCCCTAAACCGTAATCCCCCCACATCGCAAACTACCTAAATAAACTATGTGGGGGATGACGGTTTAGGGGTTACTATTGTAGTTTAGTGTAACTGTTTCACCTAGACAAACTCTTTACACAAACTTTAAAGTCGCATAAAAGTTTCATCGGTAAATGCGATTGTGCTTGCACGATTGCATTTACTTTCAACTTGTAATTCAAGTGCTACTTAGCACTTTATGCTCCCCATGGAAAATATCGGAAGTGTAAATTACTGCGATTTTGTACAAATGGACAAATGGATTTGCAGTAATTTTGATAGCGTGTGTATGCTCCTAGAGCTATCGATAGCGTTCCACTTGTAATCTAGCCTATATGAAGAACTGTATTTTTAGCGGATATGAAACATACAAGTTTTCTTTCATGATCTAGATAAGGCATGCAATTTTAAACAAATTTCCAATTTACTTCTATTATCTTATTTGCTTTGTTCTCTTACTATCCTTTGTTGAAAATAATACCTAGGTAAGCTCAGAAGCAGCAAGATACTACTTGGAGCCAGCTGCTGATTGGTGGCTGCACAAATATTCTTCTTCTCATTGGTTTACCAATATGTTCTGGTAACTCCCAGAAGTGCATTGCTGGTCCTTCAACAAAGGAAACCAAGAGAATGAAGCAAATTTGATATTAAAATTAAATTGGAAAGTTGTTTAAAATTGTATGCTCTATCTGAATCACAAAAGAAAAACATTGTGTTTCATGTCCCTTTAAATGGAAATAAATGCATTTTATTTTTACGCTATTGCTACATATAACTAAGAGGTCAATCACAATGTTTTAGAAAGAAGTATCAAATGGTTTATCTACAAAAAAATTTCATACACGTTAATGACGATTTTCTACTAAAACCATTAGATACGTTTTTTTTCTAAAGGATGTTTCAACAGAGTGATTGACTGGCCCCGCAAACGGGGGAACATAGTGGGAGGGGCCCTTTGATCTCTTGGGAGGAGGAAGGCTTTATGGGTGGAGGAAGAGGAGTGGCTAGGTAGGAGGGTATAAAATGTGTAGGGCATGTTTTTGGCTCCATTAAAAAGTTTGTTAGATAGTGTGAAGAAGTTTAGAGGCAATTTCCCCTCCCTCCCCTTTTTTTGTTGAATTATCCTGTCACAGCTACTTGGGGGGGGGGGGGGGTACTAGCATCATCATTTTCAGACCAAGGCAAGAAAAAAGGCTGGTGGTAGCCTCCCCAAGGGGTGGGAGAGCTAGGTAATTAGCTTCTTGGGCATGGGGTCCCTTGGAGATGGTTATAAGTTGGAATGGAACAGACTTAGCATCTTGCTATGTCCAGCTGAGCTAAAGGACGGCCTGGTCGTAAATAAATTAACCTTGAGTTGTTAGGAAAAGGTTAGGATAATTTAAGGCTAGCACAAGAATAAGGCTTGGGTAAAATGCAATAAGTTTATTTTGATGTTTATTGCAAAGTTGTTATTTATTTAAGTTATATGTTAATTAATAAATAGGCTGTGGTCAGAATTTTATACCACGAATATTGTCTCTGTCATTATTTATGTTATGGTAATGTTTAATTTTACATGTGGTTAAGGGCCGGGTAATTGACGACGCAGATGGTCAAGCAAAAATGCTAAAAATTCTCTGGTACTTGGGGCAAGTTTTTCTCTGAACTTCCCAGTAACAAATGGGTAAAGTTGTAATTTAGAGTATACAATACTAAATTTAGTGACAGCTAAATAAACTTTGTTTTTTTTATGCCTAGAATCCTCTCGTGGTACTGTATATTTCTTATTTTATCAAAATGTTTTTGAGATAGTTCATCTCTGTAGTTTTCATTTGAAACATAAACTGTGCTCTCCACAAAAACACATCCTGATTTCACCTACCGAACTTCAACATTGTGCAGGGGGGAGAGTGTTAATGAAATAAGGCAGTGGTTTGAGGGTAAACTGTAAGCTTTTTATTTCAGAAAGTAATTTGTTCCGTAACTGCTTGTTCTGTAACTGTCAAATTTCATTGCCAAATATGGTGTAAAATGTGACTTCAAACGGACTAATAGATTCAGAAATGAACAGAGAAGATAAAGCAGAAATACCGGCATAACATATGCAAACAATGAAACTATAATGCTACATTTAAAGGGACACTGAACCCAATTTTTTTCTTCCGTGATTCAGATAGAGCATGAAATTCTAAGCAACTTTCTAATTTACTCCTATTATCAAATTTTCTTCATTCTCTTGGTATCTTTATTTGAAATGCAAGAATGTAAGCTTAGATGCCGGACCATTTTTGGTGAACAACCTGGGTTGTCCTTGCTGATTGGTGGATAAATTAATCCACCAATAAAAAAGTGCTGTCCAGAGCTCTAAACCACAAAAAAAAAAGCTTAGATGCCTTCTTTTTCAAATAAAGATAGCAAGAGTACAAAGAAAAAATGATAATAGGAGTAAATTAGAAAGTTGCTTAAAATTGCCTGCTCTATCTGAATCACGAAAGAAAAAATTTGGGTTCGGTGTCCCTTTAATTTAAAAATGATGTACTAAAGAAAAAAATCCAAATGTTTACGTTCTAATCCATATCTATTCAGTTCTCATAAGATCTTGCACATTATCTGATGTAGGGCAGCTTATCTGATATAACCTGCCTTTATATTCTATTTAATATGTGTATAGTAGTCAGGCATTTTAAATCTTCCTTGCAAATAAATGTCAGGATGTTTGGCCTTTTGATTAACTGAGAGTGATGTCACCGTAGTTTCTAAAAAGTCAACAAATTTACTTTGTCTGAACCTAAAGGAATCTCACACAAAAGTAATCCCCCAGTCATATATTACACCTAGGTTGAGGTTTAAATGGGAGCCAAGGGCAAACCAACGTAGCAAGTGTTCTTCTGAATCACCTGACTGGATTCACATGCTATGGGATTGCCAAAAATTAAAATGGTATTGGGATAAAATCACCTACTGTCTCACAAAGGTTGTTAAAGATAGAGTGACTCTAACGGCCAAACAGGTTCTATTTGTTTGACAGGGATAGTATCCTGTTAAAAACAAAGGGCTTGATCACATATGCGCAAAAGCCGACAGCGGCTATTTTTTGTCGGATGTTGCGATCACATTTTCAACGCTGCATACAAGTTACGCACGTATATTTCACCTGTCGCCCACTATTTTTACTCCCATAAACTAATATAGAACCAACGTCACAAGTCGGTATCACATATTCAGCGCAAGGACTTACGCAGCGAAAATGGAGACATTTTACTCCATTTTTACCTCGCCACACTTAACTCCCTGGAAGTCTTAACAAACACCTAACGCATGCGTAATATCTACCTGTCAACCGCCACCCCCCATCTATTCAAATCAGCCAATAGGATTTTAATAGCTCTCATCCTATTGGCTGATTTGAAAATTTCAGCCAATAGGAATGCAAGGTACCCCAATATAAAAGGGGTACCTTACATTCAATCTTTAGTGTACAACACATGATCGCATAAAAAGGACCCTCCACGCTGGATGTTGCCTCCGTCGCCATTCCTGCTCCGCTTCGCCTCCACACCACTGGGATTAAGATGGAAGATGGTGCCGCCCTGGAAGAAGATCGCCGCTGCCTGGATGAAGACTTTGCTCCGCCTGTAAGAAGATGTCACACCGCGCCGCTCTAGCCATTGCTAGGGGCGTGCCGTCTCCTTCCCTGCTCGTTGCCAGGTGCTGTGTTGGGTCCAGATGCGTGTGGCGCTGACCTCATCACCGCACACTCCTCTCTCTCTCTGATGCCGGTCGGACGCCTGTGGCGCGAATCCTGTGCCTATGTAAGTTTCTCAAAAATTATCTATCACTGCCCAAGTATAGGTGTTACTTTGTGTGCTCCTGGGTGAGATAGATTGTTACTTCTCTGATTGCCTTATTGATATACTGCTGCTGAACTCTGCCTGTCTGATTACTCTGCCTGTTAATCTCTATATTGCTGCATTTATATACTGCTGCTGAACTCTGCTTGTTTGACCACTCTGCTTGATTAACCCCTATTGTTCTGGATTTCCTCTCTGTTGCCAAACCCTGCCTGCCTGACCATTCTAATGGTTTACCCTTGGACTGCTTTACCATTGCCAAACCCTGGCTGTCTGACCATTCTGCCGGTTTACCTTTGGACTGCTTTGCCATTGCCAGACCCTGCCTGCCTGACCCTTCTTGTGGTTTACCCCATGACTGCCTTTCTCTGATTCCCTGTCTGTTGCAGCTGAAGACCATCCTGCCTGTGGTAAGTGCCATTTACCTCATCTTGCAAACTTTCTCTGCTCTAGGATTTTCCCTATCATTCCGGGTAGATGCCTGTATAAGAAGACTGCTGGCCAAGTTCGGTCTGATAGTGGAATATCCCACAAGCATTACATTATACTTGGGTCATGGAGCCAGATGAGGTGGCAAGAGCAGTTTATTTTCAGGGACAGATGTTGGAAACCCATACCACACAATTGCAGAGTATGGATTTCAAACTAGAGGCTATAACCGCTCAACTCTCTTCACTACTTACAGCAAGGAATACCGCTCCTGTTGTTGTACCGCCAGTCTCTGCTCCAAGTACTGCGGCTTCTTCCTCTGCTTCTGGAAGTATACCCCGGATACCATTGCCTGACAAGTATGAAGGTACTACTGATTGCAGGGGTTTTCTTAACCAATGCAGGCTGCACTTCCGCAATGATCCTCGCATCTTTCAGTCTCACCAGTCAAAGGTCACCTTTATTGTTTTCTTACTGAAAGACAAGGCCCTAGCCTGGGTCTCTCCCCTTTTGGAAAAGAACGCTCCACTCCTGAACGATGCTGATGCGTTCATTTCTGCACTTACTTCTGTGTTTGGGACTTCTGGAATACTGTCCACACTCAAGCCTTCATTGATTCAGGGGCAGCTGGAAATTTTCTGGATCACAGTTTTATGATTCAAGCTGGCTTGCAGAAAAGACATTGTCTCAAAATAACTACTCTGGATGGCACCCCCTTGGTTCAAGGTTGATCCATTTTGATTCAGCACCCCTGACCCTGACTGTGGGAGTCCTTCATACCAAACAGCTGCAGTTCGAGGTCATTCATTCCCCAGAACAGCCTGTCATCCTTGGTCTTCCTTGACTTCAGATACACAATCCACAGTTTGACTGGATGGAAGGATAACTGGCCTCCTGGGGTATCTCCTGTTTCCACTCCTGCCTTGCTAAAGTCACTCCACTGCTCCACATTCCCATAACCAGTATACAGACTCCTCCAAACCTTTCCTCAGTATATGGGGACTTCACAGATGTGTTTGAGAAAAAAGCTGCCAACGTGCTGCCACCCCACCATCCTTATGACTGCAAAATTGACCTCTTTCCCGGAGCCCCACTTCCTAAAGGGAGGACTTTTCCACTCTCCAAAGCTGAAATCAAATCTATGGAAGAGTACATCCAAGAGAACCTAGCTAAAGGTTTAATTCGCCCTTCCTCCTCTCCTGCTGGGGCAGGCTTCTTGATGCAGGGTCTGAGAAGGATGGTGGACTCAGACCCTGCATCAACTACAGGGCCTTGAACAACATAACTATTAAGAATCACTATCCCATTCCTTTGATCACCGAACTGTATGAGTCACTCCAGGATGCTCGCTACTTCACCAAGCTAGACTTATGTGGGGCATACAATCTGATTCGTATCTCTCCAGGCCACAAATGGAAGACAGCCTTCAACACAAGATCAGGGCATTACAAATACCGTGTAATTCCCTTTGGGCTGTGTAACACCTCTGCAGTCTTCCAGGCATTTTTCAACAATGTCTTCCATGACCTCTTTAACCGCACTGTCATCGTCTACCTGGATGACATCCTTGTTTTCTCTTCCACACTGGAGGAGCATCATAACCATGTGAGATGTCTCAGAGACAATTCTTTGGTATCCAAGCTAGAAAAATGTGAGTTTGACCAAGTTCAGATCCAGTTCCTAGGTTATGTCATGTTGATGGAGGGTTTTGCCATGGATCCTGCTAAACTCACTGCAGTTCTAGAATGGCCTCAACCTACTTCATTAAAGGAATTACAGAGATTCTTGGGGTTCTCCAATTATTACCGCAAGTGTATAAAGAACTTTTCTCAAACAGTCGCTCCTCTCACGGAATTGACTAAATGGAACAAAGACTGTAAACATTGGCCTCCTAAAGCCATTAATGCCTTCTCTCATCTGAAGAAGGCTTTCTGTTCTGCTCCTGTGCTCCACCATACTGATCCTGAAATTCAGTTCACTTTAGAGGTTGATGCCTCCAAAATAGGGGCTGGAGCAGTTCTAACCCAAAGGGATCCTTTGACCTCCAAGTCACACCCTGTAGCATTTTTCTCTAAATGCTTTGCTCCTGCAGAGGGGAATTACGATGTGGGTAATCGTGAACTCTTAGCCATTAAGATGGCTTTGACTGAATGGAGTCATTGGTTAGAGGGCACCGCCAATCCCATTCAGATTCTCACCGACCACAAGAATCTGACTTACCTAGAGACTGCTCATCGACTCAATCCTCGACAGGCCAGGTGGGTCTTGTTCTTTTCCCATTTCAACTTTGTGGTCTCTTACCTTCCTCGGACCAAGAACAAGAAGGCGGACGCCCTTTCCCGTCAGTTCCCTCACTCAAGTGATTCCTCTGAAGCTCCTATTGAACACATCATACCTCCCTCCTGTACGGTTGCTCAACTAAATACTACCCTTCTGCAAAGACTGCAAAGTGCCCAGTCTTGTAAACCTCCTAGAGCCCCCATGGCCTCCGATATCCTCTTTGTACCTCTGAACCTATGCACCCCTGTGCTATCCTGGGCTCATGATAGTAAACTCTAAGGACATCCTGGTTTGACTAGGACATTTAAGTGTCTTTCCCAACACGTATGGTGGCCTACTATGAAGTCTAATGCTCAAGAGTATGTGAAAGTCTGCACAACTTGTACTGCCAACAAAACTCCCCGATCCTTGCCTCCTGGCTTGCTCTAACCATTGTCCATTCCCAAACAACCATGGACACACATAACAATGGATTTCATTGTGGACCTTCCTCCTTCTGACCACCATACAGTTATCTGGGTTGTGGTGAATCGCTTTTCCAGACTGGCTCATTTTGTACCCCTAACAAAACTGCCTTCTGCTCAAGAATTATTGTCTCTTTTTCTCTTGTATGTGGTACGACTTCATGGCATTCCTGTGACTATTGTTTCCGACAGAGGTCCACAGTTCATCTCTACCTTTTGGAGAGCCTTTTGTAAGTTGATTGGAACCACTGTTTCCTAGTCTTCTGGCTACCATCCTCAGACCAATGGACTAACTGAGAGAGTAAACCAGGATCTTGAAGCCTACCTTAGAGCCTTTGTCAACGCTCGCCATACCAACTGGTCTGAGTTGTTACCCCTAGCTGAGCTGGCAAGAAACACTCATTGGCATTCTTCTCTTCGATGTTCTCCATTTCAAGCTGCAGCAGGGTATCAACCTTGTGTCTTTTCTCTTTCTGCTCAGTCCAATGGGTTTCCTGCTGCAGACCGACATGTTACTGAACTCACCACTCATTGGCGATGTATTCGCTCTCAGCTACGTTCAGCTGTCTCTAGATATAAAAAGTTTGCTGATTGTCATAGAGCTTCTGTACGTGCCATCTCAGTAGGTGATCGTGCTTAGGTCTCTACTCGACACACTCGTCTACGTCAACCCTGTCACAAATTGGGGCCTAGGTTTATCGATCCTTACAAAGACCTGAAAAGACTGTCTCCTGTTGCCTACAAAGTGGCCTTGCCCAAAACCCTGCACATACACCCAGTTTTCCACATCTCACTACTCAAGCCTTACATCAAGAATAGATATACCCGGCTCCAAGCTCCTCCTACTCTGCTCCTGGTCCGTGGTGACCCTGAATATGAGGTATCTAAGATCCTGGACTCCAGATACAGGCGCAGAGGTTACTCTGTGGCAGATCATTCCTGGGTTCCTGCCCGTGATGTGCATGCTCCATCTTTGGTCTCCAAATTCCAAGCTGTTCATCATTTGAGGCGGACTCTGGTTCCCGGAGGGAACACTTGAGAGGGGGGCTATGTCACGCCACGCCGCTCTAGCCGTTGCTTGGGGCACGGCGTCTCCTTCCCTGCTCGTTTCCAGGGGCTGTGTCGGGTGCGGATGCCGGTCAGATGCCTGTGGCCTATGTAAGTTTCTCAAAAATTATCTATCACTGCCCAAGTATAGGTGTTACTTTGTGTGCTCCTGGGTGTGACAGATCATTACTTCTCTGATTGCCTTACTGGATTTATATACTGCTGCTGAACTCTGCTTGTTTTACCACTCTGCTTGATTAACCCCTATTGTTCTGGATTGCCTCTCTGTTGCCAAACCCTGCCTGCCTGACCATTCTAGTGGTTTACCCTTGGACTGCTTTACCGTTGCCAAACCCTGGCTGCCTGACCATTCTAGTGGATTACCTTTGGACTGCTTTGCCTTTGCCAGACCCTGCCTGCCTGACCCTTCTTGTGGTTTACCTCTGGACTGCCTTTTTCTGATTCCCTGCCTGTTGCCACCGAAGACCATCCTGCCTGTGGTGAGTGCCATTTGCCTCATCTTGCAAACTTTCTCTGCTCTGGGATTTTCCCTATCATTCCGGCTCAACGCTGGGATAAGAAGACTACTGGCCGAGTTCGGTCTCATAGTGGAATATCCCATGAGCATTACAGAAGATGGATGTCGGGACATCAGGAATGGTGAGTACATTTTTTGCAAGTTAGTGTTAGTTGTTTTTTTTTGGGGTGTTTTTTTTTTTAGATTAGGGCTTTTTTGTTTTTAATGGGCAGCAAAAGAGCTGATTGCGCTTTTAAGAGCAATGCCCATACAAATGCCCCTTTAGAGGCAATGGGTAGCTTAGGTTTTTTTAGAGTTAGGTCTTTTTTTGGGTGGGCGGGGGGTTGTAATGTTAGGGGGGGATTTGTAATTTTTGGGGTAAAAGAGTTGATTTCTTCAGGGCAATGCCCTACTAAAGGCCCTTTTAAGGGCTATTGGTAGTTTATTCTTAGATTAGGGGGTGTTTTTATTTTGGGGTGGCTTTTTTGTTCTTATAGGGGTATTAGATTAGGTTTAACGTTTATTATTTTGGATAATTTTGTTTAATTTTTTTTATGTAATCTTAGATTTTTTTATTTTTGGTAATCCTAGATTTTTTATTTAAATGTAATCTTTATTTTTTTATGTAATGTTAGTATTTTTTATTTTAATTTTAAATTAGGATTTTTTTAAAAAATTTGGATTTTTAATTAATTTATTTGTAAAATAGTCTTTTTTTACTTTATGTAATTGGGGTTAAATTAGGGGGTGTTAGGTTAGGGAGCTTAGTAATGCTTTGCGTTGTGGGGGGTTTGTGGATTAGGGGTTAATAGTGTTGATATTGCACTTTGCATTGTGGGTGGTTGGCGGATGGTAATTAGGTACTTTGCATTTTGGGGGGTTGGTGGCTTAGGGGTTAATAGTGTTGGTAGGTACTTTGCTTTGTGGGGGTTGGCGGATCAGGGTTAATAGTTTAAATAGGTAGATTATGTTGTGGGGGACTGGCAGTTTAGAGGTTAATACAATTTATTATTAGTTGTGATGTGGGGTGATGGCGGATAGAGGGGTTTTGACGTGGCAAATTTTATTTTTGGGAGACGTGTTAGACTTTTACGGGTGTTTTAAGTTTTTTTTGTTTTTTACTTAGGTGCCGGCAGTTCATAAACTGCCGTAAGTCACTGGCGACTCCAGAAATGTGTATTTCCGCACATTTCTGAACATTGCCGGTTTATCCGACCTATCGCAGTATCTGATCTGCTGGCACCATTTATGTGATTCACCCGATGTGCGAGGTAAACTTACGGGGGGCGTGGGTTTCAGCAGTTGCACTGAAGCCTATGGCGTATATGTAATCTCGCCCAAAGTATTTATTTCTTGTTGATTGATAGGCAGTTAATCCTATAATATAAAAGGCCAAGTGTTTTTGTCTGAAGCTGTCATGCGCAGTAGAGACTGAGCAAGGACAAACACACCTGGCCTTCAACAAACGAACCTGTCCGCCGTGAGAACTGTAGGCATGATGGGAGAGCAACAGAGAGGGGGAAAGAGAGAAAAAGAGAGGTGGGAGAGAGAGCAAAAGAGTGGAGAGAGTCCAAAAAAGAAGTGAGAGATAGCAAAAGAGAAGGGAGAGAGAGCAAAAGAAAGGGGAAGGAGAGCAAAAGAGGGGGGAGAGAGAGCAAAAGAGAAGGGAGAGAGAACAAAAGAGATGAGAGAGAGAGCAAAAGAAAGGAGAGAGAGAGCAAAAGAGAGGGGAGAGAGCAAAAAAAGAGGGGAGAGAGAGCAAAAGAGAGGTGAGAAAGAGCAAAAGAGGGGGGAGAGAGCAAAAGAGAGGGTAGTGAGAGCAAAAGAGAGGGGGGAGCAAAAGAGGGGGGAGAAAGCACAAAAGACAGGAGCGAGACAGCAAAAGAGAGGGAAGAGAGAGCAAAAGAGAGGGGGGAGAGAACAAAAGAGAGGGAAGAGAGCAAAAGAGAGGGGAGAGAGCAAAAGAGAGGGGAGTGAGAACAAAAGAGAGTGGGGAGAGAGCAAAAGAGGGGGAGAGAGAGCAAAAGATTGGCGAGAGCAAAAGAGAGGGGGGGAGAGAGAGAGCAAAACAGAGGGGGGAGAGAGAGCAAAAGAGAGGGGAGAGAGAGCGCAAAAGAGAGGGGGAGAAAAAGGGGAAAAGAGAGGGGAGAAAGAGGGGAAAAGAGAGGGGGGATA
Organism: Bombina bombina; assembly: GCF_027579735.1. Lineage (NCBI taxonomy): Eukaryota > Metazoa > Chordata > Amphibia > Anura > Bombinatoridae > Bombina > Bombina bombina. Next base: position 211,348,769 of record NC_069507.1, read on the forward strand.
GAGCGCAAAAGAGAGGGGGAGAGAGAGAATACAAAAGAGAGTGGGAGAGAGAGAGAGCAAAAGAGAGGGGGGAGAGCAAAAGAGAGGGGGGGAGAGAGCACAAAAGACAGGAGCAAGACAGCAAAATAGAGGGGAGAGAGAGCAAAAGAGAGGGAAGAGAGAGCAAAAGAGAGAGGGAGAGAACAAAAGAGAGGGAAGAGAGAGCAAAAGAGAGGGGAGAGAGAGCAAAAGAGAGGGGGAGAGAACAAAAGAGAGGGAAGAGAGAGCAAAAGAGAGGGGAGAGAGAGCAAAAGAGGGGGAGAGAGAGCAAAAGATTGGTGAGAGAGAGCAAAATAGAGGGGGGAGAAAGAGAGAGCAAAAGAGAGGGGAGAGAGCAAAAGAGAGGGGGGAGAGAGAGAGCAAAAGAGAGGGGGAGAGAGAGCAAAAGAGAGGGAGGATAAAGAGAGCAAAAGAGAATGGGAAGAGAGAGAGTAAAAGAAAAGGGGGAGAGAGAGCGCAAAAGAGAGGGGGAGAGAGAGGGGAAAAGAGAGGGGGGAGAGAGTGCAAAAGAGAGGGGGAGAGAGAGAGCAAGAGAGGAGGGAGAGAGAGAGCAAAAGAGTGGGGGAGAGAGAGCAAAAGAGGGGGAAGAGAGAGAGAGAGAGAGAGAGAGAGAGAGAGAGAGAGAGAGCAAAAGAGAAGGGGAGAGAGAGAGCAAAAGAGAGGGGGGGAGAGAGAGCAAAAGATGGGGGGAGAGAGTGAGCGCAAAAGAGAGAAGGTAGAGAGAGTGCAAAAGAGAGGGGGAGAGAGAGAGAGTGCAAAAGAGAGGGGAATAGAAAGCAAGTGGGGGAGAGAGAGAGCAAAAGAGAGGGGGGAGAAAGAGAAAGCAAAAGAGGGGAGAGAGAGCTAAAGAGAGGGGGGGGGGGGAGCGAGGTGTGGGATTGCTGCACTGCAAAAAATAGCCTGTGTAAACCGGCTTTAGGACTAGCTTTACAATATTGAAACTCCGCCTTTTGGACAGTTATTGAAACCATACATTCACAGATGTTGATTGAGCAAGCAGATATTAGAGGAGACCTGGAAAATGGAATTAAATGGTTTCTATCTAAATGGAAAGTTTTTCTGTTGTACATTGCTGAACATCTGCGATTTAGAGTCTTATATCTTATATTAGGACTAGTTCATTTATTTGAAATGAAAATATGTGTGGTAGATGCTGCTTCACAGATGAGGTGCTAGTGGCCTTCAGTAAATCATATTAACTTGACATTGTTGGTTTTACTCTTGATGGCCCTTGTAAGAAGGCATCGGAGAGGTTTTGGTCTGTGGGAACTTCAGGTAAGTAGGCATGCATATGTGTCGATGGTAGGCATCCATATATATCTCTGTGTAAGCATATTACTTCTCTGTCTTCTGGTACCCCTTAACCGTGTTTTGTGTCTATTTGCACTGAGGTTGGTAGAGTTTTACTTAGTTTTGTTTGTTTTATTATATTATATAAAAACAATGAACTTGAGTATAGCACTTGACCTCATGGACTACTTGAAGAACTGACTTTGGATTTCTTATAGTATTCTTATGTCTTTAATACCTTTGTTATTTGACTATATAATTGCTGCTTGACTTATACAAACCATTTTGGAATTTTGCCTTGGGCATTGTGTTTGTAATTGTACTTGAAAACCCTTAAAGATATATTAAAAAAATAAGATACAATTAAACTATACAGAGCACATGAGTGCCCATTAAACAATTTTGGTTTTATATATTTGTGTGCATGACTTAACAAATCATGGACAAACCTTAACGTAAACACACCTATTTGCTAGATGCCTACGATTTACTAAACCATGCACAACTAAAAAACAATAATAAAAATAAAATAATCTTAACATTCAGTTTGTCAACCATATTTTGAGGCTCTACAGAGCAGGTGCAGCTGCAAATTTAAAAATGAGCAGGTTACAGAATTAGCTTTTTAGTCTTTCTATGGAGTGTGGGAAAAGAAATAGATTTACACAAAAGCAAAAGGTCGTTATGTCCTCAACATTAAAATAGGTTAAAACATATCTGTATGGTGATTCGTTTCTATATATTATTTGTGCCCTGATATTGTAATGTAAGAAGATATAACAAACGAAACATTTTTTTTTCCATGTGTCTACAATATTGCCCAGACCACAAGCTAGAAGCAGGCAGTGTTTAAAGACAATGACCAAGATTAGAAGTTGTGCGTTTGTGTTTTAACGCTGAAAAAATTGTCATTTCAGTGTTAAAACAGCACCGCAGCCATTACGAGTCTTGTCGGTATAGCTATACCGCAAGCCTTTTAGCCTGTAACGCAACGTCAGTCCCGCACACATAAAAGTTACGTTTTTTCATGGGACTTCCATAGCACAGCCATTACGAGTTTTGCAGTGAGGCTTGCGTTCCAGCCTATACCGATAAGATCCGTTTGCAATCTGAGAGCAGTAGTTATGAGTTTTACGCTACAAAACTGTTACATAAAACTCATAACTAAAGTGTTACAAAGTACACTAAACAGAACACTCAACCCCCATGCAAGAGCTAGGTAAAAGAAAAGGGTTTATCTAGCACTCTTTCTCAATATATATAAATAAAACTTAACCTTTAATAAGTCTGTTAAAATAGCAGGTATACCTGCTAAACCAAGGAACAACCACCACTATATCATCTGCAGAAATATCCCCCTGTTTCCTGGCCGATAACTGCAAACGTCGGCTTCAGGTACCAGGGATATTCCACACTGTACAAAAATAATATTCACAAACGCGTTTCGGCCTATTACCTGGCCTTTATCAATGCTTAAATTGTTTAAGAAAAATGACAAGCCAAGTACCTGGGTGAGCTGCTTTAAAAACCCTTAATCTGGGGTAACCAACCAATCCAGACGCATTGCGTCATATTGTCACTCCCCTTTATACCGTTCTGGATTCCTGATTGCACAAATTGTGGGTGCATGCCATAGGTGCTTCCTGATTGGTTCATATCATTGCTTGACAACCTTGTAGCTATGTACCCATTGTTAACATTCGGCCCTATGTTATACCCCTCTTTGCAATCCCTAACCTTATAATTAGGTCATACAGGGGTGTGTATATGATCGTTTTTTTTTCCATTGGGTCTTATACGAGAGGAATCCTTGTTTACATAACACGCTGTGATTATACAACTTACAACGTGTACACTAAGTTGAGCGTATATTGATCATAGTAATAATGGTATAACCTCAGTGATTGTATTTACAACCCTCTATAGTTACCACCTTATTACTATCAAACGCTAAAATCTTATTAGTATTGTACTCATGCAGGGTTAGTAATTTACTGGAGATATGAGTAATCATAATTCCTTAGTTTTAGGAGCATCCTACATAAAAATAAAATGTACTCCTAACTTGAACCATACACTCGTAAACTCCTAAAAATGATTTATTTAATAGGGGGGTCATACATAGTTTTGTTGCTTGATCCCCTTCCTTATAAATTATATTATTAATCCTTGCAAACCTCTCATTAAAACAAGTGCTATATTAGAAGTTCATATACAACTTGTCATTATAGGAACACCCAGTAATTGTTGGATTCATTCATGCCTTTTGGCATAACACAATCCAACCTAAAAATCCACTTGGTTTCTTGTTGAAGCAGCTGCTTTTCACAGTCTCCTCCCCTGATGCCCGTTTTTAATTTTTCCAAACCCCAACACCTTAAGGCTCTTGTATCACCATTATGGTGTTGCAGGAAATGCCTCGCAACACTTGTAATTTTCTTATTTTTCTCAACATGTTTTTTCGCTGTTCTGACATTACTCAAATGTTCTGTAGTTCTGGTGACAAATGACCTTGTAGTCATGCCGACATAGAAAAAATTGCAACTACAGGAAATGCAATAAACAACATTGGTACTTTTACAATTGATTTAATTATTAATAAACCAAGTTTTATTGAACCTATCGTTCATTGTCATCTTCTTTACCATATGCCTGCATACTTTACATGAGCCACACTGAGCTGAGCCTTTATATAGCGTTTTTTTGTTGGCGTTTCTATTAAATTGACTTCTTGTTAGGTAATCCCTTATATTTTTAGATCTCCTAAAAGTAAACATAGGATTCTCTGTAATTAGGGTATTTAATTGTTCATCTGCCTTTAATACTTGCCAATGTTTGGAAAAAATATTTTGAATCTGAGTACATTCAGGGGAGTATGTGGAGATAAACCTAATATGGTTAGTTGTAGCATTCATTTTTGGTTTTAACAACTCACTCCTATCCCTCTTTAAGGCTTTTTGGTACGCCCAAGCTAGGGACCTACGTGAGTAACCCCTGAGTAACAGTCTATCTCATAAGTCTTGTGCTGCTTTTTTAAAAGATTCATATGTGGAGCAATATCTTTTAATACGAAGATATTCCCCAACCGGTAACCCTTTTATTGTAAAATGATCATGGCTGCTTTTGTGCACATAGAATATTATTGGTTGCTGTTGGCTTCCTATAAGAATCTGTTTCTAATTTCTCATTAATATTTCTAATAAGATCCAGAAACTCCACTTTCTCTTTATCTGCTGTATATGTTAGATAAAAACCAAATGGGTTGGAATTCAATTCTTTAATAGAGTCCTGTAATCTCTCCACTGGTCCATTCCACACAAAGAACACATCATCGATGTATCTGGACCAGTGGGAAATGTGCTTAGTATATTCTTTCAGAGATTCATGATTAACCACTGTTTCCTCCCACCATCCCAAATAAATATTCGCATAGGTGGGGGCACATGATGTGCCCCTCACCTGCAGATAAAATCTATCATAAAAAACAAAATAGTTATGGTCTAATACAAATTTAAGTAACCTGATGAGAAACTCTCTAGTTTCATCCTTCATATTTGTATCCTTCTGCAGATAATGTGCTACTGCTTTGCATCCCCACTGTGTTTGTATGCTGGTGTACAAGGATTCGACATCATAGGTTACTAAAATTGAATCTTTCGTAATATTAAGATCTTGAATTTTATTAAGAATGTGCATAGAATCTCTGGTGTGGGATGGGAGTGAGTTCACTATCTGCTAGATTACGAGTTTTGCGTTAGAGGCTATGCGGTGCTATCAAGCAATTTTTGCTCACCGCTCACTTACCTGCAGCGCTGGTATTACGAGTTTTTACACACCCGTCGTTAAAAGGCAAGAAGTGAGCGTTGAGCAAAATTTTGCTCATTACCAAACTCCAATACCAGCGCTGCTTAAGTCAGCGGTAAGATGGTCATACGTGCTCGTGCACGATTTCCCCATAGGAATCAACGGGTAGAGCCAGCTGAGAAAAAGTCTAACACCTGCAAAAAAGCAGCATAAAACTCAGTAACGCAGCCCCATTGATTCCTATGGGGAAACACATTTTTACGTCTACACCTAACACCCTAACAGGAACCCCGAGTCTAAACACCACTAATCTTACACTTATTAACCCCTAATCTGTCGTCCCTGACATCGCCGCCACCTACATTATACTTATGAACCTGTAATCTGCTGCCCCCAACATCGCCGCCACCTACATTATATTTATTAACCTCTAATCTGCCGCCCCCAATGTCGCCGCAACCTACCTAAATTTATTAACCCCTAATCTGCTGCCCCCAACGTCGCCGCCACTATAATAAACATATTAACCCCTAAACCGACACACTCCCGCCTTGTAAACATTAGTTAAATATTATTAACCCCTAATCTGCAGTCCCTAACATCGCCGCCACCTACCTACATTTATTGACCCCTTATCTGCTGCCCCCAACGTCGCCACCACTATACTAAATGTATTAACCCCTAAACCTAAGTCTAACCCTAACCCTAACACCCCCTAACTTAAATATAATTTAAATAAATCTAAATAAAATTACTATAATTAACTACATTATTCCTATTTAAAACTAAATACTTACCTATAAAATAAACCCTAAACTAGCTACAATATAACTAATAGTTTATTATTATAAGGGTTTATTTTTATTTTACAGGCAAGTTTGTATTTATTTTAACTAGGTAGAATAGTTATTAAATAGTTATTAACTATTTAATAACTACCTAGCTAAAATAAATACAAAAGTGCCTGTAAAATAAAACCTAACCTAAGTTACAATACCAGTAACCGAGATTTGTGAGAACTGAGACTTAAGCTAAAGTTAGACTAGCCAACCTCACTAACTGCACTTCTCACAACTTGTGCAGTTGATTGGGATTAGGGAAAAAAAAACAACAACGTATGGAGGTGGCGCCTACGGCTGTCTAACTGTATAGTTAAATACCTTGATTAAGTGTAGATTATAAGTCAGTCTAAATGCAGTAATGAGAGTAATGTGTATATAATTTTATAATTTTATAAATGGAATGAATGCACATGCAAATTGCTATAATGAATAAAGTAGTTTCAATTTATTAATATTAACATATAAAAGCGGTTATTTGTAACATACTGGATGATAAAAAATGATAAAAAGAAACAATGACCTCTAAATGTATCACCGGTGTTAAGAAAAAGCTTAAAACATTACTAGCTCCAATCAATAAAAAACTTTAAAAAGATAACATAATGCAATAGACCTCTCTGGATTACTCTGATAAAACGATAGAGTTATGTACAGTTTTAGATGCACAAATTGTTGGTGATTATTTCTTCAATACATTGATCACTGTAGGATAGAGCAGAGTCTATAAGTGTAAGTCGGTTTTGCTTAATATTATGATAGCCACAATGGTAATATCCTTGTTTTGCACTTCAAGTTTGTAAGTTATCTTCAGTGTAGATTAAAACATTACAACATGTCAGAAACAAGAGAAGCCTCAAGCGGTGTCTCTCACCAACCCAATGATTCAGCTGTGGGGGTGGAGTCTCTATTTCTGCCGCTTGTATTTGAAAGTTATACCAATCCAATTACGATTTGTTAAGTTGTAAACAAAAGTCTCTATTTTAAGTGTGCACACTTACGATGTTATCCTCAGCTCCTTCAATAAGCTCCTACCGTTTTTCCTGCTTGTATAGACGATTTTAATCACAAGTGGTGTAGCGGTTCTGGGAGCTGGAGCAAGACGCCAAAATAATCAGCTGAGTGTCCTCCTTCGTGTCGGGTAACAGGTTCTACGCGTTTCAGCTCTCCAGGGAGCCTTTGTCAAGATACCTGTTTCCGGCTGTCTCTCTCTATTTAAAGGGTTTTTTGTTATTAACCCTACAGTGTCCGATTTTTGTTTGTTTGCAATCAGCGTTTGTTTTATATATAAACCGACTTCTTTCCTTCTTATACCTTAAAATAATGCCAAGTGATCAGTATTTTCATCAGCGTGAACTCAATATTAGTACATAACCATCTGTAGAAAACACACTAAATAAAATAACCGTATAAAGATCTCCTGTTTATAGAAATCATTAATAATCCGTTAATTGTGTTATCATATATCAACCTGCATTTGCCTGTGTGATTGAATTTACTATTATTAAGTTATTACTGAAAAAACGTTAAAACTAAAAAATATATTACAATTTGCACTAGCCCCTAAAAAACAGGCTGGGTTCAAACTGAGGGCTTCATAGTTGGTAAACCATTGACACTACCACTATACTACCATAGGTTTTCTACTATCAATTGTTTTTGGGCTATTAGATAAACTTATTTTATTTCTCGAAATGAAATCCCAAAAGTAATTACTCTCTCACAACATAGGGTGGATTCGAACCCGTAGCATCAAGGTAGGGAGACAAACGACTATACCACTGTGCTACAATGGTTTTTCTATTCATATTGATTTACAATTGTTAGATAACCTTGTTAGTTCTAGTGTAATTACATTCTAAAAATATATTATCATCCTCTTAACCTCTGAATTTAAGTCAGATTCGAATTTGTGACCTTATGAGTGGAAGAGCTATGATTATACCATTGTGCTACAGTGGTTTGCTCATTCAAGCAATTTTCTAGACTGGGTATTATAATTGTTCATATTACCAATTGTCTATTCTAATACATATACCTTATTAAATTCCTGTATGTTATTGTATAACTTAAATTTTAAAACATTCATCTATATTTAGGGATAACTGAATAATTCTGCCTAATTTACTATAGACGACAAAATTATTATAATATTAATACTGGACCATACATAATATAATATTAAACCTTATATTGGATTTGAACTCAAGTACTTTTGATTTAGGGAGCAACCATCTAACCACCAAGCTACCATCTAAGTCTTGCTGATCCTACATATACTAAAATTATTGAAACTAAATTGGGATAATACATTTCAAACTTCAAATATTTTCTAACTTTCTTACAAGGGGAGTTCACCTCTCATCTATTCTGTATATAGCTAAATATATCAGATTGTAGTGTTCTATATAGCAGATCATAATTTAATTAGATGAGGGAATTCAGATCTAGTTCACTATTCAATCCTTTGGGATGTAATGTTCCAAAGTTGAAAATAAATTCTGCCTCTTGTTTGAGTAATTTCTTTCCAATATTCCCTCTCCTTCCATCTTGGGATACTTTTTTAATTCCCCAAAATTTCATTGTTTCCACTTTACCTTTATGTATTTCCTTAAAGTGTTTATATAGAATCGTATCATCCCTCTGATGTTCTATAGCTAGTATGTGTTCCCGTATACGGTCCTTCAGTTTCCGCCCTGTTTGACCAAAATATCTTAAGTTGCATTCGCACTGTAACATATATATAATGTTTACATCAGTACATCTGATGATATCTCTTATTTTAATAATTCTCCCATCTTTCTCTGACTTGATTTCTTTTAGTTTATTGCTATATTTACATGATTTACAATAGTGACAGGGGTAAAACCCTTCGATTTTTTCCCTTTCAGATCTCTAAAAACCTTATTACACATCTTTCCTTTACCTTTGAATTCGCTCGGAGCCAATATTGTTTTAAGATTTTTAGCCCTTCTATATATAAATCTTGGGGTTCTCCCTAGGGTTTGTCCTATTAATGGATCCTTCAACAGTAGGTGCCAATGTTTATTGACAACTTTTTGGAACTCCTTGTGTTGGGCCGAATACGTTGTAATTATTGGTACCTCCAATACTCTATTGAACTCATTGGTATCTCCATTTTTTTCTTTCTTTTGAAGTAACTTATTTCTATCTAGATGTTTAATCTCATTAGCTGTTTCAGTGATTTTTTCGATGTTATACCCTTTTTGTTCAAATCTTTGTATTAAAGTTTTAGACTGTTTTTCATAGTCAACCAGGTCTGTACAATTCCTTCTTACACGTAACAGTTGACCCTTTGGGATATTACTTTTCCATCTTATGTGATGACAGCTCTTAGAGTCTATATAATTATTGGAGTCGACTTTTTTAAAAAAAGTCTTGGTTTTTAGCTCATTATTCTTTACCTCTATCTCAATGTCAAGGAAACTAATTCTCTGATTGCTACTTTCATGGGTAAATTGGAGTCCAAAGCGGTTACAATTAAGGTCTTCCATGAACAAATTTAGTAATTCTGTGTCGCCCTTCCATATAAAAAACAGGTCATCGATATATCGTCTATAGAGCACAAGGTTCGCACCCCATGGGGATCGGTCAATCACTTCATTTTCAAATATTCCCATAAATAAATTTGCATAACTGGGTGCGAACCTTGTGCCCATAGCCGTACCTTTGACCTGTAAATAAAATCCATTTTCGAATTTAAAATAATTCTTACTCAATATAAATTTAATACAATTGAGTAAGAATTCGCTCTGAGCTCTACTCATTTCTGAATCTTTACTGAAATAGTATTTAATAGCTTCAACTCCTAAAGTATGTTCTATATTGGTGTATAAGGAGCTGACATCGCAGGTGACCAGCACAAAATTCTCTTTCCATTCTATGTCCCTTAGGACTCTTAAAAAGTGTGCGGAATCAGAAATATAAGAGGGTAGTCCTTTTACATAATTTTGCAAAAAATGGTCGATAAATTGGGACAGGTTGGAAGTGATCGAATCAATGCCTGATATTATAGGACATCCCGGTGGTTCCTTTATATTCTTATGAATCTTTGGGAGAAAGTAAAAGATTGGTGTTCTAAAATTCTTTATTAGTAAGAACTTATATTCCGATTCTGTTAGTAAGCTCATAGCTTTTGCTTCATCAAGCATTTCTTTTAATTCACCCTGATATTTATCACCGGGATCGCTTAACAGCTTCCTATATGTTGTTCTATCATTAATTAATCTATAGGCTTCAGTTGTATAATAACCACTATTCATAATTACTACACCCCCCCCTTTGTCTGCCTGTTTTATCACAATATCAGTTCGTCCTTGTAATTCTTTCAATACAGTTTTTTCTTTTAAACTTAAATTCCAATTTGGATTTTTGTGATTCGTGTTGATCTTTTCCAAGTCTTGTTTTACTAATTTCTCAAAAGATTCTATATAATTACCCTTTTCCTGGGTGGGAAAAAAATGGGACTTAGGTTTAAAATCGGTATGAATGTATTCTTTACTGTTTCTCTCAACAGAATTATCACAAGCAATAGGATTTTTTATAAAATATTTTTTAAGAGTCAATTTTCTTACGAATTGATTGATATTAATGTAATGTTCAAATTTATTTAAATTTGATGTAGGGGCGAATGTTAACCCTTTATTGAGTATTTTTTCTTGTATTACAGTCAATTTTATATCACTGAGATTAAAAATTCCATTATTACCTATTCCATTCTTTTCTATTTCAGTATTTTCTTGTTTATTAATTTTGGGCTCAGTTAATAATCCCCTTGATCTACCCCCTCTTCTCCCTCTCTTCTCCTTTTTCCTTTCGGTGGATCGTGGTTTCTCTCTCGGCCCATCTCTAAAAAATCCCTTGATGTACCTGCTTTAGGTGATGATTGTTCTACTCGATCATCTAATATATTAAACCTATTGTGGGTTGGGATTCGCCAGTTTTGCTGTACTGTTTCTACCGTCTTTTTATTAGTTCCTGTCTTTGGTTCATTAAAATCCTTATTCCTATTGTACCAGCCTTGATGGTATTGCCTACTGTTTTCATATCGTCTATAGTATTGGTTTGTGTCTCTCTGGTAGTTATTCCTTTGGTAATTTGAGTATTGATCTCTCTTATCTCTATGGTCTGGATAGTAGTTATGTTGTTGGTACCAATAATCTTTGTCTCTTTGGTCTCTATAACTATTTCTACCTCTGTATGAATTGTCTTGTTCGTTATAATTGACCCATGATTGATGGTTAGCTTTTCTTCCCCCTCTAGTTTGGTCTCTAAGGTGTCTCTGGTCTCTTTCTTCATAGGTCCTAGTATTGGTGTTATTTTCAAATCTATCTCCTTGTTGTCTCTGATCCTGTTCTTGTAAATCTTTGAAGGGTGGTACTTCTTGCCTATTTTGTGGTCTGTTTTCTTTCTTTTTACTGAATAATACACTACTTTTTTGTGTGCCTTCTCCCTGGTTGTTTTCATTAGTTTCTTCAATTTTATAATCCTCTCTGTCTCTCTGGAATTTTTTCCATTTGTTACTTAATAAGTCAGTATTTAGATCTCTTAATTTTTTAATAATTTCCCCTTCTTTTTCCTGGGACATACTATCTTTCCTTTTAGTCTCTAATTGTGTTTTATAGTTACTCATTTCTTCATTAATTTCTTTTATTGCAATATTTCTTGCTTTTATGATAATACCAATTAAATCGAGTGATGCCTTTTCCAATACACCAAACCATTCTATTTTAAGATCTGTTTTTAACTCAAAAGTGCAATCTTTTTTTAACCTTAGTCCCCTTGGTACCATCCCTACTTCCACATATTTTTCCATAAATTTCAATTCCGTTTTTATTTTTAATTCTTTAGTCAATAAATCCTCAAGGTTGTTGAAAATGGTATTTATATCTACATTAGAATTTACAGATGAAGTTTCAACTATCTGACTATTACTCTCCAAAGCTGTATCAATCGCCAGCAGTAAAGTATCTCTGGTCCTAAAAATATCCATCCTTAATAGTCTATTAAAACTTAATGGTCTGTAAAACTTAATAAGTTTTTCTAAACTCACTTGTATAGTGCTTAGCTCAGTTCACACTAGTGAGACAATATATACATACAAGTAACCGAGATTTGTGAGAACTGAGACTTAAGCTAAAGTTAGACTAGCCAACCTCACTAACTGCACTTCTCACAACTTGTGCAGTTGATTGGGATTAGGGAAAAAAAAACAACAACGTATGGAGGTGGCGCCTACGGCTGTCTAACTGTATAGTTAAATACCTTGATTAAGTGTAGATTATAAGTCAGTCTAAATGCAGTAATGAGAGTAATGTGTATATAATTTTATAATTTTATAAATGGAATGAATGCACATGCAAATTGCTATAATGAATAAAGTAGTTTCAATTTATTAATATTAACATATAAAAGCGGTTATTTGTAACATACTGGATGATAAAAAATGATAAAAAGAAACAATGACCTCTAAATGTATCACCGGTGTTAAGAAAAAGCTTAAAACATTACTAGCTCCAATCAATAAAAAACTTTAAAAAGATAACATAATGCAATAGACCTCTCTGGATTACTCTGATAAAACGATAGAGTTATGTACAGTTTTAGATGCACAAATTGTTGGTGATTATTTCTTCAATACATTGATCACTGTAGGATAGAGCAGAGTCTATAAGTGTAAGTCGGTTTTGCTTAATATTATGATAGCCACAATGGTAATATCCTTGTTTTGCACTTCAAGTTTGTAAGTTATCTTCAGTGTAGATTAAAACATTACAACATGTCAGAAACAAGAGAAGCCTCAAGCGGTGTCTCTCACCAACCCAATGATTCAGCTGTGGGGGTGGAGTCTCTATTTCTGCCGCTTGTATTTGAAAGTTATACCAATCCAATTACGATTTGTTAAGTTGTAAACAAAAGTCTCTATTTTAAGTGTGCACACTTACGATGTTATCCTCAGCTCCTTCAATAAGCTCCTACCGTTTTTCCTGCTTGTATAGACGATTTTAATCACAAGTGGTGTAGCGGTTCTGGGAGCTGGAGCAAGACGCCAAAATAGCTTATTGAAGGAGCTGAGGATAACATCGTAAGTGTGCACACTTAAAATAGAGACTTTTGTTTATACAAGCGGCAGAAATAGAGACTCCACCCCCACAGCTGAATCATTGGGTTGGTGAGAGACACCGCTTGAGGCTTCTCTTGTTTCTGACATGTTGTAATGTTTTAATCTACACTGAAGATAACTTACAAACTTGAAGTGCAAAACAAGGATATTACCATTGTGGCTATCATAATATTAAGCAAAACCGACTTACACTTATAGACTCTGCTCTATCCTACAGTGATCAATGTATTGAAGAAATAATCACCAACAATTTGTGCATCTAAAACTGTACATAACTCTATCGTTTTATCAGAGTAATCCAGAGAGGTCTATTGCATTATGTTATCTTTTTAAAGTTTTTTATTGATTGGAGCTAGTAATGTTTTAAGCTTTTTCTTAACACCGGTGATACATTTAGAGGTCATTGTTTCTTTTTATCATTTTTTATCATCCAGTATGTTACAAATAACCGCTTTTATATGTTAATATTAATAAATTGAAACTACTTTATTCATTATAGCAATTTGCATGTGCATTCATTCCATTTATAAAATTATAAAATTATATACACATTACTCTCATTACTGCATTTAGACTGACTTATAATCTACACTTAATCAAGGTATTTAACTAAACAGTTAGACAGCCGTAGGCGCCACCTCCATACGTTGTTGTTTTTTTTTTTCCCTAATCCCAATCAACTGCACAAGTTGTGAGAAGTGCAGTTAGTGAGGTTGGCTAGCCTAACTTTAGCTTAAGTCTCAGTTCTCACAAATCTCGGTTACTTGTATGTATATATTGTCTCACTAGTGTGAACTGAGCTAAGCACTATACAAGTGAGTTTAGAAAAACTTATTAAGTTTTACAGACCATTAAGTTTTAATAGACCATTAAGGATGGATATTTTTAGGACCAGAGATACTTTACTGCTGGCGATTGATACAGCTTTGGAGAGTAATAGTCAGATAGTTGAAACTTCATCTGTAAATTCTAATGTAGATATAAATACCATTTTCAACAACCTTGAGGATTTATTGACTAAAGAATTAAAAATAAAAACGGAATTGAAATTTATGGAAAAATATGTGGAAGTAGGGATGGTACCAAGGGGACTAAGGTTAAAAAAAGATTGCACTTTTGAGTTAAAAACAGATCTTAAAATAGAATGGTTTGGTGTATTGGAAAAGGCATCACTCGATTTAATTGGTATTATCATAAAAGCAAGAAATATTGCAATAAAAGAAATTAATGAAGAAATGAGTAACTATAAAACACAATTAGAGACTAAAAGGAAAGATAGTAAGTCCCAGGAAAAAGAAGGGGAAATTATTAAAAAATTAAGAGATCTAAATACTGACTTATTAAGTAACAAATGGAAAAAATTCCAGAGAGACAGAGAGGATTATAAAATTGAAGAAACTAATGAAAACAACCAGGGAGAAGGCACACAAAAAAGTAGTGTATTATTCAGTAAAAAGAAAGAAAACAGACCACAAAATAGGCAAGAAGTACCACCCTTCAAAGATTTACAAGAACAGGATCAGAGACAACAAGGAGATAGATTTGAAAATAACACCAATACTAGGACCTATGAAGAAAGAGACCAGAGACACCTTAGAGACCAAACTAGAGGGGGAAGAAAAGCTAACCATCAATCATGGGTCAATTATAACGAACAAGACAATTCATACAGAGGTAGAAATAGTTATAGAGACCAAAGAGACAAAGATTATTGGTACCAACAACATAACTACTATCCAGACCATAGAGATAAGAGAGATCAATACTCAAATTACCAAAGGAATAACTACCAGAGAGACACAAACCAATACTATAGACGATATGAAAACAGTAGGCAATACCATCAAGGCTGGTACAATAGGAATAAGGATTTTAATGAACCAAAGACAGGAACTAATAAAAAGACGGTAGAAACAGTACAGCAAAACTGGCGAATCCCAACCCACAATAGGTTTAATATATTAGATGATCGAGTAGAACAATCATCACCTAAAGCAGGTACATCAAGGGATTTTTTAGAGATGGGCCGAGAGAGAAACCACGATCCACCGAAAGGAAAAAGGAGAAGAGAGGGAGAAGAGGGGGTAGATCAAGGGGATTATTAACTGAGCCCAAAATTAATAAACAAGAAAATACTGAAATAGAAAAGAATGGAATAGGTAATAATGGAATTTTTAATCTCAGTGATATAAAATTGACTGTAATACAAGAAAAAATACTCAATAAAGGGTTAACATTCGCCCCTACATCAAATTTAAATAAATTTGAACATTACATTAATATCAATCAATTCGTAAGAAAATTGACTCTTAAAAAATATTTTATAAAAAATCCTATTGCTTGTGATAATTCTGTTGAGAGAAACAGTAAAGAATACATTCATACCGATTTTAAACCTAAGTCCCATTTTTTTCCCACCCAGGAAAAGGGTAATTATATAGAATCTTTTGAGAAATTAGTAAAACAAGACTTGGAAAAGATCAACACGAATCACAAAAATCCAAATTGGAATTTAAGTTTAAAAGAAAAAACTGTATTGAAAGAATTACAAGGACGAACTGATATTGTGATAAAACAGGCAGACAAAGGGGGGGGTGTAGTAATTATGAATAGTGGTTATTATACAACTGAAGCCTATAGATTAATTAATGATAGAACAACATATAGGAAGCTGTTAAGCGATCCCGGTGATAAATATCAGGGTGAATTAAAAGAAATGCTTGATGAAGCAAAAGCTATGAGCTTACTAACAGAATCGGAATATAAGTTCTTACTAATAAAGAATTTTAGAACACCAATCTTTTACTTTCTCCCAAAGATTCATAAGAATATAAAGGAACCACCGGGACGTCCTATAATATCAGGCATTGATTCGATCACTTCCAACCTGTCCCAATTTATCGACCATTTTTTGCAAAATTATGTAAAAGGACTACCCTCTTATATTTCTGATTCCGCACACTTTTTAAGAGTCCTAAGGGACATAGAATGGAAAGAGAATTTTGTGCTGGTCACCTGCGATGTCAGCTCCTTATACACCAATATAGAACATACTTTAGGAGTTGAAGCTATTAAATACTATTTCAGTAAAGATTCAGAAATGAGTAGAGCTCAGAGCGAATTCTTACTCAATTGTATTAAATTTATATTGAGTAAGAATTATTTTAAATTCGAAAATGGATTTTATTTACAGGTCAAAGGTACGGCTATGGGCACAAGGTTCGCACCCAGTTATGCAAATTTATTTATGGGAATATTTGAAAATGAAGTGATTGACCGATCCCCATGGGGTGCGAACCTTGTGCTCTATAGACGATATATCGATGACCTGTTTTTTATATGGAAGGGCGACACAGAATTACTAAATTTGTTCATGGAAGACCTTAATTGTAACCGCTTTGGACTCCAATTTACCCATGAAAGTAGCAATCAGAGAATTAGTTTCCTTGACATTGAGATAGAGGTAAAGAATAATGAGCTAAAAACCAAGACTTTTTTTAAAAAAGTCGACTCCAATAATTATATAGACTCTAAGAGCTGTCATCACATAAGATGGAAAAGTAATATCCCAAAGGGTCAACTGTTACGTGTAAGAAGGAATTGTACAGACCTGGTTGACTATGAAAAACAGTCTAAAACTTTAATACAAAGATTTGAACAAAAAGGGTATAACATCGAAAAAATCACTGAAACAGCTAATGAGATTAAACATCTAGATAGAAATAAGTTACTTCAAAAGAAAGAAAAAAATGGAGATACCAATGAGTTCAATAGAGTATTGGAGGTACCAATAATTACAACGTATTCGGCCCAACACAAGGAGTTCCAAAAAGTTGTCAATAAACATTGGCACCTACTGTTGAAGGATCCATTAATAGGACAAACCCTAGGGAGAACCCCAAGATTTATATATAGAAGGGCTAAAAATCTTAAAACAATATTGGCTCCGAGCGAATTCAAAGGTAAAGGAAAGATGTGTAATAAGGTTTTTAGAGATCTGAAAGGGAAAAAATCGAAGGGTTTTACCCCTGTCACTATTGTAAATCATGTAAATATAGCAATAAACTAAAAGAAATCAAGTCAGAGAAAGATGGGAGAATTATTAAAATAAGAGATATCATCAGATGTACTGATGTAAACATTATATATATGTTACAGTGCGAATGCAACTTAAG